>NC_036875.1:32204990-32308888 GCF_002910315.2 Salvelinus sp. IW2-2015 | reverse complement strand
CCTCCACCCTACCGGACCACCCTAGACCCACTCCAATCTGTTACCGACCCCAATAGGTCACAGACGACGCAATCGCAACCACACTGCACACTGCCCTAACCCATCTGACAAGAAGAAACCCCCATTTGAGAATGCTTCATCGATATACACTCAGCATTATACACCCATAGTACCCTCCAAACTCGTCATCAAGCTCGAGACCCGGGTCCGGACCCCCCCCTGGCAACGGTCCTGACTTCCTGACGGGCCGCCCCAGGTGGGTGAGGGTAGTAACAAACAGCTCCACCCGCTGATCCTCAAACGTGGGGCCCCACAAGCGTCTGTCTGCGAGCCCTCTCCTTTATCCCTGTTCACCCACGACGCGTCGCCATGCACGGCCTCCAACTCAATTCATCAAGTTTGCGGATGACACTACAGTGGGTAGGCTTGATTACCAACAACAACGAGGTGAGGGCCTCGGAGTGTGGTGTCAGGAAAATAAACCTCCACTCAACGTCAAACAAACAAAAGGAGATGATTGTGGACTTCAGGAAACAGCAGAGGGAGCACCCCCTATCCACATCGACGGGTCAGTAGTGGAGAAGGTGGAAAGTTTAAGTTCCTCGGTGTACACATCACGGACAAACTGAATTGGTCCACCCACACAGACAGCGTCGTGAAGAAGGCGCAGCCTCGCCTCTTCAACCTCAGGAGGCTGAAGAAATTCGGCTTTTCACCAAAAGCACTCACAAACTTCTACAGATGCACAATTGAGAGCATCCTGTCGGGCTGTATCACCGCCTGGTACGGCAACTGCTCCGCCCACAACCGTAAGGCTCTCCAGAGGGTAGTGAGGTCTGCAGAACGCATCACCGGGGCAAACTACCTGCCCTCCAGGACACCTACACCACCCGATGTCACAGGAAGGCCATAAAGATCATCAAGGACAACAACCACCCAAGCCACTGCCTGTTCACCCCGCTATCATCCAGAAGGCGAGGTCAGTACAGGTGCATCAAAGCAGGGACCGAGAGACTGAAAAACAGCTTCTATCTCAAGGCCATCAGACTGTTAAACAGCCACCACTAACATTTAGCGGCCGCTGCCAACATACTGACTCAACTCCAGCCACTTTAAAAATGGGAATTGATGGAAATTATGTAAAAATGTACCACTAGCCACTTTAAACAATGCCACTTAATATAATGTTTACATACCCTACATTACCCATCTCATATGTATATACTGTACCTATATCATCTACTGCATCTTGCCATCTTTATGTAATACATGTACCACTAGCCACTTTAAACTATGCCACTTTATGTTTACATACCCTACAGTACTCATCTCATATGTATATACCGTACTCTATACCATCTACTGCATCTTGCCTATTCCTCTTCCCCCCATCGCTCTGACATAGTTTAACCATAGACAGGAGCACCCCTCCCCATCACTAGGAGGACAGAGGGGCAGAGGGGATGTGGGTTGGTTGTAGAATGTTTACCTCTGGTGAGTTAGTTAATTCTCATTTCCTCCTCAACAGTTCCTGTGCAAATGTAATGTCAAATTCTGGAGGGAGTGATCGTGGACATGGGCCCCTCAGAGCTATAGCTGCTCAGGACGAGGTTCAAATGGGGATCAAGGTCAGGTTACACTCCTCCTCACATGTGGGAACACTGCTCAGGGAAATCAGCTCCATGCAATTGTGTGTTTCCGGAAAACAGCTTGTAAGTTAGGAAATGAGCTCTATGGGCCCCGATGCAAATCAGAAGCTCACCCTTTCAGTTGCAACCATAAAAGTGTTATTTTCAATGTTAACATATGTGACTTTAGCCTTTAGTGTGCTTAGTGCTCCTCCTTATCAGAGTTACTCAAGTGGCACTGTGATATGTGTTTTGTTGTACTCTGTCTGGAGAAAGCCTGGGCTTGACAATTATCATGAAACTGAGCCTTAGTGTAGTCTACATTCCACATTATTATTTTGTATTATGTTTGACATTGTTGTCTGACACCATTTATAGTTATGGGTCAATTTTTGGGTTGGAGCAGGACTCTTATCATGTCTACCATTGGTTATCATGCAACAGCCAGCTCAACAAGAGCTCAGCCCCTTGAGTTTGTCCCCAGTCCGCTTCTTTGTTTGTTTAAATTACAGTCTGGGGTGTTTGGGTTATAGAAGGTCATTTCATAATAGTGTTTAAGTAGCCACAAGATTGAGACACAGACACAGAGGGAAGAGGGTGGTAAAAACACGTATCTGTATGCAAATTGTATGCAAAACTCAACCTTTAATTTGGTTTATTTTCCACCAAATTAACCTTGAATTGGCTTTTCTAGTCTTTCTTCTAGCTTTTTTATTAATGCTATTTTTATCGAATTTGCTGTATGGAATAATACAATAAAGTTTTATTCTGAATTTGTGTTTGTGTTTATAATGAATACACATTAGTTCCTGGCAAGGCAGCAGCTACTCTTCCTGCAGTCCAGCAAAATGAAGGCTATTATACCATTTTTAACTTCTCTGGGATATGTGGGAAGCTAACGTCCCACTTGGTCAAAAGCCAGTAAAAATGCAGAGTGCCAAATTCAAATAAATTACTATAAAAATCTAAATTTCATGAAATCACACATGAAAGATACCAAATTAAAGCTACACTTGTTGTGAATCCAGCCAACATGTCAGAATTCTAATAGGCTTTACGACGAAAGCACACCAAACGATTATGTTAGGTCAGAGCCAAGTCACAGAAGAACACAGCCATTTTTCCAGCCAAAGAGAGGAGTAACAAAAAGCAGAAATAGAGATAACATTAATCACTAACCTTTGATGATCTTCATCAGATGACACTCATAGGACTTCATTTTACACAATACATGTATGTTTTGTTCGGTAAAGTTCATATTTACATCCAAAAATCTGAGTTTAGGCGGGACGCTACTGTCTCACTTGGCCAAAAGCCAGAGAAAATGCAGAGCGCCAAATTCAAATAAATTACTATAAAAATCTAACTTTCATTAAATCAAACATGAAAGATACCAAATTAAAGCTACACTTGTTGTGAATCCAGCCAACATGTCAAAATTCAAATAGGCTTTTCGGCGAAAGCAAACGATGCTATTATCT
Organism: Salvelinus sp. IW2-2015; assembly: GCF_002910315.2. Taxonomy (NCBI): domain Eukaryota; kingdom Metazoa; phylum Chordata; class Actinopteri; order Salmoniformes; family Salmonidae; genus Salvelinus; species Salvelinus sp. IW2-2015. The sequence continues at coordinate 32,305,779 of NC_036875.1, read as the reverse complement.
GAGGATAGCACCAGAGTAAACAAAGAGAGAGAAGCATATTTCAACCCTGCAGGCGCGACACAAAACGCAGAAATAAAAATATAATTCATGCCGTACCTTTGACGAGCTTCTGTTGTTGGCACTCCAATATGTCCCATAAACATCACAAATGGTCCTTTTGTTCGATTAATTCCGTCGATATATATCCAAAATGTCCATTTATTTGGCGCGTTTGATCCAGAAAAACACCGGTTTCAACTTGTGCAACGTGACTACAAATTATTTCAAAAATTACCTGTAAACTTTGCCAAAACATTTCAAACTACTTTTGTATTACAACTTTAGGTCTTTTTTTAAGTAAATAATCAATCAAATTGAATACGGGATGATCTGTGTTCAATACAGGATTAAATCAAATTGTAGCTAGCTTTCTGGTCACGTGCCTCTAACTAACAGTACACTTCCAGTGACCCTCGTTCAAGATGGCCGTACTTCTTCATTACACAAAGGAAAAAACCTCAAACAATTTCTAAAGACTATTGACATCCAGTGGAAGCGGTAGGAACTGCAAGAAGGTCAATTCGAAATTTGTATTCCCAATGAAAACCCATTGAAAAGAGTGACCTCCAAAAAAAATATCTGAATGGTTTGTCCTCAGGGTTTTGCCTGCTAAATCAGTTCTGTTATACTCACAGACATGATTCAAACAGTTTTAGAAACTTCAGAGTGTTTTCTATCCAAATCTACTGATAATATGCATATCTTATCTTCTGGGGATGAGTAGCTGGCAGTTGAATTTGTGTATGCTTTTCATCCAAACGTGAAAATGCTGCCCCCTATCCTAGAGAAGTTAAAACATTACAATATATTCACAACAGATTTCACAACACATTAAGTGTGTGCCCTCAGGCCACTACTCTAATACCACATATCTACAACACAAAATCCATGTGCACATGTGTGCATAGGGCATATGTTATCGTGTGTGTGTGTGTATGCATGTCTGTGCCTGTGTTTATGTCTCTTTCCCAGCTGTTCCATAAGGTGTATTTGTATTTTTTTTAAATCTAATTTTACTGCTTGCATCAGTTACTTGATCTGGAATAGTTCCATGTAGTACTTGGCTCTATCTATGTAGTACTGTGCACCTCCCATAGTCTGAATACCAAAGGTTTGCTCTCAGAGTGTCAAAAACAAAGCTTGTAACAAAGCTTGTAAAGTCCTGTTTTCTATTCTAATCCTCTATTCTCCCATAGGGGGTTCCCCTTCTGTAAAGATCTCCATCCCCTCTATGAACATACAACTACAGTTAAAGTGTGTCACGTTCCTCTCACAAGGTTTATGGAGAAACGTAGGGCTCTGTAGAAAATGAGGTTTGCTCAACTGACAAAATAATGGAAAAGGCTTTTGTTTCATTGTAAGTCTTGAGACCATAGTCAATGCCTGTGTAGAAACTGCACCATAACAAAACAGACTGATGATGTAACAGATTCTGTAGCTGACACACACTGTGACGTTGTTTCTCTGTAATCCTGGTTGTTGTCTTACTACCTCCACACGCACAACTCCTAATCACACATGGCTGTATGATCGTAGGGTACAGCTTAAAAATACCTACATGGGAAGACGTAAGAGACACTGACGATAGACATTTACACCATGTGTCCAGACTCTGACATTACTGCTAATCCTCACATGGAAAATCTTATTCTGTCTACCTGATCTGAAACTCACTCTGAAACTGAAGCGGTTTGTGTTGTTTCATCTCAGGAGAATAAGGACAGACGATGTACTGTTTTACTTGACTCATGTCTGTTATGTGGTGATATGTCATAAGTTACAATGGTTGTTTTGTTTGACCAAACCAAAGCAATGTTATAAGCGAGATCAACAGAGTAGCTAATGTGTCTCATGTTTCAGTTCCACTGGCGTAAAAACATGGTACAAACAGCCACTCAAGTGCAGTTCAATACTAAATATGAGCTTACAAAACAATGAGTCAACATCACTCAGGAAATAACTCTCCAATGGGGCTTTCCTTAAAAAACAAGGATCTTGTCTTTGTTTACAAGCACAAAACAATCTCTGAGTTTGTCACACACAAAAATAAATGTTTATCTCCACCAGTTATTTTGGCTTTGAACTAATTATTACACCATCTGCTATAGTCCAGGAAATCATGTGTGCCCTACTTAATTGTTTCAACAACAACAAAAATGTCACTCCACATCCACAATAAACTTTATTGCTCTGTTACAACCGAGCAATCATTGAAAAACTCATTTAAGCTACTGAATGTATTAAGAATTGATCATGTTTTCTTTCTGTTATAGTAAGTTATACTGTGTCTGATTGACTTAGAGCTCCCATATCTTTTCCCCATGCCACATCACAACACCAGCCCAAACTCCAATGGATAAATGCCTCATGTTGCATTACCTTCACTCAGTTCAGGTGTGTGACCAATCTCTGCCAACTCACACCACTTCAGCATTTAGCAATGCTCTGGTCACAGTCAGAGTTGCTTTTTGTCCCCCCCCCCATTACACAGAGAGAGATACCTGAGGGAGTGTCTATAAATCCTCATAGGTGAAGTGCAGATTCAAAGTTGTTTGCCATATCCCATCTACGCTGAACCCACAGGGAGGGGGAGGGGCTTCCCCCATGATCACACCAGCATCGTCCACACACCACAGCTCACCAATAGGACCAGAAGAGAGGAGAGGAGAGGGTGCGTGCATGCGTGCGTGCGAGAGACTAGTCCAGTCCTCACTCTAAAAGGGTTTGTTTCAAGTAATGTCACTGGGAAACGTTACAATATATTGTATCAATCTTGATGACTTAATCCCCTTCATCCCTAGGAACATAGGGATAAACATAGGCTGTAAAAATTACCACTAATTGTGAATAACGTACAATGCCTAGTTCTCACCAGATTCCCAGCTCTCAACAAAAGTGTATATACCGATATACAAACAATATAATCTATAATTATCTTCTGTTCTAAGAATTAAAGATACATGACATGTTGGTTTGTGGTGACACGTCATGACACAGTGGTCTACTTATTATTTCACTTTTTTGCTTTACCCATATCTCTGTTTCTCATGCTAGCCATGACTCCCTGGGCTCAGTGATCTCTTCTGTCATTTGAAGCTGCAGCCGCAAACCTCAGCAAGCACAGAGCTGGAGTGGTGTTGTTTGATTAATGACCATCACGTTGATACATTCCCTCACATGTGGTTTGGCTATTGTGTCACGTGGTTAACCAACACAGAACAGATCTGGGGTCAAATGAAATACAGCTATATTTCTTGGCCTCTGTTTTTATTCTATTCATTACTTTGTCATTTGCCACTAAAAAATAATCATCCAAAGGGTCTTCTTATTTCAACCTGTCATTATTCTTCTCTTTCCCAAGGTTTTAAAAACACATATTTTTCACATTATTCACACACATATTTTGGCGTTAATTCATGTCACATATCAGTTTGCAAACAATGTAAAAAAAATACAAAAAATAAAAAAGCTTTATACACAAACATCGTCTCTTTCTTTCAGCTCAATCCCCCTTGTGTGCTGCCTTAGATTTACATTAGAAGTGCCCATCCAAGAAGGCATAAGGTCATTGGCCACAGATAAAATGACTTCAAATCTACCGTAGCTTTGATTGGACTAGCGAGCTAGAAAAGCGGTCATCATCATGAATCACGTCGACAATCTACTGGCAAATCCTTTTCAATCCTTGTCATACTGTATGAAGATAAATTATAGATAAAAGGTATCGTGCTCATCGTCCATAAACATTACACAACAAGTCGGAAATCGCAAATTCAACAGTGAGTGGTTTGGAAGGAATCAGTGGCTAACTGCAAGCGTTGCAAAGCAATCACTAGCCTGTTATTCAGTGGATAGGGTGTGTGGTCCAAGTCTGGGTTTGAGGATTTAAAACATCTGTCTGAAATGGTCTTTTTTCCAAGCTTAAAAGGATAAACATTCACTCACAACCCCTTGGGCCAGAAAAGGTTGAATACATTGGCCATGCTGTCAATCCAGAATGTCTTCTGCCGTGTTCAAAACACTTGGAAACTCTGAACTGGGAAATCTCAGACTTCAGTGAGTTCAAGACAACTGTAAACTCTGTAAAAAACTAGCTCCGACTGGGAAAATACGTTTTCAATGGTCATCCAACTTGGAATTCTAAGTCGGGAACTCGGACCTCTTTCTAGAGCTCCGACCTGAAGATCACTGACGTGGTGATTCAACCTTGTTTTTTTCAGAGTTCCCAGTTGTCTTGAAAGCACCTTTGATGACAAAATTTGCCCACAAGAAGGACCGCCGTGCCACCTTCCTGTTCAAGTGAGCACAGCACAACAACTGTGAGTCCAAAATGTATTGTCTGATGCTGCATAAATTAGCTCATGTGCTTTTCTTCACAAAGAGGGGATACTATATAAAGTTGTTGGTTCTGTAACCATGTTTGCGAGTGACAGTCTCTTCAAATTCAAATATTTGTTTTCAACAAAAAGTTCAGAAATAGATCATTCCAGTTGATATTGCGAGAGTTGTTTTGCTTGCGAAATGTGCTGTCTGAGCTTCGGTATATTGTCTATAGAAAGTGGATCCTCGTGATTGTATTTTCCTTCCTTTTAAGACCACATACTGTAGGCCTAATAAAATACTTCAAATGGTAGGCTTACCACGTCTCTCTCTCTCTCTCTCTCGCTTTCTGTGTGTGGTGACTTAAAGAAGAGTAAAGTGAAGGCCAGATCACCTTGCTGAATTTATCTGAAGTAACATCTATCTGAATTTCTGTCCGTGTCCATTTTGAAAATGCTGAAGGAATAGGCCTACCTTGTCACAGCTCGTTTGCTTGCACTAGCTTATACTTAGTACTAAGTGTTAAGAACAAATATTATGAATTTACTGAACATAAATGTAATAATGTTTGTGTATGAGTCAAAAGTCAAAACTCATGTTGCCGTTCATTATTACTGAAGGACAATGTGGTTCTTATCGACTTACACAAATCCACAAGGAGTCAGTAGTAACCACTCTTGACGCACGGATCCCTTTAGCGGGATCATTTTCGTAAACAACCGCTGAATTGCAGAGCGCCAAATTCAAAAAAAATACTAAAAATATTTATTTTCATGAAATCACAAGTGAAAAATACCAAAACACAGCTTAGCTTGTTGTTAATCCACCTATCGTGTCAGATTTTGAAAATATGCTTTACAGAGAAAGCAATCCAAGCGTTTGTGAGTTTATCGATCACTAGACAAAACAGTAAGAACACCTAGCAGCCATGTAGAATGGTCACGAAAGCCAGAAAAGCAATAAAATGAATCGCTTACCTTTGACGATCTTCGGATGTTTGCACTCACGAGACTCCCAGTTACACAATAAATGTTCCTTTTGTTCGATAAAGATTTTTTTTATATCAAAATACCTCCATTTGTTTGGTGCGTTATGTTCAGTATTCCACAGCCTTAGGCAAGTCATCAAGGCTTGACGAAAATTCCATATAGTAAAGGTCGTAAAAACATGTCAAACGTTTTTAATAATCAATCCTCAGGTTGTTTTTAACATCAATAATCGATAATATTTCAACCGGACTGTAAACTATTCAATACTGGAGAGAAAGAAAATGTTGAGCAACGAGTGTCGCGCGCAAGAACTAATGGAGGGATAAATCTCGCTCATTTTTCAAAATAAAAGCTTGAAACTATGTCTAAAGACTGTTCACAGCCTGAGGAAGCCACAGGAAAAGGAATATGGTTGATATCCCTTTAAATGAAGGATTGGAACAGGGATGGAACAGGGATTTTTCCAAATAGAAGCTACTTCTGGGTTGGATTTCCTCAGGTTTTCGCCTGCAAAATCAGTTCTGTTATACTCACAGATAATATTTTTACAGTTTTGGAAACTTTAGAGTGTTTTCTATCCTACTCTGTCAATTATATGCATATTCTAGCATCTGGAACTGAGAAATAGGCAGCTTACAATGGGAACGTAATTTTTCCAAACATAAAAATTCTGCCCCCTAGCTTCAAGAGGCAAGTCATCCATATCAGCTATGCTTTAAAAAGGTAGCAAATGAGGCTGAATGAACTGTGTCGCTGCCAGACAGAGCTCCTCTGATAGCCAGGTGTAGCGGTGGTAAGGATTCACTCCATGGTGCTGAAAGGAAAGCTCTGCTGTTGGGACAGCTTTATGTGGGCCCCAACAGTTTGTGGGCACTGTTTGTAACCGTTACACTGCAATTAATGTATAGCTTAGTGCTGTGTTGTGTAGTGGCTTTGCTGGCATGCATCAACAACACAAAAATGGAGTTTGCCCCACCAAGACTTACATGCTAAAATCGCCACTGGTGGTGGCGATTGAAATAGAGTAGGCTGCCTACATGGGCGGAGAATCACGTGGCAGTTAACTTGAATACAAAATTAACTTCAATATGATTAGACTGTAGTTTACTACAGTGTCTGTAAATAAAGGGCGCTCAACCAATGGGAGTCGAAGTACAATCAAAACTATTTATCATCATTGAAAAGGAAAAGGCACAACACACACATAGGTTAGACTACTATGGTGAGCGAGCATTGCACCTTTTAATTTTCATAAGTATTGTTTACCCATTTATTTGTCTGTGCCTGTAAATCGTCCTCCTTAAAGGTAGGCTATGATTAGGCTACAGTTTACTACATTGCCTAGTAATAGGCCTAAATATTGATTGCCTGTATTTCTCTGTCCCTCCAACTCTGCTCTCTTCAAACTACATCTAACATATTGGCTGATAAAGCCCAGTAATACAATGTAAGGGCCATGTAGGAATCTCTGGTAAGTTAACCTATTTCCTAAGTTATTTTTGCGCATTTGATATTGCCTATAGTGTACAAAACTGCTGGGACCATGGCTGTCAAGTAAGCTGCGTCACATACGGCTAAAATAGCATTGTGGGACTGAGGTTGGGTTTGGGACCAGTTTTTGCCGTAGCAGGTGGGAGTTGGACAGAACTCCAGCTGGTGCAGGTGGGAGCGGGATGAAGAAATCGGTCCAGCGCAGACCTCTACTTCACCATGACATTGAAGCCTGTAAAGTTAGAGCTATTTATTACAGTGTCAGTGTGAAAAGTAGGGAATTAGCTTGGGAAACTGACAGATCAATAACGCAATAAAACTCACATTGCACTGAAATCACTTCAGAATATGAATATTGAATTGTTTGGCCGATGGTTTAATCGTTTGATTCAGGTCTAGTGTGATTGAGGCAAAAGGAATAGCTGACGTTAGCCAACTTTTGGCCAGCTCTCTCTCGGTACATCAACTGGCTAAAGCTAGCCAAGTTCATTTACTTCTGAAATGGGACAAAACAAAGGCTACAAAACATTTACGTACAAAAAACTGTTGTTAAATATTAACAATAGCCACCTCATATCGCTATCTGACAGGTAACTAGAGGCTAGAGCTGACCTGGCTGTGGTAGCTACTAGCTAGCGTAGCTTATTCATTCACCTCAGTCGAGAGGGGATGAAACATTAGCTAACGTTGCATGTCAGTTACAATACTAGCTCAGCACTGCGAATAAACATTAGTTTCGTTTTTTACTGTTACTTAAACAGCAGCTACATCAGTCAACTAAATAGTAGCCACATACACATTGATCTACGGTTTCCCATGGGGGACCTGTATGAGAAAATGTATGACCTCACGAATGTAAGTCGCTCTGGATAAGAGCATATGCTAAATGACTATAATGTAAAATGTAAATATACTCTCCCATGCTGGTCCAGCCAGCCTTCCAGAAGCTTCACCTTCACACAGCCTGTCAGCCCAGGTGTTCATTTGGTGTTTGTTTGGTCATAAATCTAGCCGCCTGAACACTCCAAGCAGCATATCCGACCGCTTGGAGTCATCCGCATGGTCCTAAAGCACACCATTTACCACTTTTTGTATCACATTGTAATGATAAAACTGGGGGGGAACAGAAATGCAATTTCAGAATGTGTGTGGGTCCACAGTGAATATAGTGTATATAAAGAGTATTTATAGTGTATATAGAGAAGTCTCTGAATGTCCATGAGTGGCCGAGCCAGAGCCCGGACTTGAACTCGATCGAACATCTCTGGAGAGACCTAAAAATAGCTGTGCATCAACGCTCCCCATCCAACCTGACAGAGCTTGAGAGGATCTGCAGAGAAGAATGGGAGAAACTCCCCAAATACAGGTGTGCCAAGCTTGTAGCGTCATACCCAAGAAGACTCAATGCTGTAATCGCTGCCAAAGGTGCTTCAACAAAGTACTGAGTTACGTTTGATAGCGGAGCACCGAGGCACGCGCCAAACTTGCTAAGCAGTTTATTTTGAAGCAGTGTGCCGATGCCTGTGTCGCTTTATCAGAAGCATGTGATCAATTGTTACGCACGCCTCTGTGAAGAGGGAACGCAACACCCTGCTACAACTCAACTCCCCGTGAAGTGAAAGAGGTATGGACTGTAGGTGTGAGAAAGAACAACAAAAGGCAGAATTGCCCATTTACTAGGATTTTATTTCTTTACACGGTAATATGGGGAAAAGGGGCTGGACGGAACCAAAGCAAAGAAAATAAATATCAAAGCTCCCCCTCTCCTATCTAACCTGCCTACCCACTACTTACCTAATTTAGCACCGCCTGGTGCGCTAACCAAAATACAGGGGGTGGTCCGCCCAGGTCTTACCTAGTGTGCCTAGACAGTGAATATACTACGGGTATATGTATGCCCGCGGGCCTCTTGCCTAAGCACTCCCTAGGTGCCTTCCCCTTTCCCCCTGGGAACAAATGAAACAGAATAACAAACAATTACTCAAACAAACTAAGAAACCAAGGACATCAAATAAGCTCTATCTGATAATGCAACAAACTAACACAGTACATACCAAATCACTTTCTGATAAACAACCAACACTATATCACCCTCAGCCATGATCTCTCTCTAAATCACAATCAATCTCCTCAGCCTGCAATCTCCTCAGCCTGCAATCTCCTCAGCCTGCAATCTCCTCAGCCTGCAATCTCCTCAGCCTGCAATCTCCTCAGCCTGCAATCTCCTCAGCCTGCAATCTCCTCAGCCTGCAATCTCCTCAGCCTGCCTATGATCTCTCTCTTCTGAACAACAGAACACTGGCTTTTATAGCTTCAGAAGGCATTGGTAATTAGAGACAGCTGCGTCTTGATGAGGGGGCGGGGTCAGCTCCAATTAGCCATGGAGTTGACCAATCAGCTGCTTGGGGAGAATTCAGGAAGCCATCTTCTGAAACACACACTCAAATACACAAACTACAACACAGAAACTGGGGAACGTAACATCAATGACGTCTGAAGCTTCGTTTCGTCAAATAATGACCTGATTTGGTATTGGTTTTGGTAGAAGACAAAAAGGCTACTCTGCGTAAGCTGTGTGGGACGTCTTCTATAATAATTTGGCTACACTAAATTATTTTGACCAGCAGGTGCCTCTACTGTACACTGTTGATCAACGTCTCGAAGTAATGAATCTAATAGACACAATTGGATGGAAAGCTCATTCCTTCAGGAAGCTTCGTTTCCACATCACTAGTTATACCGTAACACGGGGGTATTAGGAAACTCCTGGTTTACAGGCCACATCAGGCCTGCAAGTCACATTATGCTGGCTTGTAAAGTGATGTGTAATTCCTAATGGAATCCAGACAGAGTTATGATAACCAACAAGTGGAATTTTGTATCACCTGCAACCTGCATTCAAAATGACTAACAGGGTAAGGAAAGTTGAATACTGAGACTACCACAATCATCTCAATTGTAACAATCATCCCAATAATGCTAACTGCTAACAGATTGGATTAGTTTAGAAAATGTATGTTATTTATTATTATGTACCATTCAAACCATCAAGCAATCAACATGAAAAAAAATACAGATTAAAACAAACAATGCTGAGAATCACCCTGCAATAGAGCATGCTGGGAAATAAATATGTGCCTCTATGTAAAATCCTTCTTACCTTCCAAAGAATCATCAAAGAACCCTTTCTTCCTAAAACGGTTTGCAGGATGTTAACAGTTCTAGGTAGAACCCTAACCCTAACCCTCGTCTTCCAAAAAGGGTTCTTCAGATCAAAACGGTTCTTGGTAGAACCCTATCCCTCCACATAGAACCCTTTTTTATAAGAGTGCATGGATTTCCTCAACCCATAGGTATCTATATTAAAGAGGTTTGTACTGTTGTACACATGTAACTGATCTCATCTCTTCACAATGAAGATGTCAGAGAATTAATATGGTTCACGCCTGTTATGTTTGGCTATTGTACACAGCACAGGAACAGACATGTAATGGAGGAGGGAGATTATGAATCTGAACAGTGGGAAGGGCGTTTTCCAAATAGATGCTTTGTCGTATAGAAGGTAATTGCTTTTATGCTCCGTCTTTCATTCGTGTGCCATTCAGCCACGTTTATGCCATTACTATCAATTGATGAACAGTTTCCACAGAAACACATATATACAATACATGACCAAAAGTATGTGGACAATTGCTCGTCGAACATCTCATTCCAAAATCATGGGCATTAATATGGAGATGATCACACCTTTGCTTCTATAACAGCCTCCACTATTTTGGGAAGGCTTTCCACTAGATGTTGGAATATTGGTGTGGGACTTGCTTCCATTCAGCCACAAGAGCATTAGTGAGATTGGGCACTGATGTTGGGCGATTAGGCCTGGCTCGCAGTCGGCGTTCCAATTCATACCAGGCCAGTCAAGTTCTTCCACACTGATCTTGACAAACCATTTCTGTATGGATCTCGCTTTGTGCAAAGGGGCTTTGTCATGCTGAAACTGGAGATGGCCTTCCCCAAATTGTTGCCACAAAGTTGGAAGCACAGAATTGTCTACAACGTCATTGTATGTTGTAGTGTTAAGATTTCCCTTCACTGGAACTAAGGGGCCTAGCCTGAACCGAGAAAAACAGCCTCAGACCATTATTCCTCATCCACCAAAATGTATGCATTGGGGCAGGTAGCGTTCTCCTGGCATCCTCCAAACCCAGATTTGTCCGTCAGACTGCCAGATGGTGACGTGTGATTCATCACCCCAGAGAACACGTTTCCACTGCCCCAGAGTCCAATGGCTGCAAGCTTTACACCACTCCAGCTGACTCTTGGCATTGTGGATGGTGATCTTAAAACCTTTCTGGACTCCCCATCCCGGATCCGGGATATTTGTCATCAGAAACCCTGACTAGCATAGCGTAGCCTAGCGCGAATGGTATATAATAAAATATAATTTCATGAAATCACAAGTGCAATATTGCAAAACACAGCTTAGCCTTTTGTTAATCCATCTGTCGTCTCAGATTTTGAAATTATGCTTTACAGCGKAAGCAATACTTYCATTTGRGTAAATMTATCGATCGCTCGACAAAACAATAAGAACACCTAGCGTCAGGTAACTTGGTCACGAAAATCAGAAAAGCAATCAAATTAATCGTTTACCTTTGATGATCTTCGAATGGTTTCACTCACGAGACTCCCAGTTAGACAGCAAATGTTCCTTTTGTTCCATAAAGATATTTTTTATATCCAAATACCTCCGTTTGTTTGCTGCGTTATGCCCAGGAATCCACCGGAAAAAGCGTTCGCGACAACGCCGGAAAAAATTCCAAATTATATCCATAATGTCCACAGAAACATGTCAAACGTTGTTTATGATCCAACTTCAGGGTGTTTTTCAAATATCTATTCGATAATATATCAACCGGGACAGTTGGCCTTTCACGAGGACCGAGAGAAACAATGGCTGCCTTTCACTTTTGCGCAAAAATCACTCGGAGAGCCCCCACCTATCCACTTACGCAATGTGCCCTTTCACGCTCATTCTTCAAAATAAAAGCCTAAAACTATGTCTAAAGGCTGTTGACACCTTAGGGAAGACATGGAAAAATAAGTCTTATTGATATCCCTTTATATGGGCAATAGGAATGCATGGGAACAGAGAGGTCTCAAAAACCGGGCCACTTCCTGGTTGGATTTTCCTCAGGTTTTCGCCTGCACTATCAGTTCTGTTTAACTCACAGACAACATTTTTACAGTTTTGGAAACTTCAGAGTGTTTTCTATCCTAATCTGACTATTGTATGCATATTCTAGTTTCGGGGGCTGAGAAATAGGCAGTTTCAAATGGGTACGCCTTTTTAGCCAAAAGTGAAAACTGCGCCCCCTAGTTCTAAGATTAAGCTTGTGTGCGGCTGCTTGGCAATGGAAACCCATTTCATGAAGTTCCCAACAAACTTGTGCTGACGTTGCTTCCAGGGGTATTTTGGAACTCGGTAGTGAGTGTTGCAACAGACGATTTTTACACACTATGCGCTTCAGCATTCGACAGTCGAGTTCTGTGAACTTGTGTGGCCTACCACTTCGCGGCTGAGCCATTGTTGCTCCTAGATATTTCCACTTCACAATAACAGCACTTACAGTTGACCGGGGCAGCTCTAGCAGGGCAGAAATTTCACGAACTGACTTGTTGCAAAGGTGGCATTCTATGACGGTGCCACGTTGAAAGTCACTGAGCTCTTCAGTAAGGCCATTCTACTGCCAATGTTTGTCTATGGAGATTGAATTGCTGTGTGCTCGATTTTATACAACTGTCAGCAACGGGTGTGGCTGAAATAGCCGAATCTACTAATTTGAAGGCGTGTCCACATACATTAGTATTTATAGTGTATATCATTCAGCCGAGGGCAGTGGCGGATTTAGGTATAGGCGACATGGGCAGCCGCCCAGGGAGGCATCTTGCCGGGGGCGGCACAGGGGGCCCACACCAAAAAAAACGTAATGGTGACATTTGCACGACCAGTTTCTATCGCTCATTTGCACGTCACGTCAATGATATCATGTCACCGTGTGGGACTGTGGGTCAATTAACCTTGTCGGAGTGGTCACCCTGATTCTAGTTTGTGAGCTAGGCAGGCTACTCCCTGGGAAGGTCTTCCACTCAAAAATACAAGATGGGGAGGGGGGGCGGGGATAGGTTGACCTCAGGTCTCCCCACTGGAAGTCCGAGTCTAATCTATCAAATAGCGCACCTCTAACATTGTACAGTACTTAGGCAATTCGTAAAATCAGTCACACTATGAAATGCTACCAAATAAACCACATTCATAATACTGTGAATATATAGTTTCACAGACATATTGTTGCATTTTTTTCTGGTTTGTGCGAAATCGTTAAGAATAATATAAAACCAGTCTGCACACCACAAAGGTGAATTGGTTTAGTCTTGACTCTTGGTTGACTGTGTTGAGGAACGGGTAATGTATTGATGCTCGAGTGCCAAATCAACACAAATTTGTTTCTATTTTCTTTGTTACTTATTTTTGATATATATTTCTATAATTATATAGTTTTAAATGTCATGATTATTTATTTGTGTTGTTCCAAATGTCTGAATAAAAATTACAGTTAGTGCAGAATGGTGCTTTTTTTTGGAGGGGGTGTGCTGAATGGGGGGTTCGCCCACGGAGCCATACAAGCTAGAACCGCCACTGGCCGAGGGGTATATGTCATTTAGCCAAACTACACTTCCTAGGTGTGGTTATAAGCACTAGGAAGTCAGAATAAGACAACTCAGGTTCTTTACTTGGGAGGGAGAGCAGTGTCACAATTACACATAAGGCAAAGACTGGAATAAAATACCAATACAAATTATATTCATTTAATACAAGAAATGCAAAAAAAAGAGCCCAGTTAGCAAAAACAGTGTTCTTTCACCGCTCGTAGATGGTGACCTCGTACCACACAGTTCTGTTCAGATTGACTTGAATTTGATTTCCACAGCCTGCATCCCATCGTCTACAGCCCAGAAGCATTGGTAATTGTACAATGGGAGCCTCGTTAGGGAGTTCAGAGTTCACGACGGGAGCGAGTATCAGGAAGAAATAAAAACGAATCATGCAAAAACAACGTAATGGATTTAATCAATGTTTCAGGTAATCGTATAAGATAATCAGTCTGCGACAATGTGAGTTTTTCCAAATCAAATCATATTTTTCACTTGCGCCGAATACAACAGGTGTAGACCTTACCGTGAAATGCTTAATTACAAGCCCTTAACCAACAATGCAGTTTTAAGAAAAATAAGAGTTAATAAAATATTTACTAAAGTAAACAAAATAAAAAGAATAATAATAACTAACTATAACGAGGCTACATGTACAGGGGGTACCGGTACCGAGTCAGTGTGCGGGGGTGCAGGTTAGTCGAGGTTATTGAGGTAATATGTACATGCAGGTATGACTATGCATAGATAATAAACAGCAAGTAGCGGCAGTGCAAAAAAAGTGGGGGTCAATGCAAATAGTCTGGGTAGCCATTTGATTAGCTCTTCAGCAGTCTTATGGCTTGGGGGTAGAAGTTGTTAAGGAGCCTTTTGGACCTAGACTTGGCGTTCTGGTACCGCTTGCCCTGCGGTAGCCGAGAGAACAGTCTGTGACTAGGGTTGCTGGGTTATTTGGCAATTATTAGGGCCTTCCTCTGACCGCTTGTTATAGAGGTCCTGTATGACAGGAAGCTTGGCCCTGTACTGGGCCATGCGCACTACAATCTGTAGCGCCTTACGGTCGGATGCCGAGCAGTTGCCATACCAGGCAGTGATGCAACCAGTCAGGATGCTCTTGATGGTGCAGCTATAGAACTTTTTGAGGATCTTTGGACCCATGCCATATCTTTTCAGTCTCATGAGGGAGAATAGGTGTTGTCATGGTGTGTTTGGACCATGACAGTTTGTTGGTGATGTGGACACCAAGGAACTTGAAGCTCTCAACCTGCTCCACTATTGCCCCGTCGATGAGAATGGGGGCGTGCTCGGCCCTCCTTTTCCTGTAGTCCACGATCATCTCCTTTGTCCTGATCACGTTGAGGGAGAGGTTGTTGTCCTGGCACCACACTGCCAGGTCTCTGACCTCCTCACTATAGACTGTCTCATTGTAGTCTGTGATCAGGCCTACCACAACTGTGTCGTAGGCAAACTTAATGATGGTGTTGGAGTCGTGCTTGGCCAAGCAGTTGTGGGGGAACAGGGAGTACAGGAGGGGACTGAGCACGCACCCCTGAGGTGCCCCCGTGTTGAGGATCAGCGTGGCAGATGTGTTGCCTACCCTCACCACCTGGGGACGGCCTGTCATTAAGTCCAGGATCCAGTTGCAGATTAAGGTGTTTAGTCCCAGGGTCCTTAGCTTAGTGATGAGCCTTGACAGCTGCAAATAAAGAGTTTAGTGTCCACAACAGTGTGACACGTGCATTACTGTAAACAACCTTTCCTGACTGAATCTTCCTCTCACCCATTCTCCATAGAAACAAACATGCATTTTGTAAATGCATGACAAGATGACTAAATGTCTTTGAACTTATGGGAATGTCAGCCTGTAGGCAAACCCTAGCCTGGTTTGGCTTTACAAAGACCATAGGTATTGGCAAGACAGCACAAACAGATCTGGGACCAGGCAAATGCTGCTGTCTGTCAGTCATATCCATCTTGGTTTTGCCTTTGCCAGGTCTCCCTCCCATAAACCTATCTTTATTAGCCATAGGTCCTCAGTATCACTTCTAGGAGCACAGTCAGTGACGTCTGGCATTGTTATAGCCTCTCTGCTGTCATACTGATGGTTGAGTAAATAGTGCATTTAATTAACATACACCAATCCTGACCTTTTTGGAGGGGGAGATGGGCTTTAGGGTGTGTGGTTTAAGCTTACACGGGAAAAGGGATGGGCAAAATGTATAAAATACCATTACAAAATACACATCCAAAATACAATCTATCAAAATAAACTACAAAATACTTGTAACGTATTTAATTAAACAGCAACAGCTTTCTCAGTAAGGGTTACAAAAAATGTTTTACTTGCCATGACTGTGATATGTTGTTGTTTAACTACATTAGTTGAGCAAGTCATTCTGTATAAGAATGTCTGCTAAATTACCCAAATGTAAATGTACTGTATATGTGAAACTTATTAACATATAGGAGCGGAACTCACTAGAATAATACTCAGCATGCTTTGCAATTGTTACTGTCAGTCATTTATATTCAACAAAAATATAAACGCAACATGCAGCAATTTAAACAATTTTACTGAGTTACAATTCAAAGAAGGAAATCAGTTAATTGAAAAAATTCATTATGCCCTAATCTATGGATTTCACATGACTGGGCAGGGGTACAGCCATGGGGGACCTGGGAGGGCATAGGCCCACCCACTGCAGAGCCGGGCCCAGCCAATTGGAATGAGTTTTTCTGCACAAAAGGGCTTTATTACGGACAGAACCATCCCATCTCCCCCTCCTCAGATGATCCCTCAGGCGAAGACACCTGCATTGCTTGCTGTTTGCGGTTTTAGGCTGGGTTTCTGTACATTACTTTGAGATATCAGCTGATGTAAGAAGGGCTATATAAATACATTTAATTTGATTTGATTTGAAGAAGCCGGATGTGGAGGTCCTGGGTTGACATGGTTACACGTGGTCTGCAGTTGTGAGGCCGGTTTGATCTACTGCCAAATTCTCTAAAATGGCGTTGGTGGCGGCTTATGGTAGAGAAATTAACATTAAATTCTCTGGCAATAGCTCTGGTGGACATTCCTGCAGTCAGCATGCCAAATGCACGCTCCCTCAAACCTTGAGACATCTGTGGCATTGTGTTGTGTGACAAAACTGTACATTTTAGAGTGGCCTTTTATTGTCACCAGCACAAGGTGCAACTGTGTAATGATCATGCTGTTTAATCTTCTTCTTGATATGCCACACCTGTCAGGTGGATGGATTATCTTGGATCTTTTATTTCAGCTCATAAAACAGGGGACCAACACTTTACACGTTGCATTTATATTTGCGTTCAGTATAGTTAATTTAGCAGATGTTCTTATCACACCATAGTGCTATCAGCCTTCTGTTACCAATGCATAGTGAAAGGGGGTCCACAAAATGTGAACTGGTATAAAAATGATTTTTATAGAAAAGTATTTTGAAAATACGATATAATATTTATATTGAAGTGTAGTTCAAGCCAGTGTATTTCAAATGACAAAATATTCAGAAGTAATTAAAATATGTATTTCAAATACATATAACATAAATATTGCCCAGCTCTGTTTGGGAACAAGTGAATGTGAAATTGCCCTAGCTAGAACATGCTTGATGATATGATATGATAAGATGATGCGTGAGAAGAAACCACTTTACTTTCCCTGAAGAACGTGTCAAGAGATCTAATTGTTCTGGCTCGTGGCTAAATGTTTTTGGACTGTAACCTAGTCATGTTATGACTTTTAAGAATAATGCTTTTTAACACTATCAAATGACACAAGGTGCTACTTCTTAGGTGGCCCAATTGCATTTCAGAAGAAAACTAATTTGATGAATGATATGGCTGTGCTGCTTGAACAATAGAAATAGAGTAACTAGAGTTGAAAAATTCCCTCAGTCCATGATAATTTATGGGTTCATTCAATGGGAACATCCAATATGGCTGTTGGTCCACCGGGCGTAAAATGTTGACTTGAATGGGAATGTCCATTGCAGTCATTCTATTTCTGTGGGTTCAAAAACCTTCTCCTCCTCCTAATAAGATCAACTAAAACTCAGTGAACTGGAGGCTGGTGGTGTTTGTCATTGACCTGTGTTGACATGGGCCGGTCCCAGGCTATTACCCTGTTTATTACTGTGTCACTCAGCTCTCAGTGGTCAAGGTTGTGTCAGCCAGCCAGGGGCTGTGTATGTGTGTGTGTGCATGTGTGTGTGTGCATGCGTGCGTGTGCTTGTGTGTGTGTGTGCGTGCCACGGGCTCACCGCTGACCCCTGGAATGTGTCTCACAGTGGAAACAGCCATGACAGATAACTTCTCTCCCTCTTCCACAGCACAACGCATCTCCCAGTTTGGACAGAGGGAGATTAATTGTGAGGATAATTTGACCATTTCCTATTGCCAAGTGATGAGACATGCCATGAAATCCATAAACCACAACATGTAAGTTTGAGAAGTGCCCACTGCATTTCACATGCTCTCTGTTGAAGCTGACCGAGAATCAGGGGAATTGTAATTCACTGTCCTCGAACTCTGTCTTGTTTTAACGTCCCTCTCTCATTGCCTGTCCAAACCAATGCTCTGTAGATGAGATTCCTGGGTAGGTACTACTGATATCTTGATTCATCAATATACAGGCATGTCTCTGAACGAGGTGCTGCTTGCTTTTGGCAGGGTGGGTCAGGGAAGGTGTAGCGGGCCTATAGATGTGTGAGTGCCTGTACGTACATGTGCTCACGCCTGTGTGTGTGTACCTCACACTGTATTACTAGCACCAGCGGGCGCTGGTGTAATCCTGGCAGAACGCTAGTTCATTGTTAGCCTTGGCAGAGATGAAAGTCCCCAGGGAGGGGAGGGTGGGGCGTGACACAAAGGGAGTTCTGTTACCCACTGGAGTGCTTATTGTCCCGAAATTACACCCACCAGGAATGAAATGAGCATAGCGAAATGTAGCATGGATAATGTTCATAGAGGAACTGACAGCTGCTTAGCTTGAGACAATCGCTGCAGGATGGCTTTTGCTTGGCTCTTCTTCTCAGGGAAATCAACAGACGAACGAGTGAACAGACGCATGCACGCTCGCACACGCACATTTTGTTTGTTTGTACCCATATGCTTCATTCGATTTTGACTATATGGGGACTTGACTGGGGAGTGATGATAGTTGTGAAATTGGATTGACATGTTACTGGACTGACATGTTTTCTCTTAGACTCAATGTGTTTACACTCTTACAAAAAAAGATAAGTAGAACCATACAGGGTTCTTCGGTTTGTCCCCATAGGGGAACCCTTTTTGGTGCTGGATTGAACCCTTTGCAGAGATTTATATCTAGAACCCTCTATGAAGGGTTCTACCAATAACTATTT
The DNA here is from genome assembly GCF_002910315.2 of Salvelinus sp. IW2-2015. Taxonomy (NCBI): domain Eukaryota; kingdom Metazoa; phylum Chordata; class Actinopteri; order Salmoniformes; family Salmonidae; genus Salvelinus; species Salvelinus sp. IW2-2015. Next base: position 32,286,836 of record NC_036875.1, on the reverse strand, counting down.
TATAATCTAAAGGTTCTTCCTAGAACTGTCTATGAATGGTTCTACCGAGAACCCTTTTGTCTTTGGTGGGTTCTAGAACCATCTATGAACTGTTCCATCAGCCTATTAGACTTTAACATTTTATTATTTATAACAATACATATGTCATAAGGCCTTTCTTTGAGGGCCTAGTTATGCCCTAACACAGTGGTGTTAGGAATCTCCTGATTTACAGGCCACATCAGGCCTGCAAGTCACATTATGCTGGCTTGCAATGTGATATGTTATTCCTATTTGAATCGAGCCAGAGTTAGGAGATTCAACAAATGGAATTGTTAATCACCCGCAACTTACATTCAGAATGACAGCCAGGGTTGGAAAGATTGATTACTAAGACTACCGCAACCATTTGAACTGGAACAACCATCTCAGTAACGAGCGCAAGAAATCCAACCGATTGGACTAGTTTAGAAAACGATGTTATTTATCTTTGTGTAGCATAAAATGTATTAACCAATCAATGCACATGCAAAATCACAGATATTCCAGTAAAACAAACAATTCTCAAAATCTCCCTGCATGATGGAAAATATTATACATGGTTCTAGTAGAACCCTTTTCCTTACAATGAACATATGTCTTCCAAAAATGGTTCTTCTGATCAATATGGTTCTTGGTAGAACCCTATCCATCCGTCAAGAACCCTTTTGGAATCAAATCAAATTGTATTTGTCACATACACGTGTTTTGCAATGTTATTGCGGGTGCAGCAAAATGCTTGTGTTTCTAGCTCCAACGGTGCAGTAATATCTAACAAGTAATATCTAACAATACACACAATCTAAAGTAAAGGAATGGAATTAAGAATATATAAATATTTGGACGAGCAATGTCAGAGTGGCATAGACTAAGATACAGTAGAATAGGATAGAATACAGCTTATACATATGAGATGAGTAAATCTACAATTTAAAAACATTAATGGCTAAATGATTAATTGAAAAGTCCAAACATGGATGTAACAATATACCATCTGAACAGGAACGAAATCTTTACATCAAATCAAATCAAATTGTATTGGTCACATACACATGGTAAGCAGATGTTAATGCGAGTGTAGCAAAATGCTTGTGCTTCTAGTTCCGACAGTGCAGTAATATCTAACAAGTAATCTAACAATTCCCCAACAAAGTCAGAAGTTTACATACACCTTAGCCAAGTACATTTAAACTCAGTTTTCCACAATTCCTGACATTTAATTCTAGTAAAAATTCCCTGTCTTAGGTCAGTTAGGATCACCACTTTATTTTAAGAATGTGAAATGTCAGAATAATAGCAGAGAGAATTATTTCTTTCAGCTTTTATTTCTTTCATCACATTCCCAGTGGGTCAGAAGTTTACACACACTCAATTAGTATTTGGTAGCATTGCCTTTAAATTGTTTAACTTAGGTCAAATGTTTCGGGTAGCCTTCCACAAGCTTCCCACAATAAGTTGGGTGAATTTTGGCACATTCCTCCTGACAGAGCTGGTGTAACTGAGTCAGGTTTGTAGGCCTCCTTGCTCGCACACGCTTTTTCCTTTCTGCCCACAAATTTACTATAGGATGGAGATCAGTGCTTTGTGATGGCCACTCCAATACCTTGACTTTGTTGTCCTTAAGCCATTACAACTTTTGAAAGTATGCTTGGGGTCATTGTCCATTTGGAAGACCCATTTGCGACCAAGTTTTAACTTCCTGACTGATGTCTTGAGATGTTGCTTACAATATATCCACATAATTTTCCCATCCTCATGATGCCATCTATTTTTTGAAGTGCACCAGTCCCTCCTGCAGCAAAGCACCCCCACAACATGATGCTGCCACCCCCATGCTTCACGGTTGGGATGGTGTTCTTCGGCTTGCAAGCCTCCCCCTTTTTCCTTCAAACATAATGATGGTCATTATGGCCAAACAGTTCTATTTTTGTTTCATCAGACCAGTGGACATTTCCCCAAAAAGTATTATATTTGTTCCCATGTGCAGTTGCAAACCGTAGTCTGGCTTTCTTTATGGCGGTTTTGGAGCAGTGGCTTCTTCCTTGCTGAGCGGCCTTTCAGGTTATGTCGATATAGGACTCGTTTTTCTGTGGATATAGATACTTTTGTACCTGTTTCCTCCAGTATCTTCACAAGGTCCTTTGCTGTTGTTCTGGGATTGATTTGCAATTTTCGCACCAAAGTATGTTCATCTCTAGGACACAGAATACGTCTCCTTCCTGAGCGGTATGACGGCTGTGTGGTCCCATGGTGTTTATACTTGCGTACTATTGTTTGTACAGATGAATGTTGTACCTTCAGGCATTTGAAAATTGCTCCCAAGGATGAACCAGACTTGTGGAGGTCTACAGTTTTCTTTCTGAGGCCTTGGCTGATTTATTTAAATTTTTCCCATGATGTCAAGCACAGAGGCACTGAGTTTGAAGGTCGGCCTTGAAATACATCCACAGGTACACCTCTAATTGACTCAAATGATGTCAATTAGCCTATCAGAAGCTTCTAAAGCCATGACATAATTTCCTGGAATTTTCCAGGCTGTTTAAAGGCACAGTCAACTTAGTGTATGTAAACTTCTGACCCACTGGAATTGTGATACATTGAATTATAAGTGAAATAATCTGTCTGTGAACAATTGTTTGGAAAAATGACTTGTGTCATGCACAAAGTAGATTTCCTAACCGACTTGCCAAAACCATAGATTGTAACAAGAAATTTGTGGAGTGGTTGAAAAACGAGTTTTAATGACTCCGACCTAAGTGTACGTAAACTTCCGACTTCAACTGTAGGTATTCCTATTGTCCAGATGGGATAGGGCAGTGTGCAGTGTGATGGCGATTGCATCGTCTGTGGACCTTTTGGGGCGGTATGCAACCTGAAGTGGGTCTAAGGTGGCCGGTAAGGTGAAGGTGATATGATCCTTGACTAGTCTCTCAAAGCACTTCATGATGACAGAAGTGAGTGCTACGGGGCGGTAGTCATTTAGTTCAGTTATCTTTGCCTTCACAAATTCCTCTAAGAAGGCTCAAACCACAAAGACTAATGGGGTCACGTATACAAAGAAAACAATAATCTGCTTTAACCCTAACCCTTGTCCTAACCCTTGCTTTTACCCTCACCCTAACCTTAACCCTTAACCCCACCTCCTAACCCTAACCCCTAACCCTCATTTTAACCCCTAAGGCAAAAAAAAAAAATTCAAGTGAGGACTTGCAAAATTTCATCACTTCTCTGAATTTTAGTTGGTTTACTATTCTTGAGGACTTCTGGTACTCACAAGTATAGTAAAACGTGTACACACACACACACACACCACAACACACCACACCACACCACACACCCACACACACACACACACACACACACACAACACACACACACACACACACACACACACAGAGCACAACCCACAAACACGCCTTGCTGTCAATGAGCCTTATTGTCAACATCCTAGGGGCCTGCTTTTTAAAATGTGTCAAGATCAAGCGGGTTGTCTTACAATACATGTTCTTCTCTTAATGCCGAGGAAACCATAAGCTTTTAATGTTGGGAAGCAATTACAGTAATTTAAGTACAAACCGTAGAAGTGGTTGAGTCTTTGAGGAGTTAACCACAAACAAAACAACAAAAATACATTACACATAGATGGAAATACCTGTTTAAACAACCGGCTCTTTGAAGTGAGATTTTGATGAGTCTCTGTGACCTGGTGTAGGCCTACGCAGATACACTGTGTAGGCCTACGCAGATACACTGTGTAGGCCTTCGTAGATACACTGTGTAGGCCTTCGTAGATACACTGTGTAGGCCTTCGTAAATACACTGTGTAGGCCTTCGTAGATACACTGTGTAGGCCTTTGTAGATACACTGTGTAGATCTACGTAATATGCACTGGGAAGTGAGGGCAGGTGACATTCTAATCAGCCTTCAGAACATAGGTCAGAGGCACAGAGATCCTGTATGTATGCATGAGATTCAGTGAGTGTCAAGTTTACTCACAAATACTTTGGTGCATGACAATATGACGGCCAAAATATAGTAATCAATCGTTTATAATTGGATAAAGTGATGAACCGGGCATAGGCTACTAGAGGATGCCAAGAAAAGCTATGATTTACTGACGAAATTCCCCTGAAACAGGAGGACAAATAGAGAAGAAGAACGTTTCCATCACAACAAGATGTGTCTCTTGTCTCACCAAGTTTCTCAGTCCATTAAGGTATTTGATCTTGATAGATTGTACTGCAAGCTGTCAACAAATGCAATAGTCATAACTTTTGCCATTACCATTATAACAACAACAACCTCAATAAAAAAATGTTTGACTGAAAAATAATTGGTTCTTTTCTACGTCAAGGCAAGGTCCTCCCTGCGGAAAAGCTGAGATATTTATTTAGTCTCAAATTAATTTATTTTCAACAGTTAACATTTCCTTTTCCATCAAATAATTTTCTTCAGGCTTTCCTCAATTGACATGACTGAGGAATTCAGGATTTGGCCTTTTAAACAGACCATGACAATATGACAGAGAGCCAACAGAGCAACTATCCCCTGCCTGTTGGTTGCCTTGTAGTGTGGAGGTTTTGGGCTTCTCTGCAAAGTGAACTCATGCCTACCGGTTGCCCTGACTTTGGGGTTGCTGTGCTGTGCTGTACAGACTCAGCTTTCCATGCCTGTTGGTTGCCTTTCAATGTGGGCTTCAGAGTGAACTCTCACTGTCGGTTGCCCTGGGCCTTAGTGTGGGGCTGCTGTGCTGTGCTTTGCTTCTGTGAAAGCCTGGTGGCCGTGCCATGCCGTGGCCGGGGTGACTCTGCCCTTTCCTCATTGTCCTCCGAGCTTGGTATTCCCCTCGCACCGCCACCCTGCTTTGGGCTCTGGAGGATGTGCTTTTAGGATTCCAGCTCGCCGCCTGTCTCTCTCAGTCTCTCAATCGCACTCTCTGTATCTCTCTCTCTCGCTTACCGCCTATCCTATACATTCCACCCCCGTCCTCTCCCAGTCCACCCCTTCTCCGACCCCCAACCCCTCCCTCCAACTTCATCTGTCCATCGGTCAGCTCTGAATGGAAGAAGCACTTATTCAGATAAATAATATAGGAGGGGGGGAGAGAACATTTCTAAAAACGAAACTGGCATTGGAATGAAATGAACCTACTTTTTTTCTTTGTTTGCTCTTCCTTGAGATTTAATCCACATTTGTCTCTCTTTTACTTGCTTGTTCTCTTTCTCTCTCTCTCTCCCGCTCTCTATTGCTCGCACTGTCTTGTTCTCTCTCTCTTATACTCTTGCTAATGCGCTCTCTCGCTCTTTACTTTGCTCTCTTGCTCTTTCTATCCTCTCTCCCTCTGTTCCTCTTGCTCTCTCTCTCTGTGCGTTGCTCTGCTGGCCAGCACCTTTTCACTCTGAGCCTGTGGAATTGTACCATGCATGTCAAGTGTACCCATTTGAATGAGCGTTTAGATGAGAGGTGCTTTTCAGGTTTCTGTCCCCCCCAAGGGTACAATAGAGCTGTTCTTCATTTCTAGATGCCTTACTTTAAGAAACCTTAGCCTGCCCATAAGCATCAACTCAGATCTCACTGGATGACTATACATTGGCATAGTAAGTATACATTGAATAGTAGGTTAACAATCTTCAGTCCTTTCTCTTTAGTGTGGATAGTTTTGCTACCTAGTTTTCTAGATTCTAGGGCTAGAAGTTTGACTGTTTCACCTAAGAGAACCGACACCGTAACATAATTAATTCCTTACCTCTTTGACCTTTCTGAACAAATGACACAACTGGTTAAGGAGGGATCATGTTATATTGTGCATGAATGGTGTTGGGGGGTGGGTTCTGGAAGTGAGACGATTAAATGTGTCTCCTCTAATCCGTCCTAGCTGGCGTTCTCGTTAGTGTGTGTGTTCTTGTTAGCGTGTGTGAATGTTTGTCTGTGTGTGTCTTAGTTCTTGTTAGGGGCATCGGAGGCAGCCCGGGCCGGATCAGACCCGGGGACAGCAGACATACAGCAGCTTGTGTTGACACACACCAGGCCCAACCTCAGCCCTCAGATCAGCCACAAATAAACAAACATTGGTCCGGGTTAGAGAGAGCTGAGAGATGCCTGATGGTGGACAAGACTCTTCCGCTACATTGCAGAATAAACCATTTTCAATACAAAAGGATCTTAGATTACATTTTTCTCTGTAAAGACAGGAGAATCCATGGAGCCTAGACAGACGATGTTTAGAAATCTTAAGCTTGTAAACTAGGATGAGTTCTGGAAGACCAGCTTATAGCGATTACACGTCAAGATAGAGGAGATATGGATAAGAGAAATAAACATGTGAATAAACATCCAGCACACCGTTACAACATGTTGTGTGTGACAGTCAAGTCCAATGTCTAATAAAGTGGAAGTACATTACACCTGATTTGTTAAACTCTCTGCACTGTAATTTCATGGACATCAGTGTCATCATGACCTATTGTGGTCATACTCACAGTCTCTGACATTCTTATCTGAAAGGTCTAAGCAGTCAGCTTTAGAGACTTACACCTTTAAACAAGCTGGGGGATCTGTGGTAAGCCTGCAAAGGCATTCACATTCCCACCATGGGTTAGGGTTTGTTGTAAGCCCTTTAATGATAATGCTGCTCAGTGTGTGTCCCAAATGGCACCCTCTTCCCTATATAGTGCACTACTTTGGCCGGAGCCCATAGGGCACTTTGGTAGGGAATGCCTTTTGGGACGTAGACATAGTCACTCATACAAGCAGATTAGGGATCTGCACAGGGGCCTTGACCTGGGAATGGCAGGGTTGTTCTGTAATGTGCCCGTTATAAACACGCAGTGGTATGTAGCCTAGTACACCTCCTCTCCTCCCCCCATCCCACCCCATGGCCTGCCCTCCGCCCCTGTCTGTATGTGTGTGTCTCCTCCGTCATACGCCTGCCACAGCCAGTCACCCAACAGGACAGGAATGCTGAATCTAATCTTCAGGAGCTCTTGGAGCATACCTCCCCACCGCCCCTCTCCCAGGCAGCAAGGCAGGCTGACTCCCTGACCTCAGCTCACTAATACACCCTGGGCTACACAAACACCAGGCAGGCTTCTATTCTGTACTTAGTCACTCTATTAGTATAATTACTTCCATACTAGAGAAAGTTATTTTTCTCTATATATGTTTATTGAGTGATATTTAATTTAATTCACAGGCTACTTACAAAATCTGGTGGACTTGTTGTTCAGCGGTGTCGTGGGACCCTCCTACCTTATCAGCAGAAGGCTGAGGCAGTATGTGGCCAGGCACCAGTTCCACATCAGGTTGGTCACATTTGATCTGGTCATAGGTCAAAATAATATCACTTGTCTGTCCTGTAGCTGAGGTCAGGGAGTCAGCCTGCCTGGTGTTTGTGTAGCCCAGGGTGTATTAGTGAGCTGAGGTCAGGGAGTCAGCCTGCCTGGTGTTTGTGTAGCCCAGGGTGTATTAATGAGCTGAGGTCAGGGAGTCAGCCTGTCTGGTGTTTGTGTAGCCCAGGGTGTATTAATGAGCTGAGGTCAGGGAGTCAGCCTGCCTGGTGTTTGTGTAGCCCAGGGTGTATTAGTGAGCTGAGGTCAGGGAGTCAGCCTGCCTGGTGTTTGGTGTAGCCCAGGGTGTATTAGTGAGATGAGGTCAGGGAGTCAGCCTGCCTGGTGTTTGTATATTAGTGACCTGAGGTCAGGGAGTCAGCCTGCCTGGTGTTTGTGTAGCCCAGGGTGTATTAGTGAGATGAGGTCAGGGAGTCAGCCTGCCTGGTGTTTGTATATTAGTGAGCTGAGGTCAGGGAGTCAGCCTGCCTGGTGTTTGTGTAGCCCAGGGTGTATTAGTGAGATGAGGTCAGGGAGTCAGCCTGCCTGGTGTTTGTGTAGCCCAGGGTGTATTAATGAGCTGAGGTCAGGACAGAATAGATTCAGGCCAGTGACGCTGACGCCATTACTGTGCAACCAGCTGTGTAACGTTGTGTTGCTGAATGCTTGCTGACGCGTATTTGTAGCATGTTAGCTAAAAAGACTGGTACTCAGGCTAGACAAGTTCCATCCTTTATTTATATTTTCCCAACAAAAATGCACAATAGACGTTTAGGAGTACAGGCATTTTGTCTTAACACTAGTAGTAGATGAAGCACCCAAATGCTAACTAGTTCTAACCTATCCCTTGATCATGACTCCCAGTTCCATTACAGTAAAGGCAAAATACTGCCAGGGCCTGAGTTGAGTTATCGAGAGTAAGTGCTAACCCAAACAACAGACCTGTTCTCATAAAAGTAGCTAGCTACCTTGCGGGTTAGTTATCAATATCTCTGTCCGAGTTTAAATAAATTGGCTAGCTAGCTAACGTTAGCTAGCAGGGATCTTCTTAGCTAGCCAGTTCGAGTTGAAATATACATGCCTTCGTTGGTGCAAGTAGAAACAACATGTTAACTCACCCTACTTGTAGAGAAATGCCAATACCACCCTCCTCTCTTTCATGTTGACGAAACGGTCTATGACTCTGACATAAAGTACACACTTTTATTTTTTGTTGTCCTAGGCTACCTAGCTAAAATGCTTGCTCATTAGCTTAACTTGCTTGAATGTGCAACGATGAGCCAGCTAGTTAACATTAGTCTTCCACATTTAGCTACATATTGAACTACATATTTAACTTCTCGGGCCAGGGGCACAATGTATGAATTTATAGTTGCGTCAAAATCGTCATTATAATCATTAGCCAGTATGGAGAATTAAGTAAAACCACAAGTCCATATCCCTATCTCCATCTATGGCTAATTTAGGAAAGCGCCAATGTTAGCTAGCTAGCTAACAACACAATGAGATGTAGCAATTAAATTTGTTAATTCAAGTTATTTCTGTCAATGACGTTTGGCTCTCGATGTGATTTGAATGGAGCGAAGCCAAATCCAAACTGGCTTCCCTTGACACTTTTTTTTGGTGCGCCAGGACCATTCACATCTGAGCTCACTAAGTTTAGTTCAAAGCTGATTGGCTATAATTTTATTCATTTTTTTATCAAGGGAGGCCAAATTCTCACTGGCTTCCTTTGCATTGACCAGACAGCATCAGCTAGATGGCCTACACATACAGAGACAGAGGGGCGCTGAGTGGCTCACTCGGACGCTTTCTCCATGAGATACATTCAGCCTCTTGCGAATTGAAAGGAAAATTAGGAAACACAGAGAGACGAAAGATGAATTACTATTATTATACTTTTTTTGTACATTTTTTGGCGAAGCCTCCGTTGGCATCCATATATACACGCCACTTCTTCATCTTCTTCTCTACTCCTTCTCCTCCCTCCTTTTTCACGAGTATGAAGTTGATCACCAGTCAGGGTACCAGTCGGACAGCTCATGTCCATACAGCCAATGCCAAAGGGGGCACACCTGGCTGTGCCCTGTCCTCTGTATGCTCTCCGCTCTGGGCTAGCCAGTGGTCACGTGGTTAGATGTTAAACGTACGTCTGTCTGTGGTTTAGCCAGCCAAGCCCTGCATGCAAGCATGAGATGTGACTGATACCTGTCTGTGTATATTTGAGTCATAGGGCTTTCAAATGCCTCTCTGCTTCAGTCTCCTTATCTGCCAGTGGTTTGAGCTCAGTAGTGGTTTTTGTGTGTGTGTGTGTGTGTGTCGTGTGTGTGTGTGTGTGTGTGTGTGTGTGTGTGTGGTGTGTGTGTGTGTGTGTGTGTGTGTGTGTGGTGCGTGCGTGGCCGTGCGTGCGTGCGGTGCGTGCGTGCGTGCGTGCGTGCGTGCGTGCGTGCGTGCGTGCGTGCGTGCGTGCGTGCGTGCGTGTGTGTGGTAAAACCACAGTGCAGCTGACAGACAGCAGAACATCTGACATGGCTTCAAATCCTTCTGCCCAGCACAGTCTGACACACACACACAGACTCACACACAGACCGACCTGCAGTCTGCTCCTGGGATTACTAGACAGAGCTGTCTGTCTAGCGATACTTTACAAGTCGAATCAGGCAACAATTTGCTATGTCTACTAACTCTCAATTATCAACCCTTGTGATTGATATCTAATAATATTGTCATTTGTAGGTCTACACAGACATTGTTTTATTGCCTGTCAGATAGTGTAGCCTAAGGTGTTGAGATTGGATGACGACTGTCGAATAACAACATAATAACAATAGGTTACAAGACAATATGGCAACCCATAGTGGGAATCAACTATCTGAACAATTCAAGACAATATGGCAACCCATATGGGAATCAACTAATCTGAACAATTCAAGACAATATGGCAACCCATAGTGGGAATCAACTAATCTGAACAATTCAAGACAATATGGCAACCCCATAGTGGCAATCAACTAATCTGAACAATTCAAGACAATATGGCAACCCCATAGTGGCAATCAACTAATCTGAACAATTCAACCCCATAGTGGGAATCAACTCATCTGAACAATTCAAGACAATATGGCAACCCCATAGTGGCAATCAACTAATCTGAACAATTCAAGACAATATGGCAACCCATAGTGGGAATCAACTAATCTGAACAATTCAACCCCAGTGGGAATCAACTAATCTGACAATTCAAGCACAATATGGCAACCCATAGTGGCAATCACTAATCTGAACAATTCAAGACAATATGGCAACTCCATAGTGGCAATCAACTATTGAACAATTCAAGACAATATGGCAACCCCATAGTGGGAATCAACTAATCTGAACAATTCAAGACAATATGGAACTCCATAGTGGGAATCAACTAATCTGAACAATTCAACCCCATAGTGGGAGTCAACTAATCTGAACAATTCAACGACAATATGGCAACCCCATAGTGGCAATCAACTAATCTGAACAATTCAAGACAATATGGAAACACTAGTGTGTCAATAAATTCATCACTACTGGAAATTAAATAGGTAAAAACTGCTAATTAAACATGTTGATGAAACATATTCCTTCCTGTTCCACTCCAAGATAAACTCAAATCACCCTGCTGTGACTGTCTGGAACTCCCCACTTACTCACCCCAACCACTATATGAACAAACGCATAATGATGTTGATTAATTATGTGTTGATTAATTACTGAAAGATTAACAATGGGCTACATTACAAAATTGAAATAATTAATCAATAAATCACTACTGCAATTTACGGTAAACATTTTGATGAAACCTGTAATTCTTCCAGAATAACCTAACCTACTTCTCTATTCATCCCGAACACCAGCCCGTTGTTATGTCTGGGACTCCCCAGTTACTCATCCATCCCAACCACTGTATTGCAGCAGGAACGATCCGCTGACTGATCCCTGCGGTGTTGAGAAAGCATCTGAAGCATCGCAATCTTTCCCTTTGAGAGCATTTATGACTCATCATGGATGATAATCCAGATCTAGCAGGTCCTAAAACACAAACACAATTCACATTAGGGAGCCGCCACCGTGGGTCTAGTAAACAGGGGCTGAACCTGATGAGGAGAGACAGGCACGTACTGCATCATCACTCCTGAGTGTTTATGCACTGACTTCTGGGCTAAACTGGTGAACCCTCCATGGCCCTCAGAAAGACCAGAGCTCGAATCTAATCTGGGCACTAGCCCGATACCAATAGATACCCTCGGCCCAGCCAGGGTCTGGCCACTCAGCCTGATACAGATGGATACTCCAGGGCCTTACAGGCAGCCTTACGTCAGCTGATACGCATGTGGTTAAGGGCCGGCAGGAAGTGAGTGAGTGTCTGAGATAATTGAGGCGTTACTTTGTGCAGCAGCAGCAAGCTTGATGAGGTAAGAGAAGAGGAATCTATAGATCATTAAAACCCCCACAGACTGTACAATGTTAGCAGTGTTATGCCATGATTTTGCCATCTCAGACAAAATGTCCACATTGTGGGCAAATTCTTAGGTCAGACATTTTATGCACCACTATGTGCGGTCGTAGTTCTGTCAGTGTCAGAAATATTTAGCCTTTATCGTGTAGTGTGGCTGGTTCAAAAAAAGATTTATGGTCAATCCTGCAAGTGGCCGTAGAGCATTTACGGTGATGATTGGCCTACACAAGTCAAGAGTATTCATAGTTCTTGCGCTTTGGGTCACGGAGCAGAGCTGAGTGTGTCATACACATCCACTACATTGGTCTTCACCACTTAAAACACACTACTGGTGTCACGACTTCCGCCGAAGTTGGTCCCTCTCCTTGTTCGGGCGGCGTTCGGCGGTCGTAGTCACCGAACTTCTAGCCATCACTGATCCCTTTTTCATTTTCCATTGGTTTTGTCTTGTCTTCCATCACACCTGGTTCCAATTCCATCAATTACATGTTGTGTATTTAACCCTCTGTTCCCCCTCATGTCCTTGTGCGTAATTGTTTCTTGTAGTGCTTATGCACGGTATGCTGGTATTTACCGGGTTTTGTTTGACCCATTTATTGTATTTTTCTGTTGACGGTGGTTTATGGATATTAAACGACACCGTTGTAAATCAGTTTTCGCTCTCCCGCGCCTGACTTCTCTGCCGGCAGTACGCACCTCACTACAACTGGTAGTGATTCAGAGCTAATCTCTACAGCCAGACAGCTATTTACAAGCAACTGAGCTCAGTCAAGATAGCATGCATTAAAAAGAAGCCACCGTGTCCCACCTGCATCCCCACTTCAACAGTTCATTATATTTTGCTTTACAAGCTTGTCCCGCAACTGCTTGATTTGGCCTCCACAAGCCTCCGGAGGCTCCGCAATTGCCCCACACATTCCATATGGAGCCTCTGCAAGCATAAATCACTATTTTACCAGTGACTGACCAATAGGAACATGGCCGAGTATACACACAATAACATGATTATTGTAAATAGTCTAATTAATATAATACACTGAACAAAAATATAAACAGAACATGTATAGTGTTAGTCCCATGTTTCGTGAGTTGAAATAAAATATCCCAGAAAATTTCAATACGCATAAAAAGGACACTAAAATGTGCAGTTTTGTCACACAACGCAACAGATGTCTCAAGTTTTGAGGGAACGTGCAAAGGGAAGCACAGCCGAGAGCAGCCCAGTGACACGAGCCTACCATACGAGCTAAATAACTTCTATGCTTGCTTCGAGGCAAGTAACACTGAAACTGCATGAGAACATAAGCTGTTCCGGACGACTGTGATCAAGCTCTCCGTAGCCGCTGTGAGTAAGACCTTTAAACAGCTCAACATTAACAAGGCCGCAGAGCCAGACGGATTACCAGGACGTGTACTCTGAGCATGCGCTGACCAACTGGCAAGTGTCTTCACTGACATTTTCAACCTCTCCCTGTCTGAGTGTGTAATACCAACATGTTTCAAGCAGACCACCATAGTCCCTGTGCCCAAGAACACTAAGGTAACCTGCCGAAATGACCACCGACCCGTAGCACTCACGTCTGTAGCCATGAAATGCTTTGAAAGGCTGGTCATGGCTCACATCAACACCATTATCCAAGAAACCCTAGACCCATTCCAATTTGCATACCACACCAACAGATCCACAGATGATGCAACCTCTATTGCACTCCACACTGCCCTTTCACACCTGGACAAAAGGAACACCTATGTGAGAATGCTATTCATTGCCTACAGCTCAGTGTTCAACACCATAGTGCCCTCATAGCTCATTACTAAGCTAAGGACTCTGGGACTAAACACATCCCTCTGCAACTGGATCCTGGACTTCCTGACAGGCCGCCCCCAGGTGGTGAGGGTAGGTAACAACACATCCGCCATGATGATCCTTAACACAGGGGCCCCTCATGGGTGCATGTTCAGTCCCCTCCTGTACTCCCTGTTCACTCATGACTGCACGGCCAGGCACGACTCCAACACCATCATTAAGTTTGGTGATGACAACAGTGGTAGGCCTGATCACCAACAATAATGAGACAACCTATAGGGAGGAGGTCAGAGACCTGACCATGTGGTGCCAGGACAACAACCTCTCCCTCAACCTGATCAAGACAAAGGAGATGATTGTGGACTACAGGAAAAGGAGGACCGAGCACGCCCCCATTCTCATGGACTGAGCTTTAGTGGAGCAGGTTGAGAGCTTCAAGTTCCTTGGCATCAACATCACCAACAAACTAATATGGTCCAAGCACAGCAAGACAGTTGTGAAGAGGACACGACAAAACCTATTCCCACTCAGGAGACTGAAAAGTTTTGGCATGGAACCTCAGATCCTCAAAAGGTTTTACAGCTGCACCATCAAGAGCATCCTGATTTGTTGCTGCCTGGTATGGCAACTGGTTACAAGGCACTACAGAGGGTAATGCGTACCGCCCAGTACATCACCGGGGCCAAGCTTTCTGCCATCCAGGACCTCTATACCAGGCAGTGTCAGAGGAAGGCCCTAAAAACTGTTATAGACTGTTCTCTCTGCTACTACACGGCAAGCGGTAACGGAGCGCCAAAGCTGGGTACCAAGAGGCTTCTAAACAGCTTCTAACCCCAAGCCTTAAGACTCCTGAACAGCTAATCAAATGGTTACCCAGACTATTTGCATTGCCCCCCCACGCCCCCACCTTCTACGTTGCTGCTACTCTCCGTTATTATCTATGTGTAGTCACTTTAGTAACTCTACCTACATGTACATATTACCTCAATTACCTCTACACCGATGCCCCCGCACATTGACTCAGTACTGAGTATAGCCCCGCTATTGTTATTTACTGCTGCTCTTTAATTATTTGTTATCTTATCGCTGACTTTTTTTTAGGTATTTTCTTATAACTGCATTGTTGGTTAAAGGCTTGTAAGTAAACATTTCACATACAATTCGATTTGATTTTGGTTTGAGATCCTGAGGCTCATTGACACACCATTCACCTGCCGCCATCAACTCATGTTTCAGATCTGTAATCGAAGATGGCGTAGCAGTGGGCGTGTGTTTGTCTTGTCCCGTCTTGTCCCATGTAAATAGTGGGTCTCATCTTTTTTTCGTATATATTTTTTATATTTTAATCTCACTTTCCACCTACAATCTAAATATACATTCCTGCAACCCTCCCCACCCAATGAGGTACAGATCTGCTATTTTTATACATTATAACTGGAACCTCCATCAGAAGCTAGCCAGCTAACTAGCTACTAGCTAGTAGTCATTATTAGCCACGGCTGGCATTCTTCACCTTTAGCTCGGTCACCAGCCAGCTTTAGCTCGGTCAATACCTGCCAGTCTGCACAGTGAGATATCGGACTGTTTTTCTCCACCACATCACCGGATGTTCTGGGCCATTATAGCGGATCATCGCAGCTAGCTAGCTGCAATTGAGTGGCTACCCCTGGCTAACGCCTCTGTCCCGAAGCAAGCACCAGTTAGCCTTGAGCTAGCCTCGAGCTAAGCCCATCTCCCGGCTAGCCGAATAGGTAGACCAGCTAATACGTGGGCTACAATACCTGTTTTGCCAATTGGCCTGGATCCTTTATTGCCGATACGGAGCCCCGCCAATCAATCATGACTGGTCTGCCGATGTAATCATCCGATGTGGTTTAAACAGGCTTTTCCGTTGCGTTGTCACCGAAGACCCATCTGCTAGCCCCAGCCCGCTAGCTTTCTGAACGCCGTGCCTCCCGCTCACCAACATAGTAGCGACTACCGAATGGCTCCCAGACTCACCTATTGCTGCTCATTGTACCCCACACACGGGGAGACCTCACCTGGCTTAGCTGGTGTCTCCAGAGATGCAAGCTCTATCATCGTCACTCAATGCCTAGGTTTACCCCCACCGTACTGTCATCCTACCATACCCTTGTCAGTACATTATGCCATGAATCTATTCTACCACGCCCAGAAATCTGCTCCTTTTATTCTCTGTTCCCAATTCACTAGACAACCAGTTCTTATAGCCTTTAGCCGTACCATTATCCTGCTCCTCCTCTGTTTCTCTGGTGATGTAGAGGTTAACCCTGGCCCTGTAGCCCCCAGCATCACACCTATACACAGGCGCTCTCATTTGTTGACTTCTGTAACCTCCCTAAATTTGTTATATTCACTGCTTTAGCACACTCTGCCAAACCTGATGTCCTAGTCGTGTGTGAATCCTGGCTTAAGAAGGCCACCAAAAATTCTGAAATTTCCATCCCCAACTACAAAATTGTCCATCAAGATAGAACTGCCAAAGGGGGCGGAGTTGCAATCTACTGCAGAGATAGCCTGCAAAGTTCTGTCATACTATCCAGGTCTGTGCCCAAACAGTTTGAGCTTCTACTTTTAAAAATCCACCTTTCCAGCAACAAGTGTTGCAACACTGTTGCCGCATGATATAAACCCCCCTCAGCCCCCAGATGTGCCCTGGACACCATATGTGAATTGATTGCCCCTCATCTATCTTCAGAGTTCGTACAGTTAGGTGACCTAAACTGGGATATGTTTAGTTTAGCACCCTGGCCGTCCTACAATCTAAGATATATGCCCACAATCTCACACAAATTATCAGGGAACCCTAAATCAGTAAACATGAGCACCCTCATAGATATCATCCTGACCAACTTGCCCTCTAAATACACCTCTGTTGTCTTCAACCAGGATCTCAGCGATCACTGCCTCATTGCCTGCATCTGTAATGGGTCTGCGGTCAAACGACCACCCCTCATCACTGTCAAACGCTCCCTAAAACACTTCAGCGAGCAGGCCTTTCTAACTGACCTGGCCCGGGCATCCTGGAAGGATATTGACCTCATCCCGTCAGTAGAGGATGCCTGGTTGTTCTTTAAAAGTGCCATCTTAAATAAGCATGCCCCATTCAAAAAATGTAAACAACTAAGAACAGTTATAGCCCTTGGTTAACTCCAGACTTGACTGCCCTTGACCAGCACAAAAACATCCTGTGGTGTCGTGGATTAGCATCGAATAGCCCCCGCGATACGCAACTTTTCAGGGAAGTCAGGAACCAATATACACAGTCAGTTAGGAAAGCTAAGACTTTAGCTTTAGCTTTTCCAAACAGAAATTTGCATCCTGTAGCACTAATTCAAACAAGTTTTGGGACACCGTAAAGTCCATGGAGAGTAAGAGCACCTCCTCCCAGCTGCCCACTGCACTAAGGCTAGGAAATACTGTCACCAACGATGAATCTACAATAATAGAGAATTTCAATATGCATTTTTCTACGGCTGGCCATGCTTTCCACCTGGCTACCCCTACCCCGGCCAATAGCTCTGCACCCCCCCGCAGCAACTTTCCCAAAACTCCCCCGCTTCTCCTTCACCCAGATCCAGATAGCTGATGTTCTGAAAGAGCTGCAAAATCTGGATCCCTACAAATCAGCTGGGATAGACAATTTGGACCCTCTCTTTCTAAAATTATCCGCCGTAATTGTTGCAATCCCTAATACTAGCCTGTTCAACCTCTCTTTCGTATCATCTGAGATCCCCAAAGATTGTAAAGCTGCCGCGGTCATCCCCCTCTTCAAAGGGGGAGACACTCTAGACCCAAACTGCTACAGACCTATATCCATCCTGCCCTGCCTTTCTAAAGTCTTCAAAAGCTATGCAATCTGGTTTCCGAACTGGCCATGGGTGCACCTCAGCCATGCTCAAGGTCCTGAACAATATCATAACCGCCGTAGATAAAAGACACTACTGTGCAGCCGTTTGTCGAACTGGCCAAGGCTTTCGACTCTGTCAATCACTGCATTCTTATTGGCAGACTCAATAGCCTTGGTTTCTCAAATGACTGCCTAGCCTGGTTCACCAACCACTTCTCAGATAGAGTTCAGTGTGTCAAATCGGAGGGCCTGTTTTCTGGATCTCTGGCAAACTCTATGGGGGTGCCACAGGGTTAAATTCTCGGGTCTACTCTTTTCTCTGTATACATCAATGATATCGCTCTTGCTGCTGGTGATTCTCTGATCCACCTCTACACAGACTACACCATTCTGTATACATCTGGCCCTTCCTTGGACACTGTGTTAACAAACTTCCAACGGAGCTTCAATGCCATACAACACTCCTTCCGTGGCCCCCAACTGCTCTTAAATGCAAGTAAAACTAAATGCATGCTCTTCAACCAATTGCTGCCCGCACCTGCCCGCCTGCCTAGAATCACTACTCTGGACGGTTCTGACTTAGAATATGTGGACAACTACAAATACACTAAGTATCTGGTTAGACTGTAAACTGGTTAGACTGTTAGACTGTAAACTCTCCTTCCAGACTCACATTAACATCTCCAATCCAAAATTAAATCCAGAATCGGCTTCCTATTTCGCAACAAAGCCTCCTTCACTCATGCTACCAAACATACCCTCGTAAAACTGACTATCCTACCGATCCTAGACTTCGGCGATGTCATTTACAAAATAGCCTCCAACACTCTACTCAGCAAATTGGATGCAGTCTATCACAGTGCCATCCGTTTTGTCACCAAAGCCCCATATACTACCCACCACTGCAACCTGTATGCTCTCGTTGGCTGGCCCTCGCTACATATTTGTTGCCAAACCCACTGGTTCCAGATCAACTATAAGTCTTTGCTAGGTGTAGCCCTGCCTTATCTCAGCTCACTGGTCTCCATAGCAACACCCACCCATAGCACACGCTTCAGCAGGTATATTTCACTGGCGATCCCCAAAGCCAACACCTCCTTTGGCCGCCTTGCAAAATTCACAAAATAATTGCAAAACTCACTGAAGCTGAAGACTTATATCTCCCTCACTAACTTCAAGCATCAGCTGTCAGATCAGCTTACCTATCACTACTGTACCTGTACACAGCCCATCTGTAAATAGCACACCCAACTACCTCATCCCCATATCATTAAAAAATATATATTTTGCACCCCAGTATCTCTACTTGCACATCATCATCTGCACATCCATCACTCCCGTGTTAATTCTAAATTGTAATTATTTCACCACTATGGCCTATCTATTGCCTTACCTCCCTAACCTTACTACATTTGCACACACTGTACATAGATTTTTCTATTGTGTTTTGACTGTACGTTTGTTTATCCCATGTTTAACTCTGTGTTGTTTTTGTCGCAGTGCTTTGCTTTATCTTGGCCAGGTCGCAGTTGTAAATGAGAATTTGTTCTCAACTGGCCTACCTGGTTAGCCCCATGTTGCAATTCCTGGAAGCTGAAAATGTCCCAGTTCTTCCATGGCCTGCATACTCACCAGACATGTCACCTTTTTAGCATGTTAAGGATGCTCTGGATTGATGTGTACTACCAAGTGTTCCAGTTCCTGCCAATATCCAGCAACTTCGCACAGCCTCTGAAGAGGAGTGGGACAACATTCCACAGGCCACAATCAACAGCCTGATCAACTCTATGCGAAGGAGATCGTGCTACATGAGGCAAATGGTGGTCACACCAGATACTGACTGGTTTTCTGATCCACGCCCCTACCTTTTTTTTAAGGTATCTGTAACCAACAGATGCATATCTGTATTCCCAGTGAGGTAAAATCCATTGATTAGGGCCTAATTAATTGATTTAAATGTACTGATTTCCTTAAATGAACTGTAACTCAGTAAAATCTTTGAAGTTGTTGCAGGTTTGCGTTTATATTTTCTTCCAGTATAGTTCGATTTAAACGTGTACATGCTTTGCAAGAACGATTTCCCTAATAATCTTGTTTACATGACACATCTGAAATCAGGCTACCTGATGGGATTTTGAGAAATGCACAAAATAGCCAATCAAAATAAATGTTATACTACAGCAACCATGTTATTTTGGGGAAGCTTATTTGATTCTGAATTCAGACATGTAAAGTTTGTATTTGAAAACAATTTCTGAAATGCATACTTTCAGAACTGACTTCACTCGCACATAAGCATAGAGGGAGTTTTGCGCATAAGCAGATGAAATACACCGCAGCAGTTGACATAGCCTACGTCGGTTGACGTAGCCTCGCAAGCCAATCGCAGAATGTGACGACGGAAATGAAGCATATCGTGCAATCTGGCCAGATTTTTATTTGGTAACATCGCACAGTGCGAGGTGATAATCGTAAAAGACTGAATCCAACATACAGTCTGCAAAGGACTTTACTTCAGTCTGGCTTATCTGGGTCTTGTCTAGGACCAACACACACACACACACACACACAGAAAACATGAAAACATCTCTTTGAAATGGGGTCCTTTGTTCCTGCTCGATTATTCTTTAAATAGTCAGTGATAACCACCTTCTTTTGGAAAACAATGTCACCTTTACATGTTGCAGTTTTACTGATACAGTCATACTGTGGTGGCTAATCTATCTTGAATCTCTCTCACACCCTCTTGGAGCCTATGCTTCTTTCTTCTTCCTTCTTTAACAATTACCTTTGGTCCTTTGGTTGCTGGCATGGAATCAAGGAATGTTCAGAATGCACCTGAGAATGTCAACAATCAAAGTATTTAGAAGACATAAAATCCCACACAATGGCTGCTTTTTACAAGAGATGCTTTTGTTGTGTGCTCTGCTCTTGCCCGGTGGTAGAGTGTGGGCATGTCTTCTCAGTTTCCGAGATAAAATAAAACATCTGATAAAAAAACTTTTGCAGAGGATTGGAAAACTGTAGATGGTATCGCAGCCCTTACATCGTCTAAGAAATCAGAGACCGTGTGTGGCATGGCACTCACTCTTCCCCTGGTCGCGATCAAATGATAACCACAACAAACTCTGGACTCCTGTCCACACCCAAAGGGAAACCACTCCAGTCAGCCTGCCAGACAGCCCCCCTCCCTGTATGCTTTGATTCCATGTCCTTTTCGGTAATGTCTCACAATGCCTAGTAAATTAATATGGAAAATCAAGCTGTATGTATACTCTCCCTGTGGAGCTATCTACCATCAGATACAGATCACAAGTAAACGTTCCTCCGTCATTATTCATCTTTCAGATACAGAGGATTTGTTTTTTCTCTCTCTCTTTCCTCCTAGCAGAAGGCAATCATATGTTTGAAGAGCACTGTTGGCTTTTACCTACTGTCGCCGGAGAAAGAGAGAGAGAGAACGAGAGAGAGAGACTTCTGTTCAAGCCAGAAAAACTCAAACCAACTCAAGGAGCTGCGGTTTGTACAGTATAATATTGGTATTTGAGTAATCATGGCACCCAGGATCAAATCTTCTGCTATTAACATCTGTTATGAGAGTCTAGCATATGAGGGCATAAGATTTATTTTATTATATTCTATCAGTCAATACCTCATTCATAACTGACTGCATGCCATAGGCCGTGCTGAAGGACCAATAGGACTTCACCATAAGGTCATCCATACACCAGGTATCAGCAGAACAACACCACAGCTCTCCTCTCCACATCAGATCAGTGCTGTGTTGTTGATACTGTCTGTTGGCTGGAATTATCTTGAGACATAGACATGTTTTGATAATCATGGTTGTATATTCCAATCATTCCCTGCCATAAAAAAGGACAAGTAGACAAGTAAACAACGAGTGAAGTGCAAAGGAATGGTGACTCCCCGTCTCTCTGTCTGACTCACTGAACCTATTTTGCTCTCACAGGGCTAATGATGAACCCTGACGCCCTGTTTAACACTATTATGCTCTCTCTCTCGCTCCTTCGCTAATACTATAATAATAATAATAACAACATATATGCTATTTAGCAGAAGCTTTTATCCAAAGCGACTTACAGTCATGTGTGCATACTTTTTACGTATCTCTCTGTCTGTCTGTCTCTTTCTCTCTCTTTCTCATTCTCCACTCAATGTGAGAAAATTGTCCGGCTCAGAATGTCCCTGCCTTTGTAGGTGTATGACTACAGAACCACATACAACATCCCAACTTTCTCTACCGTTTACATTTTTTATCTCACCAGACATTCCTACTTACTGGTAGGCCTAGCGTCCTTTTTTCCCTTCTTTTGATGGGTCAAGTTACGTTGTGTTTTGGAGATGGGTGAGGATGAAAGTTAGGTTGTGTTTAGGAGAGGGGTGATGAAAGTTGTGTTGTGTTTTGGAGATCAGTCAGGATGAGAGTTAGGTTGTGTTGTGTTTTGGAGAGCGGTGATGATGAAAGTTAGGTTGTGTTGTGTTTAGGAGAGGAGTGAGGATGAAAGTTAGGTTGTGTTGTGTTTTGGAGAGCGGTGAGGATGAAAGTTAGGTTGTGTTTTGGAGAGCGGTGAGGATGAAAGTTAGATTGTGTTTAGGAGAGGGGTGAAGGTGAAAGTTAGATTGTGTTTAGGAGAGGGGTGAAGGTGAAAGTTAGATTGTGTTTTGGAGATGGGTGAGGATGAAAGTTAGATTGTGTTTTGGAGAGGGGTGAGGATGAAAGTTAGNGAGTAAACACTCTCCATATTTTCAACCATAGTGGGGCTGCATCATGTTATGGGTATGCTTGTAATTGTTAAGGACTGGGGAGTTTTTCAATATGAAAAAAAAAAGGAACGGAGCTAAGCACAGGTAAAATCCTAAAGGAAAACCTGCTTCAGTCTGCTTTCCACCAGACACTGGAAGATTAATTCACCTTTCAGCAGGACAATAACCTAAAAGACAAGGACAAATCTACACTGGAGTTGGTTATCAAGAAGACTGTGAATGTTCCTGAGTGGCCAAGTTAAAGTTCTGACTCAAATCTGCTTGAAAATCTGTCAAGACTTGAACATTTGACAGAGCTAGATTATTATTTTTAAAGAATAATGAGCAAATATTGTACAATCAAGGTGTGCAAAGGGTAGGTCTTAGGGCCCTACCCAGAAAGACGTACAGTTGAAATCACTGCCAAAGATGATTCTAACATGTATTGACTCAGGGGTGTGAATACTTATGTAAATGAGGTATTTCGGTACATTTGCAAACATTTCGAAAAAATATGTTTTCACCTTGTCATTATGGGGTATGGTGTGTAGTAGATGGGTGAGATAAATGTTTTTATTTTGAAATCAGGCTATAACACAGCAAAATGTGGAATAAGTCAAGTGGTATGAATACTTTCTGAAGGCACACTTTGTGCAGATATGTGCACCACGTCATTGCTCTTTGTGTCTCCCTCTGCTGTGTCCACTGAGCCACTGGGCCCGTCATGCAACCTCATTGGATAACACCGGACAGGCCTCTTGCTTGCTGACACTCAAATGAGAGGGGTTGAAGCTGATTGGCTCAAACTCTAATTGCTAGGGGGCTGGTCCACGTGGAGGGCATGTCCACGTGGGGAGGTTTAAAAATTAATTTTAGTCGCCAAGGTACCGGAGCATGTCTTTAATATCTGTCATAAGAGACTAGCATATGAGGGCATAAGATTGATGTTATTCTATTCTCATATCATCAGCCAACACCTCATTCATTACTGACAGCATGCCATAGTCCCTGCTGAAGGACCAATAGGACTTTCCCATGAAGTCATCCATACACCAGGGGATATCAGTAGACCAACACTACCACAGCTCTTCTCTCCACATCACATCAGTGCTGTGTTGTTGATGATGTCTGTGGCTTGGAATTATCCTGGGACATGGACATGTTTTGATAATCACGGCTGTACATTCCGATCGTTCTCTGCCATAAAAAAAGGACGAGCTGAGAAGTAAACGATGAGAATGTAGTCTCTCTATCATACTCTCTGAAAATTGTCCAGCTCTTTAAATCAGAATGTCAGAATTCCCCTGCCTTTGTAGGTGTATGACTACAGAACCACATCTATCATCCCACCTCTCTCTACCACATTTTTATCTCACCTGACAATACTACTTACTGGTAGGCCTATATTATTTTTTTCCAGGACAAAGGATCCTTTTTGCTTTCTTTGATGGGAGTTTTGCTGCATCTTGGCTGGCCTGACTCAGTTCAACCCTGCATAGTTAGGTTGTGTTTTGGAGAGGGGTGAGGATGAAAAGCGCCACAAGGACAGAACAATGGAGCACCTGCACAATAATGAGCCCTCAGACTGAACACACATGCAGCTGGCTTGGCTGAGGAGTCACGCACACACGCAATAAAAATGAGCATACATTACTAAATACAAATCCTAACATAAAAACATGGTGGTAAAAAAATTGTTTGACAAAATATGAGAATTGGATGCTAGTTGGACATGATGAAGCTAAAGCACTTTTAACCATATGGACACACACACACACACACTTATGGCTGGCTCTCTTTAAAGTGGTCAGAGATTATCCTCCACCACAATTTACCTTACATCTGCCTGGATGGAATTCCCCCTCTCACAACCACCCACACCAACGCTTCATTCTTCCCCTTTGTCGTATACTGGTATCTTCACAAAGGGAGAAACTGTATTTGTCTTTAGGCAGCCGGGCCATTCATTGGCGCTAGAGAGAGAGACAGGGCCTGAGCATGTTCATTCACACGTGTTGTCCGTGTCACTATCACTACCCACGCAAGTCACCCGTGATGCAAATCAGCATTCGACGTCCATCCACGTCTGAGGACGTCGGGAGAGGATGTGGAAACTGGCCACGAGGGGGAACAGTGAGTGCTGTTAACGGCATGTAGGTTTCGGTTTTGCTAGGGTGTTGTTTAATGGGGATGGCTGGTCGGCATAAGCATCTGCCTTAAGTTTCTAAAGGTTGCATGTTTGAATAGAGCAAAGTAGTTTTTATATATTTTTTGAGCCTATTCCAAACCTTAACCCTTACATTAACCATTCGGAGTTAATGCCTAAACTAAACCTTAAACACTTAGAAATGTGATGTTTGGAACAACTTCGAAATTTGACGTTTGAGAAAATGAATGAACGTCTAATTCTGACGTTGAGGCTGTGAGAGCTTGTTGCACTACCAGCTATCAGCTTTCTATCACATGCACCACCTCACTTGAATGTCGTACAGAAACTATGTTCAGTTCAAGAGTGAACAAAAGACAGACTGTTTACTTCCTGCATCTACTTTTAACTGCCAGCGAATGAGCGAGTCACCAAGAAGGATTTTCACTTTTAAAGGTAAAAAAATCCCATCATCCAGAATACTGGGCTTTGAGCAGTTAAATTGACCCTGGCTGGTAAACAGGTCTCAGGCTAACAACAGCAAGATATCCAGACACGTGGATAACATAGATCATATTGAAGGAATGAGGGGTGCCAGAGGGGTGACGTGAAGATAGGGCCGAGGGGTGAGGGAGAGTTGAGCGGCTCCCGGGCTCCATGGGGGCTCAGAGTCACAGTGAGGGAATCAGTCCTACCTGTCTAACCCTAATTCCCTGTCTAACCCTAATTCCCTGTCTAACCCTAATTCCCTGTCTAACCCTAATTCCCTGTCTAACCCTAATTCCCTGTCTAACCCTAAGCCCCTGTCTATGTGGCATATTGGACTATCAGCTCTTTCACAGCCATGGCCAGTGCTGTGGTCGGGGGGCTCCTGTGGAGGGTGGAGGTGATCCCTGAGCTGGCTGGTGCTGAGCTAGGCTAGCCACTGAACGACACACAAACGAAGGCTTTGTGGCCCTGAGTGTACCTCAGTGGTCTGGGAGTCAGGAGGTCAAGATGGAGGAAGGAGGGGGTGAGAGGATGAAGGGGGAGGAGGTGAGGGTTTAGGAGCTAAGGGGGCTGAGGGGGGATGGGGTAGGTTTAGTGACAAGGCTCTAGTTGTTTTCCTACAGAGGGAAGAACCTTGACGTTATTGATTCACTGTGTCAACTCCCCCTTCAAGAAAATAACATTCCTGATGATACACTACATGACCAAAAGTATGTGGACACCTGCTCGTCGAACATCTCATTTCAAAATCATGGGCATTAATATGGAGTTGGTCCCCCCTTTGCTGCTATAACAGCCTCCACTCTTCTGGGAAGGCTTTCCACTATATGTTGGAACATTGCTGCGGGGACTTGCTTCCATTCAGCCACAAGAGCATTAGTGAGGTCGGGCACTGATGTTGGGCGATTAGGCCTGGCTTGCAGTCGGCATTCCAATTCATCCCAGAGGTGTTCAATGGGGTTGAGGTCAGGGCTCTGTGCAGGCCAGTCAAGTTCTTCCACACCGATCTCGAAAAACCATTTCTGTATGGACCTCGCTTTGTGCACGGGAGCATTGTCATGCTGAAACAGGAAAGGGCCTTCCCCAAACTGATGCCACAAAGTTGGAAGCACAGAATCGTCTAGAATCCTATTGTCTGCTGTAGCGTTAACATTTCCCTTCACTGGAACTAAGGGGCCCAAAACATGAAAAACAGCCCCAGACCATTATTCCTCCTCCAACAAACATTACAGTTGGCACTATGCATTGGGGAAGGTAGCGTTCTCCTGGCATCTGCCAAACCCAGATTCGTCCGTTGGACTGCCAGATCCTGAAGTGTGATTCATCACTACAGAGAACTCGTTTCAGCTGCTCCAGAGTCCAATGGCGGCAAGTTTTACACCACTCCAGCTGACTCTTGGCATTGTGATCTTAGGCTTGTGTGGGGCAGCTCGGCCATGGAAATCCATTTCATGAAGCTTTCATAAATTCGGTATTGAGTGTTGCAACCGAGGACAGACAATTTTTTATATGCTACGCGCTTCAGCATTCGGTGGTCCCATTCTGTGAGCTTATGTGGCCTACCACGTCGTGGCTGAGCCGTTGTTGCTCCTAGACATTTGCACTTCACAATAACAGCAGTTACAGTTGACCGGGGCAGCTCTAGCAGGGCAGAACTTTGACGAACTGAGCTGTTGGAAAGGTGGCATCCTCTGACTGTGCTACGTTGAAAGTCACTGAGCTCTTTAGTAAGGCCATTCCTATACCAATGTTTGGCTATGGAGATTGCATGGCTGTGTGCTCGATTTTATACAACTGTCTTCAACGGGTGTGGCTGAAATAGCCGAATCTACTAATTTGAAGGGGTGTCCACATACTTTTGTATATATAGTGTATCATGGTACTGCTGACCTGGCAAGGTGGTTCGTTCACTATCTACACCTGTAGGTCTCAAGAGGTCAGCCACTGTGGCGTGCTGACCTGGAGTGCAGCGTATATATTGTTTTTTGTTTCCTCCATTAACATGGTTGAAGAAGGGAGCGCAGGCAGCGCAGCCAGTAAGATGGATTTGATTAATGAACTTTCTGCTCATTAGCCGCTTGCAAATATGCTTTCAAGTCTCTTTTACTCCGCTCTAATCCCCCTGTGAGAGTGTGCTAGTGGCTTTTAGTGCAGGTCGCTCCAAAGGTCACAATGTCACCCTGAGTTGGAGGGTGAGGTAAACAAGGGAAGAATAAGCCTTGAGGTTGATCCTATGGCCCTGAAGCCCAAATCAAACAAATGTGCGTGAACGAGTGTGTTCACACTGGAATTGCACTGTAGTGAATGAGATTAAACAGACGGGCCGCTAGCGTCAAGAGCATCAACGGCGTCATGAGCTTCAAATTAGAAAGCAAGTCTATTTTCTCGCCTGTTTGCGAAGCAATGCTGGTAAATGAGTGGATAAATTGCCAGAATATAGACTCTTTGTGCATTGTTACGTCTGGATTTGTAACATGTATAGTTAAAAAGTATATATTTAGTGTTGATAAGTTTAGCTGCCAGTGACAATAATATATATTTGAAAACAATAACTTTACGCCTACCTTTGTTGATTTCAAACACAGGCATATAGCTTAGGCAGGCTACGGCTGAGAAACTCCATTCAAGAGAGAATACTTTTATGTAGAAAGAACGAGACTAGTTACATTTGTAATAAACTGCTAGGGTGTATTAGCTACAACTCTCCTCACATTTGTGAGCCAACATAACAGGAGGCAGGTACGGTGGCTCCCGTAGGACATATAAGGTGAGTCAAAAGGAACACACAACAATAATTCATATCGGCTACATAGTGAACACAATAAATACAACTGTTTGTTATGGATTCTCATGAGAATTAAGTTTGCATACGCTACGCAGTGTATGTGAATTGACACTCTCTACTCTTTCATACAAATTTTGACACCGGTGTGGTTTTGGCTTAAGACTGTTTATTTATGTCTGTGTTCTTAAGAAGAAAGGAACAGTTTATTTAAAGGGTATCTAAAGTACATATGTCCATCACACAGCTACACAGCTAACAAGCCCTAATATTACAGTAGGCCTAAGAAGAATCAGTTGTGAGAAGATCAGTGTTGCTCTATATAGTTATCCTGAGATCAAACACATTGGTGAACAGGCTGAGAATGGTTACTGTATTTTCACTGGAGATTATCTGTTGAATATTTGACAAAAAGCCAACACTGATAAAGTATGTTTCTAACAGGCAGGCAACTTGACCAACATAAAACTTGTATAACATAAAATGCTTTTACATGATTTCGTCAACAACAAAATGAATGCTCTGATCTCTACACAGCTGGGGAATGGTATGCCTCCTATTCCAGCCTATGCCAGGCAATGGATAGTCATTCATTTATTGGTGAATAATGTTGTCAAAGTCATTCTGAAGAATCATGTTTTTTTCACTCGACAATGAGCCTGTCAACAAGGCATCTGTCATGAGCACTGCAGGGTTGTGTTGTTGGAGTGAAAGTTGGCAGGGATAATATTTTGTTAGCTGATTGCTGAAGGTATGAGGTGTGTGTGTGTGTACTTGCGACTGCGTGTGTGTGTGTGTGTACTTGCGACTGCGTGTGTGTGTGTGTGTGTGTGTGTGTGTGTGTGTGTGTGTGTGTGTGTGTGTGTGTGTGTGTGTGTGTGTGTGTGTGTGTGTGTGTGTGTGTGTGCAGTACTACATGGCCCGGAGCGCTCCCCTGGTGTCATTAACATTCCTGTTGTGGCGGCTCCGCTAATATTGAGGTGCCTGACAAGACAGCTAACAGCTATAGCTCTTTCCCTGCAGCTTCCTGCTGTACAGAAACACATTCACTAAGTATACAATCAATCATGGCGTTCTGTGAGCTTGTGTGGCCTACCACTTCGCGGCTGAGCCGTTGTTGCTCCAAAACGTTTTCACTTCACAATAACATCACTTACAGTTGACCTGGGAAGCTCTAGCAGGGCATACATTTGATGAACTGACTTGTTGGAAAGGTGGCATCCTAGGACTGTGCCACGTTGAAAGTCACTGAGCTCTTCAGTAAGGCCCTTCTACTGCCAATGTTTGTCTGTGGAGATGGCATGGCTGTGTGCTCGATTATATACACCTATCAGCAACGGGTGTGACTGAAATAGCCAAATCCACTAATTCGAAAGGGTGTCCACACACTGTAGTGCCATGTAGTGTATCTTAATGTGGCCCAGGAGTGACAGATCTGTTACTCATCACATTCACATTGATTCTACTTTTATTTCTTCCTCTCCCTTCTTTTTCTTTCTCTATTTTCTTTTTCTCTCTTCCTCTCTTCCCCTCTCCCTCTCTCTCTCTCTCGCTCTTTCTTTCTGATTCATTCAGTTCAAGCAAAGTGTTAAATTGAACCGTCCCTCCCTCCCAGTCCCAAACATGTTATTCACGCTACAGGCCGGCGTCGGGTGTAGATATCTATCTCATCCACTTGGCACATCCACATGGACACATTTCAACCAATTATCTCAAGCAATGTTTTTGTGAACGCGTGGTTTGTGTTTGTGTATGTGTTGCTTGTGTTGCAAGAAGATTGTTGCATTGCAGAAACACTTGACGGGTTAGTAGGTGTGCAGGCCGCCCATTCTGTTTGCACATGGTATTTAGAGATAAAGGATCTTCATTTGATCACCCTGCTGCAATGCAAGACATTTAAAACTTGTAGTGTATCTACAAGTTTAAAAAGGCTTCTAAAGTTTGTAATTTCCACTTTGAAATTTCAGACTTGATTTTCCCTGACAAATGTTTTTTCAACCACTCCAAAAATGTCCATTAATTATAATCCACATAATAATTCACATTTACTGTTGCTGCAGGATTATTTTCCTGCTGTAGCTAACTGGCTCGAATTAAGATCCTACAAATGTACACATAGCTACAACTGTCATTCTGGCAACCTTAGCCCGTGGCTCTGATAAACAGCAACAGTCAAATAAGACTCTTTCAGGGGAACCCGTTGGCTGTAATGTAATAAGGCCATGTGGCTACACGCTGCTGGAGGATCTCTCAAATCTGTACTGTTCCCAAATGAAACCTAGCTAGGTACAACTAGTACTGTTCTGACAGACAGTTACATGCTTACCAGTTAGCTTTTTCACCACTTCAGCAAATGATGAGGAATAGTACAGCTAGTAAGCAAGGGGCACAGTCCTGACACTGACAGTGAGATGTTTTACATATATGGAGCAGTATAGATGCAGATTGCTATTGAAGTTCCTTTGTTTTCTTTCCACATCTAGAAGCTGCTGAATGTTGAGTGCCTGAAAGGACTCACTAAAAGGATTTCGACCACAACACTGGAGAATACAATAATAATGCAGAGTAAGAATTTATTTTAAAATTACAAAATATTTTAAGAAAACACATTTTATTTTACATAAACTGTACAGATGACATTTACATGACTAAATTATTCTGAAACAGGAACTAAAAATATATTTTTATTAAATAGAAAAACTGAAAAAATAGAATTAAAGATGAAAAATTAAGTGTTCCACATGTTTATTGTACAAAATAGACAGAGAAAGGAAATAATAAAACTAAGAAATGGAATCATCATAGTGTACCCTGATACGTAGATTAGGCCTCTTATGATCAAGCTAAAATAATCTTGGCCTCTTTGGTTCCATTATTACACAGCAAATTCCCCAGAGTTAAATTAACACTGAAAGTGTGGACCCGTATAGACACTGAACAGTGTTGAATTAACACACTGCTTAGTGTAATAATTTGCATATTTCCCAGAGTGCTTTGCATTTCGAGTGAATTGTGGAGTTACCACCCATGACTGAATTTGTTAGTGACAGAGACAAGATTGTTGCATTCATCCACTTACAGCCCTATGGTCTTAACCAAGTGAAATCCTAAATTAAAATACCATTATTAAAATGTAATTATTTAAAAAATACAATATGTATTTCATGAGTCCTTATTTTGAGGACATAAACAAAAGAATACTGGATTGTTTGCATGAACCAACTGCTGGGTTGCAGGCATTGGGTCACAGTTATTTTCTAAAAAAAATTAAGACATAGTTTGGTTTGTTGACGCTTGTTTATTGAGATATGACCCAGCAGGTCAGATCACAAGACAAGGAGGCTTGGCTTTTTAGGGGTGTGACTTTCAGCAAGTTATTTTTGCCACCCATGAGAGTAAATGTAATTCCAGTTAATCTGTTCTGTTGAATTGTTATTGCATGTTATGGTTGAACACTAACACTTTGGTAGCTTTAATGAAGCGTACAGAAATGTGTGAGTTCCTTAACAGCCTATGCAAATGTGATCTTCCCAGTAGGATAGTTAACACTTTCTTGCTATATGTATATCATAATGTTAATATTTTTGTATTAAAATATGTAATGTACAATAATATTTATAGAATTGTTACATTACAGTGTACAAACTTACATTATCAACAGGAATTACATTTAATCTCACATGACCAAAAATAACTTTCTAAAAGCCATGCCCTTAATAAGTCCTGCCTCCTGAAAATAACCGATAGATTACATTCAAAAAGACAGAGCTGTTTGGTCAACACAGCATGAAGGTGAATAAAAACTAAATTCATGGTTAAATTAACCCATGTTGGGTAATCCAAACAACCCAACATTTTTGCCTTATTCATGCAACCTGTCACATTATGCTGGCTTGTATAATGCTGTGTAATTCCGATTGAACTCTAGCCAGAGTGGGGATATCCAACGTTCTGCATTTTTTATCATATGCAACTACCAGAGTTGGGAAGACTGAAATATGAGACTACCTAAAGGATCTAAACTGGAACAACCATTTCAGTAACAGGTGCAACAAATCCAAGTAACATATTGAATTAGTTAAGAAAATGTATCTCATTTATATTTGAGAAGCATAGGATTAATCAATCAATTAATGTACATGCAAAAACATAGATATTGAAACAAACAATTATTCAAATGAACCCGCAATAGACCATGCTGGGAAATATAATAATGATGAGCGAGGTTTTGGTTAAACTCCGGTTATTAACACCAACACTGGGTGTTATTTTAAACCAATAAGTGTTATAGAGTTAATTGTTATGTTTAGAGTGTAGTCCCTGAAAATACGGCCTTATGAAATACTTATTGTATTGTGTTAAATAATACCATTTTAATAAAATATTCTCTCAGGATCTCACATGCTGAAGTCCAGAAGACTGAAAATGGATGAATGCAACAACCATGTCTCTGTCACTAACAAAGACAGTCAGGAGTGGTAATTCTATAATTCACTCAAAGGCAAGGTATTCTGGGAAATTAGGCTTTACACCTATCAGTGTGTTAATTTAACACTGTTCCAGTGCCGATACGGGCCAACACATTCAGTGTTAATTTAACACTCTCAGTGTGGATTTAACACTGGAGAATTTGCTGTGTAGGTAAATTACTTTATTAAACAAAAAATGTAAATTTACTTCTATAAAAATAACTTTTCAATGGCAGTTTG
Source organism: Salvelinus sp. IW2-2015 (assembly GCF_002910315.2). NCBI lineage: Eukaryota > Metazoa > Chordata > Actinopteri > Salmoniformes > Salmonidae > Salvelinus > Salvelinus sp. IW2-2015. The sequence continues at coordinate 32,254,429 of NC_036875.1, read as the reverse complement.
TTTATTAACTAATCTCGCAACTTTTCAGTGCAAATGTCATAACAATCATTCGCTTTGAAAAAACGGAAGCGAAAGATCACATTTCAAGTATTTGATAGGAGATGCATTAGCATAGGAGGAGGAGAAAGTTCAGTTCAGTCTGGTATGTTCAGTTGTATGGGTGGGCATGGGTGGGTTACTATACATTGCATAGATCATGTGGCACTTATTTATGACAGGACACTCAGTACCACTTTGAAGGCATTTCAATATGCAAGTGCTATTAGGAGTGGGAGTGTGCATTTAAAGAGTTTAGTCTGCAAGTGCTGCACTGCACCATCATGCCCTGTTGGGCCCTAACAAAAAACTCATCACCACTTCGAGGTCCACTTTATCGGAACAAGTAGGGGCAGTGGGGACTCTCCGTTCTCAGGATTAAGTGTATGTAGTGCAGTTTGCACAAAGGTCCATCTTCACCTTTGAACTCAGTGAGCGATTGCTTGCAGCATGGTCACAGACAGACAGACAGACAGACAGACAGACAGACAGACAGAACAGACAGACAGACAGACAGACAGACAGACAGACAGACAGACAGACAGACAGACAGACAGACAGACAGACAGACAGACAGACAGACACTTACACAAGCAGGAGGAAAGAACGTGGTCCAATGTCAACAACAATATGTCAATGTTGTGTCGTTACCTCACTTGGACATGAGTGTAGTCCTGGAAAAGCTTTATTCAATAATAAGCGCTTGCTGACACAGTTTATGTTATAATTCCACAGGATCAGACAGTCACAGTGTCTTTATGACTTTCTTTATGGAAGTGCTGGTGTTTCTGAATTATATAAGCTGATGAATTGTCATTGTCAGTGCTTTTGTTTTGTCAATGTCCTGGTGTGCTGTTTCCTTAAGCGCTTTTCTTTCCATCTTCAGAAGAGTTGAAGGACCATTATTTTTCCTCTAGAAATGGCAAACTAGAAAAATGTTATCATTTGGTGATCAACCATTTCCTTCTCTTCCCAAAACTCTGGAACCGTTCTGAAGTTCTTAATATGGAATGGACAGAACCTGGCCTCACTCAGCCAGATAAATACAACAAACCATAAATACATCTTGTTTGTGTGTACCTGTTGGTGTGCTTCCATATAACTATATATTTATATGTGTGTCATACAAAAAGGTGTTTTTGTACAAGACATTTTGACTATCGTCGTTTGATTTAACTTTCAAAGTTTAAAAAGTCACAGACACTCAGGCACAGCCACACTCTTCCACTATCATATTGGGCACGTCTCGTTTTACTATGTTGTACTCATCGTCGAAGTACAGCATAGACATGGTACTGAGCTTGGTGGGGATACAACAGGAGTTGACCGAGCCGGGGCTCATGCCCCTCATCCGGTACTGGTTGACCACCGCCGTGTGGAACGATGACGCCGACCCCGGTACCCCCGCCATGTACGCCGGGCAGCTTCCCTCGCAGTAGTTACCGTAATAACCCGCGGGTGCGATGATCCAGTCGTTCCAGCCAATGAGGCGAAAGTCTATGTAGAACTGTCGTCTGCAGCACAGGCCTCCACTGCTCCCGTCACACTCCAGCCCCCTCTTCCTGATGCGGTGGTTCCCTTCCACCTGCCGTGCCCGGACCACCAGAAAGGGCCTGTGTGAGGGTTCTGCTGGGTCAACTAAGATAGGAACCACGTTGAATGCCTCACAGCCCTCACAACGCACCTCCAGGTCCTGCCGCCGGCCGCCCTTACCAAACAGGGCCCTCACTGCCTCTGACAGGGGGAAGGTGTGCCAGCCGCTGCGCTTTAGGTCCACACGCTTCTCCACTAGGGTCCACCGACCTCCTCCGCCTGCCCCTGCCCCTGTTCCTCCCCTGGCTCCACCTGCAGCTCCAGTCCCTGCCTCATGGTAGTGGATTTTAACTGTGACTCTCCGTCGAGGCCCTTTCTCGGAGCCGGTGGGCAGCAGCCTGAAGTAGAGCCACAGGTTGGCCTGAGACACATGCAGGTTCTGGTTCCCTTCACTGGAGATGAGGAAGTGGAGGCTGGACTTAGAGGCTTGAGAAGAAGCCAGCTCATCTGATCGAGAAGAGAGAGAAACGTGGGTTTAGTGATATATACCGTACAGTCAAGGGTCAAGAGAATAAACTGACCATTTTAAAGGGCAAGTTAGAAAAGCTGACAAGATTCACAAAGTAAAACAGGACAGGAGGATGAAATCCACACAGTTTTCCAACTTGTGTCTCTGTGATTAAAGTTATGTCACACTACATATGAGTGTCATTTGTAAGAGGGAAGAAAAGTGGACAAACATTCACAGGGAGCCCCAAGCAGGGAGCCAGAAAGAGAGTACTTCAGTCACTTCTGTCCATCCTCTCCTCCATCACCACTCTCTTTCTCATACATCACATGCCGTTAGCCTAGTTCCTTATAGTCTGTTCCTCCTGACAGCCCAGTTCTGGGAGCAGGCCCAGTTGGCCTCAGGTCTGATTGTGAACACTATGAGAGTGGAGGAGGGGGGTGGACAAGGCCCGGGCACCAGGGGGTTAATTGAGTTTGCTGTTTGTGTGTGTGCGTGCGTGCGTGCGTGCGTGTGTGTATGTGTGTGTGTGAGGCACTGCTGTGAAACCCCCTGAGCTCCCCGGAGCCTCTGAGACTGACAGCATAAAGACTCCATTGAGGTATTAGGAGACAGCCTCGCTACTGCCTGGCATTGAGCGCGTGGCCCAACTAACCAATAGCATGATGAGGCAAAAATAAAATACATTTGCATGACATTGGCCACTTTCTAAAATGACACAATGAAGAGATTCCAAATGTCTACGGCATAATGGAGTTTGGAGTCGGCTGTATCTTTTTTGAAGCCTAATTATGTCTTCCAAATGACTGTGAAAACCGAGAGGGTTCTGTCTGGGGGTTAGCCAGGATCGGCTTCAGCTGAGCACATGTTGAAGCGGCCAAATGTCTTTGTTTACACACTGATTAGCGTGAGTTGGTGTCAACAGCTGACCACCAAAGATGGTCCTTTTAAAGCAATCCTACGTTTACAACGTACTCCAGTAACAGTGATTTTACATTCATTTCACCCAGACCTGTTCAGACTAGTTCTGCCTCCCGCTACAGTATGTCAGCTGGGAGCCAAAGTAACACACACACACACACAAACAAACACATCCCTGTGGCAACAACAAAAGCACAAGGTGCATTCATTTCAGCAACATCGACATCGAACCCTCAGGGTGCAGTATCAAGAACGTAAGAAGAACTGTATGTATGGAAATGCATCAGAAGTGTAGATATAAAGGTATTGACTCAATAACAGTTTTCCCCTGTTTTAACTGCTGTCATGGCCCGAGGTAAGGAGTATCTAACCTCGCCTCATTTACTACCATGCCTTGCTGCTTGCCTCAACAGCTCCCAGTGATCAACAGGGGAGCTTCTAGGCCAGGGCGTTTCTCTATCTGTACCCTGAGTGACAGTGTATGTGAGGCAATGAAGTGCTGGGTGGGGAGAGATGGCAGTCTGAATCTCTGACTACAAAGATACTCCAGTCTAAAGCATGGTCATATGATCTTGTAAAAAAAAAATGTGGTGGAGTGTATCTGTAGCTTTATATCCCACCTGGGAAAAAAATAACATTTTTAATGACCCACAAGTTAGAGTATCTGAGACTGCCCACTGGCCACAGACGTAAATTCAACATCTATTCCACGTTGGTTCAATTTCATTGAAAAGCTGTGGAAACAACATTGATTCAACCAGTGTGTGCCCAGTGGGTGGCCACATTAAAATGGATGCTGAAGTGGATTGAGAATCATCCTAGAAAACACTTCAACTATTTAGCTTTTCATTCATTTTCTAAAATACCACAAAAACACATAGCCAGGTGCTTTAACCCTGGTGTGCACTGACTGCAGGCTGTGGGAAGGTGAGGGGGGAAGCGAGGTGAGGAAGGAGGTTAGGGAGGAGACCAGTTAAACCAGGAGGTGTGCTGCCTGACTCGGAGTGTGCCTGGGGTCAATGTGCTCCTGGGCCAGGCATGGTTAGGGCAGGGCAGGTGAAGGGAGGGTGACATCTGGGTGGGCCTCTCTCTCTCTGGTGGAGCTAGCGCTGCTGGAGCTACAGCTGCCTCAGCGTGTCCCCACCTGCGCTATCAACACCAACAAGGCAGGCCGACAGGCAGACAGGTCGGTAAGCAGGCGGGAAATCAGGCAGACGGGTATGTAAACAGGCGGGAAATCAGGCAGACAGGTAGGTAAGCATGTGGGCAATCAGGCAGACAAAAAAATCAGGGAGGCAGGGAGGCAGATGCGCCGGCAGTCAGTGTGTGTATGTGTGTTTGTGTGTGCATGTGCGCAACATAGGCAGGGTGTATGTAGCAGGGTGCTATGCTGATTACTCAAAGTCTGTGTCAACAGAGACCGCACATCGCGGAGCACCGCTGCTTTGACAGGAGCCTCGCCTCGCAGTGACACACACACACGGCTCTGACAGGCATCCCTTAGGCTGCTGGAGCACAGCGCTCAGCTCAGCACTCCAGGAATTCCACACAGGGAAATAGGAGAGGGGGAAAGAGCACAGCAGGTCAGGGTGAGCTCCATTTGGCCAGCAGTTAGTAAGCTGCTTTGGTGGTAGTGGTGGAGAAATGACACACAGGGAGGGGGTTGGAGGGGGGGGTGCATAGATTGAGTGTGATGTGGAAAATGCCTGGAGCGGCTCCAGACAGGGCATGATTGATGTTTCTTCATGAAAGACTGTGTCCCAGAGTAAACCCAGAAGCCAGCCCTATAGCCCTGCAGGGTTGCATCCCAAATGGCACCCTATTCACTCTATAGTGCACACATTTTTACCAGGGCCCATATAGCTCTGGTCAAAAGTAGTGCACTATATAGGGAATAGGGTGCCATTTGGGATACAACCCGGGGACTGGGCCAGAGTTAATGACATCCAATAATGAAGTCTTAATTCCGTTACTTGGACCGGAGTCACAGGGAGTTCAACCGGTCCAAGCGGCTATACCAACGACAATCGAGATGCTCACATCTCCCCCTGCCCTCCGCTTCGCTCCCGTGGTTACGGGACACCGAATACCGCCGCCAAAGCGAGGGCCCGCGGGACCGTGTCATAAGAGACGGGAGGTTGGCACTGTTCCTTACCTGGAACGTTGGCAGTGAGCTCAGTCTCAGCCTCTGCTCCGCTATGCAGTCTAAGACTGATTGGTGACTGAGAGCAATAGCTGCCTCCTAGCTCCTAGCTTGCTGAAAACAATACCGTTAAAACTATGTGAATTAGACAGGACAGCGTCCCACTCACCTCACAAAATACTTTGGCCTGATACTTCGCAGTCATCCAGTAATGTCCAGCACAAACTCCTCTCAGCCCCTATCAGTCATCCAGTAATGTCCAGCACAAACTCCCCTCAGCCCCTATCAGTCTTCCAGTAATGTCCAGCACAAACTCCCCTCAGCCCCTATCAGTCATCCAGTAATGTCCAGCACAAACTTCCCCCGGCCCCTAGCAGCACACCTTGATCTTTGACTGTGACATCACCCGGCCTGTGCCTGGGCCAGGTCTAGCTGCCTCTCTCCAGGTCGCTCTAGGGGCCTTGTCCCTCTCTCCATGCCCTGGCTGGCAGCCTGGACTCTGGGCTCTGGGGGTGAGTGCCAGCTGGCCTGAAGGCAGAGGGGGTCTACAGAACAGGGAGCAAAGCCAGTTCCATGGCACAATGCTGCACAAAGGCTCAAAGGTGTCGTGAATAATGGCAAAAGCAAAGAGGCCTGGTTGGTGAACCATTATATGACAAAAACATTCTTTAGAAAACTGTGATATGGGCACACCATGCACCCTCCTCCTCCACCTCTCCATCACCCGAACCCACAACCGGGGGTGCTCTCCTAAAAATTGCCTTGCGTTTAACATGGACTCAGAGGTAAATGTAACATAGTAAAATGTAATTCTGGCACACTCCAATTAGTATGTTACGTTTCATATGGGATGTATTAATTTGCAATTCGTACAATTTGTTACAAATTGCAATTCCTACAATATTTTACGAATTTGCAAAATGTATGATATGTCACAAATTCCAATTTGTTGTGGCTAACGTTAGCTAGGTCACTAACACTAATGTTAGTTGGGTGGCTAATATTAGCTAAAGGGGTTATGGGTAAGGGGTTTTAAGGTTAAGGTTGGGGTTAAGTTTAAGTTTAAGGTTAGTGTTGGGGTTAAGTTAAAGGGTTAAGATTAGGGTTAGGGGAAGGGTTGGCTAACATGCTAAGTAGTTGCAAAAACACGCAACCTTTGGGTTGCTATACGTCCGCATAACCTGTCCCATAGGGCGGCGCACAATTGGCCCAGCGTTGTTAGGGTTTGGCCGGGGTAGGTCGTCATTGTAAATACGAATTTGTTCTCAACTGACTTGCTTAGTTAAATAAAGGTTAAATAAAATAAAAACATTCCTATTCGAAGGCAACAGCTAGGAATCCATCCAAGCTGATTGTACTGTTTGTGCTGCAGCTTCGTACTGCGGGACTGGGATCTATGCTTCCTCTGCTAAAAAAACGTTTAAAAAAAAAAAAACAGTTAAATAGGACGTTCTCACCTCACTAACCTGCCAATTATTGATTTCAGTTATCTAACTGATGATAGATTAGAGCTCACAGAGTGTGTGTGTGTACAGGGCCGGATTAATAAAGGGGCTTACAGGGGCTGAGGCCGAGGCCCGTAGTGTGCCCAAGAGGGAAACAAAATAAAGAATTAAAAACTAAATAGACAGTTTACTGTATATTATATATGTAGTATATATATTTATTATATAAAAAAAAAAAATGCAAACACCAACCACAGGATGACTCAGGAGCCCGCTCTCAATAAGTCATCAGATGGGGGAGGAGAGGAAATGGAGGGCCCACATGATAACTGGGGGGCCCTGCCTTGGTTGTGTAACGTAGAGTTTTCTGCAAATTATAAATATTTTACATGGGGCAGGGAGTAATTTTTGCAGTTTTAACGCTAATTACCTGCGATTCTACACATTCTGCCATGACTTATGGCATGTTAATGATATCTGAGTGAAAGTGACAAACAAAATGAATTGGGGCCCCCTGGGGGTCAGGGTCCCTGGGAACGTGCCCTGCGTGCCTGGTCGGTATTCGGCCATGATTACTACAAGTTTAGATAGCTGGCTAGATTAACTTACCAATCAAAAAATTGGTAACTGACATGGCTAATTGAGTTACTGTCAGTGTCTGACATAACAGGAGAAAAACTGTTGATGCACAACCATCTATGATTTGCTCATCTGGCCTTGTGTGTGAGTCCACTGTAAACCCCAATGTGCTGTTATTACTCAAATGTTTTGAGGAAACCCATTGCACTTAATATATCTGAGTACAGAAAAACGTGCTGATTGTCTACACTGTAACGGAAAACTGTAATTTATCCGGTAATTTGGGGTATTATCAACAGAAAAATACTCTGAAACATTTTACTGCAGTATACTGCAAATTATGGTGCATTTTGGGAAATGTTATGGGCAGGGAAATATTTCCAATGGTACTGTAATTCCACCCCAAAGAAGGTCACCCGTGATACAAGTCAGTATTAGAAGTTCATCCATGTCTGAGGATGTCAACTGGCCACTAGGGGTAACAGTGTGTGCTGTTACCTTCAAGTAGGTTTCAGTTTTGTTTGGGTAATATGGAAAGGGATGGAGGATGGGCGTAAGCCTCTAATGCAAAAGGTTGCATGTTCAGTGACAGAAAGTTGTTTTGTAGATTTTTGTTTTATATCCCAAACCTTAACCCTTACCTTAACCATTCAGAGTTAATGTCTAACCTTAACCATTCAGAGTTAATGTCTAACCTTAACCCTTACCTTAACCATTCAGAGTTAATGTCTAACCTTAACCCTTACCTTAACCATTCGGAGTTAATGTCTAACCTTAACCCTTACCTTAACCATTCAGAGTTAATGTCTAACCTTAACCCTTAACCCTTAAAGTAACGATTCTTTTGGACAAAGTACACATTGCCCAAGATACTGATGGAAGCTCGTCCAAAAGTAAGAGCTATTTATGATTTTATTCCGTATTTATGTGGAAAAATGTAAACGCATTTGTCGGCCATTGTTGCGGCACTAGTCTGGCTGTAACGCACACTGTATGTCTAGTAACGTTAATTTTAAAAATCTAACTCAGCGGTTGCATTAATAACTAATGCATCTTTCATTAGCTGTCCAACCTGTATTTTTTTAGTCAATCTAATCGATAAATAATCGTAAACTTAGGTGCCTTTCCAAGATGGCGCCGGCCAGAATGCATGCCATGTTTTGACAGATTACATTGCATAACCACGATTTGTGATGCTAAATATGCACATTTTCGAACAAACTCTATATGCATTGTGTAATATGATGTTACAGGACTGTCATCTGAAGAATTCTGAGAAGGTTAGTGAAAAAATTTATATATTTTGGTGGTGATAACGTTATCGCTCTTTTTGCCTTGAATCAATGCTGGGGTGATGTTAGCTCATGTGGTATGCTAATATAACGATATATTGTGTTTTCGCTGTAAAACACTTAGAAAATCTGAAATATTTTCTGGATTCACAAGATCTGTGTCTTTCAATTGCTGTAGGCTGTGTATTTTTAAGAAATGTTTTATGATGAGTAATTAGGTAATACACGTTGCTCTCTGTAGTTATTCTAGTCGCTTTGGTGAGTTTTGTGATAGTGGCTGCAATGGTAAACTATGATTTATACCTGAAAAATGCAAATTTTTCTAAAAAAACATATGCTATACCATAAATATGTTATCAGACTGTCATCTTATGAAGTTGTTTCTTGGTTAGTGGCTATATATATCTTTATTTAGTCGAATTAGTGATAGCTACTGATGGAGTAAAAAACTGGTGGAGTAAAAAAAAAGTGGTGTCTTTTGCTAACGTGGTTAGCTAATAGATTTACATATTGTGTCTTCCCTGTAAAACATTTTAAAAATCAGAAATGATGGCTGGATTCACAAGAAGTGTATCTTTCATCTGGTGTCTTGGACTTGTGATTTAATGATATTTAGATGCTAGTATTTACTTGTGACGCTATGCTAGGCTATGCTAGTCAGCTTTTTTACTGTGGGGGGTGCTCCCGGATCCGGGATGAGTACCAAGTAAAAGTTAACCATTCAGAGTTAATGTCTAACCTTAACCCTTACCTTAACCATTCAGAGTTAATGCTTAAACTTAATCTTACATTTGAGAAACGTGAATGAACGTCTAATTCTGACGTGAGAATGTGAGAGCTTGTTGCAGAATACAGTACCATACCATATCTTTGGAGTGCCAAAAACTTTTTGACCTCTAGTGGATGCATGGTATTGTTGTTTCTGGCTTATTAAGATATTATTAAGATATTATGAGGTGTGCATTGTAAGAGGCTATATTTGTTGCACCTGTGAGTCAGAATGCTGTTCCAATTTAACTCCTATGTGGTTATAGTGCCCAATGAATTTAAAATGTATGAAAACAGATTCGAGTGGCATCTGGCATCTAAACCTTAAATAGTTGAGCATTTTGACATGTCCTTTTGGTCTGTTTTGTCCTGTAGTTGCTGCCAGTTTGGAAGCCTTTGTTAAGACCTCTAGAAGCGCAAGTGATATAAAATACCAACTATTAATTAATATTTTGTAATGTTGAAACAATTTACCTAGCAAAAAAAACCTTGTAATTACAGTAAAATCATGTCAAATACAAACCCCTCCACTCAATTAATGTAATTCATTCCGATAATGGTAGCATTTACTTTTTACAGTTTAATATAGAGAATTTTACAGTAATGTACTGTGTGTCACTGAATGAATCATAACTCAGAAATAAAGGGAGATAAAAGGAGTGATCAAATTAGTGATATGAATCATACGATTATCGATAATTACCTGATTCTGCAAAACTGATTATCTCCGACGTCTCCCCATGCACCTCGTTACTGTAGGAAGCTTGTCCATCAAGGTTGGGGATCTCAACCCTCCCGTCTTCCCGTACCTTACCGGCGTGAAGCCTCCTCAGCGCTGTTACCATTGCAGCCTTGGGAATAGGATGAGTGATGTTGGGTCTTTCTCTCATTTGTAATCTGTTCAAGATGTGCCTCTTAACTGCTTCCAAAAGGTCTATGTCCACCCGTTCTGACGCCTCCGGCAACCCACACGATGCGCACGACTCCTGGGTGACGGTTTGAGTCTCTGCCCCCGTTATGCGCGCCCGCGTTGTCCCCAAGGTACCGCAGATTGAAAGTATGCAAGCCATTAAACAAGCCAGTGTGAGATTATATCTTCTCATTTTCTATTTTTGAGACTGGAATTCCAAAGCACGCTGGAAAGGAATTGTGGTTCGTGAATACAGAGATTAAAGTTAGAGGGTTAGGCTACTTCACAAGTATCACGGTAATGATCCTACTATGCGCCACCGGGAATACACATGGAACGATGATTGATGCACAAGTTATGGTAATCCAAAACAGTCCATGTAGTTTTTGCATTCCAAAAGATCTTGCTGTCAAGAGCTAATGATTATTGCAGATATTATGTTATTTGCTTAATCTCCAGCCCTGTTAGGCTTGGGTCCTTTTTGTCCAAAGCTCACTATCAGTCCAGTTCTCATCTAAAGCACAATTCCAGAGGTTTTGGTCTTGACCGGCGAACTTGAAATGATCACTAAATGAATGGCTCTACCGCGTTTTCAAACGTATCAAAACGAATTATTACAGTCCATATCCTTTGCAAACCACTCATAGTTATCAAACGTATCTCACCGGTACGCTGGCTTTGTATTCGAAACGTCTGATGTGAAGTTCCAAATATGAGGTTACCACTGCTCTTTACATTCAATTCACTCATATAAGCGCAACTTTAGGAATCCAATTAAATTGCAATCCATTTCATACCAACTGATCCCTTGATCACTGTCTTCTCTGTCTATTGGTGAGTTGGCTATGGGACGTATCTGCGCCCAGTAAGAGATGCTGTTATCTTTACAGTTTTCTCCTTTGCAATCACGACACGGAGCCACCTAACACCGAAAGTTTTTATACAGGAGTTGAAACCACGTGGGGAGTTCCACCAACAGCGCGCAAGGGATAGTGCTGCTGGGAGAAAAGCGCAGCGCAGGATGGAGAGAATACTGGTGACACCTTTTAACCCCGAATATCAATTTGTCTGTTATAATTTTACACTAAATTACCTCATAAACAATATATTTTATTATAGGCCTGAAACAGATTGTCATTTTAATAAATATGGAGCTATATCTGCAAGATTCCTCATACCCTAAAATGTGAAGGATTTTATCGATATTTTGAGATTATGGTGTAAACACACCAACACACAACACACAACACACACACACACACACACACACACACACACACACACACACACACACACACTGTAGTTTTCGGGGTTGATTGAACATGGTACTTTTTTATTCTATTCCAATGTGTTTAACCATCACATTTTTGTAAGGTATTCACAAGTTCCGACACTCAGTGAACGACTCGGTTTTGTCGATAACTTGGAATTGAAAGACAAATTCCTGGAAACTCGTGCCATCGGTGCGTTTTTACGCACAAGAAAAAAGAAAAGAAACAGCGCCATCCTTTGTTGAAACAACTTCACTACACTATTGGCCCATTAATCTGAAAACTCTGTTAATTATTTCTGAGTAAAGTGCCAATGCATGCAACAGTTTGTCAAAAAACACCAACAGCTTCCGATACCTTGATTTAGGTTAGTAGGACAAGTGAAATGGCGCATTAGCCAACGGTCAAGCGTGGTCGTGGATTAGGCTACAGTACTTAGTTTCCCTGGCACAAGCTTTGTTAGTCACATAAGGACACCAGAGAGAGAGAGAGAGAAAGAGAGAGTTAATAGTAATTTATATATACTGAACAAAAATATACAGTGCATCCAGAAAGTATTCAGACCCCTTGACTTTTTTCACATTTTGTTATGTTACAGACTTATTCTAAAATTGATTAAATTGTTTATTTCTCTCATCAATCTACACACAATACCCCATAATGACAAAGCAAAAACAGGTTTTTATAAATTTTAGCAAATTTATAAAACATAAAAAAACTGAAATATCATATTTACATAAGTAAATGCTCAGTACTTTGTTAATCTAATTTACAGTATATTACCGTAATTACCCATGCAAGTTTTCATTTTTATATTTAGATGTTGGTCATTTAGCGGTGCTCTTGTCCTTAGCAACTTACAATCAGTGCATCCAACTTGAACGATTCATTGACGAGAGATACTTACGAACTCAAAGAAACATGTCGCTGGTTTTGGAGGATTCAAGCATTGTTAAGGACAACCAACCCAATCAACAAAACAGCTTTGCGCTTAGGAACAGGGCACCATTGAAGGGAGTGATTTCTGGGGTAGCGTTAAGTGTGGAGGTGGAGGTGGAGCAATTGAAGTTGAAGATTTCTGGTGTTTGTGATGCCCGCCGCTTTGTGCAACGCAGACCCAGTGGAGAGCGTGGTGAAACACAGACCCAGTGGAGAGCGTGGTGAAACACAGACCCAGTGGAGAGCGTGGTGAAACACAGACCCAGTGGAGAGCGTGGTGAAACACAGACCCAGTGGAGAGCGTGGTGAAACACAGAACCCAGTGGAGAGCGTGGTGAAACACAGACCCAGTGGAGAGCGTGGTGAAACACAGACCCAGTGGAGAGCGTGGTGAAACACAGACCCAGTGGAGAGCGTGGTGAAACACAGACCCAGTGGAGAGCGTGTGAAACAAGACCCAGTGGAGAGCGTGGTGAAACACAGACCAGTGGAGAGCGTGGTGAAACACAGACCCAGTGGAGAGCGTGGTGAAACACAGACCCAGTGGAGAGCGTGGTGAAACAGAGACCCAGTGGAGAGCGTGGTGAAAACAGAGACCCAGTGGAGAGCGTGGTGAAACACAGACCCAGTGGAGAGCGTGGTAAACAGAGACCCAGTGGAGAGCGTGGTGAAACACAGACCCAGTGGAGAGCGTGGTGAAACACAGACCCAGTGGAGAGGGTGGTGAAACAAGACCCAGTGGAGAGCGTGGTGAAACAGAGCCCAGTGGAGAGCGTGGTGAAACACAGACCCAGTGGAGAGCGTGGTGAAACACAGACCCAGTGGAGAGCGTGGTGAAACACAGACCCAGTGGAGAGCGTGGTGAAAACACAGACCCAGTGGAGAGCGTGGTGAAACACAGACCCAGTGGAGAGCGTGGCTGGAAACACAGACCCAGTGGAGAGCGTGGTGAAACACAGACCCAGTGGAGAGCGTGGTGAAACACAGACCCAGTGGAGAGCGTGGTGAAACAGAGTTGGCGCAGTCTGTTCTTTTGAGCTTTTATTTAGTATTTTCCTGCCAAAGTAATGTTATTATATATGAGTTATGCTGTTAGAGCTTTTGTGTCCGAATCCATTGCGGTGTTCTAGGTGACACGTTTATGGCCGTGTTGCAGCAGAGTGTAGGAGGGAGATTCCAAAATGTGGGACGTGTGCAGAAGGACATGGGACAGAGGAATAGTTCAGTGGATAAATGGTGTATGTCAACTGTAGGGTGCTCATGTATCTTTGGATCAGAGGTGTCCAGTGCGAGAGAGGCAGGTTGAGGTGGCCAGGGTCAGAGTAGTGCAGAAGGTGTCATATGTTGAGGCAGTGAAGAAGGTAGAGGAGGGTGGATGAAGGGTGAGGGATTCTGAGAGGATCCATGTGAATAGTAGATATGTGCCAGAACAGAGGAATAGGCCAATGAGTGATATACAGAGTGGGCAAAACATTAAGAACAACTTCTCTTTCCATGATATAGACTGAACCGGATTGTGAGACATGGATTGTGTATGTGTACCATTCAGAGTGAGAATGGGCAAGACAAAATATTGAAGTGCCTTTTTCTTTTTTTTCTTTTTCTTTATTTAACTAGGCAAGTCAGTTAAGAACACATTCTTATTTTCAATGACGGCCTAGGAACAGTGGGTTAACTGCCTTGTTCAGGGGCAGAATGACAGATTTGTACCTTGTCAGCTCGGGGATTTGATAATGCAACCTTTCGGTTACTAGTCCAACGCTCTAACCACTAGGCTACGCTGCCGCAATGGTCTATTTGTATATACATTGTAGGGATATTGCAGCTCTGATTGGTTAAGCTGCACCGGGGTCTATAGAGTAGGGGCTGAGTCATGCCTGTCAATGCAATAGAATCCTACTCCTGTTGTAAGAACCGACGCTGGAGATGAGAAGCAGGTTCAGGGAGTTGAACATTTAATGAACAGACAAGTGACAGAATAGACAAGTGACAGAACAAGACCAGCGTCCGTACAGGGGGGACAAAGCGACAATAATGTTGAAGCGGGGAACAACCTCGGGAACAGACAGATATAGGGGAGGTAATGAAAGCAGGGGATTGAGTCCAGGTGAGTCCAATGAATCGCTGATGCGCGTGACGAGGGAAACAGGTGCGCGTAATGATGGTGGCAGGAGTGTGTAGTGCTGTGCAGCCTGGCGCCCTCGAGCGCCAGGGAGGGAGAGCGGGAGCAGTCATGACAACTGTGCATTCTGCCTACAAGAAAATCTCTTGCATAGTTAGTTTTGTTTCGGTATGTTACATTGAAAGTGGCCAATATTGGCAATTCCCACAGTAGAAGGAAACGTTGATAGTGTTAACTAAAGGGGAAAACTAGAATGTTGAATGAAGTTCAATCTCAATCTCAGCTTCTCTGCGTGGGCTGATATTTCTTCTGCTGCTGCAGTCCCAGGGGAGCTGCACAGCTTAAAGGGAACATTGCCCCCAAGTACTTCTCTGCAGCTGCCACCACAACATTTATTTCCTGTGACTCACGTTCCATCTCTGCGGAACAGTTGATAACCATTGCTATGAAGCCAACCTTACTGAAACATACATTGAGTGTACAAAACATCAAGGACACCTTCCTAATATTAAGTTGCACCCTCCTTTGACCTCAGAATAGTCTCAATTCGCTGGGGCAAGGACTCTACAAGATGCCGAACGCATTCCACAGGGATGCTGGCCCATATTGACTGTAATGCTTCCAACAGCTGTGTCAAGTTGGCTGGATGTCCTTTGGGTGGTGGATCATTCTTTATACACACAGGAAACTGTTGAGGGTGAAAAATTCAGCACTGTTGCAGTTGTTGACACAAACCAGTGCGCCTGGTACCTACTACCATACCCCTTTCAACGTTACAGCTTTATTCTAAAATGGATTAAATGAAACCATTTCCTCATCAATCTACACACAATACCCCATAATGACAAAGTGAAAAACAGGCTTTTAGAAATGTTTACAAATTCATTACAAATAAAAACTGAAATACCTTATTTACATAAGTATTCAGACCCTTTGCTATGAGACTTGAAATTGAGCTCAGGTGCATCTTGTTTCCATGTATCATCCTTGAGATGTTGCTATAACTTGATTGGATCCACCTGTGGTAAATTCAATTGATTGGGCATGATTTGTAAAAGCACACACCTGTCTATTAAGATCCCACAGTTGACAGTGAATGTCAGAGCAAAAACCAAGCCGTGAGGTTGAAGAAATTGTCACTCCTCAGTAAAAGGCACTTGACAGCCCGCTTGCCGTTTTCCAAAAGGAACCGAAAGGACTCTCAGACCATGAGAAACAAGATTCTCTGGTCTGATGAAACCAAAGATTGAACTTTGCTCTGAATGCTAAGTGTCACGTCTGGATGAAACCTGGCACCATCCCTACGGTGAAGCATGGTGGTGGCAGCATCATGCTATGGGGATGTTTTTCAGGGGCACGGACTGGGAGACTAGTCAGGATCAAGGGAAAGATGAACGGAGCAAAGTACAGAGAGATCTTTGATGAAAACTTGCTCTGGACCTCAGTTTGAGGCAAAGGTTCACCTTCCAACAAGACAACGGCCCTTGGCACACAGTCAAGGCAACGCACAACGGACAAGTCTCTGAATGTCCATGAGTGGCCCAGTCAGAGCCCGGACTTGAACCCTATCGAACATCTCTGTAGATACCTGAAAAAAGATGTTCACCAATGCTCCACATCCAACCTGACAGAGCTTGAGAGGATCTGCAGAGAAGAATGGGAGGAACTCCTTAAATACAGGTGTGCCAAGCTTGTACCGTCATACCCAAGAAGACTCGAGGTAGTAATCGCTGCCAAATGTCTTTCAACAACCTACTGAGTAAATGTTCTGAAAACTTATGTAAATGTAATATCCGTTTTTTTAAATGTTTTATAAATTTGCAAACATTTCTAAAAAACAGTTTTTGCTTTGTCAGTATGGGGTGTTGTGTGTAGATTGATGATAAAATACAATTATCAATTTTAGAATAAGGCTTTAACGTAATAAAATGTGGATAAAGTCAAGGGGTCTGAATTCTTTAAGAATGCACTGTACATTATGATCAAGTAGCCACAGTTGTCTACTTGGCCACTGTTATAACTGTAATTTAAAGTGAGTACAGCCTCAGTGTTCACAATAAGCGAATGCAAGAAGTTGCACAGAATTGCCCAGAGTTGCACAGAAGTTTGAGCTCAGCAGACCTGGAATTTGCTCAGTGCATTGCTTGGGGGTATGAGATTTGACTTCAGAAGAGTTACAGCATGTGTTAAGTGGTGGTGTCACATCCTCTCAGTCTGTTGGCCTGGGGTAGGATCAGATAGGGTTTAAGTAATGGAATAAGGTGATGGACCGCAGAGTGAAGGAAAAGCAGCCAACAAGTGCTCAACCTATGTGGGAACTCCTTCAAGACTATTGGAAAAGCATTCCAGGTGAAGCTAGTTGAGAGAATGCTAAGAGTGCGCAAAGCTGTCAGCAAGGCAAAGGGTGGCTACTTTGAAGAATCTCAAATATTGAATATATTTTAATTTGTGTAACACTTTCTTGGTTACTACGTGATTCCATATGTGTTATTTCAGTGTTTTGATGTCTTCACTATTATTCTACAATGTAGAAAATAGTAAAAATAAAGAAAAACCCTGGAATGAGGTGTGTCCAAATAATATGACTGGTACTGTATATATCCAGCTCAAGTCGGAAGTTTACATACACTTAGGTTGGAGTCATTAAAACTAGTTTTTCAACCACTCCACAAATGTCTTGTTAACAAACTATAGTTTTGGCAAGTCAA
Source organism: Salvelinus sp. IW2-2015 (assembly GCF_002910315.2). NCBI lineage: Eukaryota > Metazoa > Chordata > Actinopteri > Salmoniformes > Salmonidae > Salvelinus > Salvelinus sp. IW2-2015. The sequence continues at coordinate 32,237,254 of NC_036875.1, read as the reverse complement.
TTAGGACATCTACTTTGTGCATGACACAAGTCATTTTTCCAAAAATTGTTTACAGACAGATTATTTCACTTATAATTCACTGTATCACAATTCCAGTGGGTCAAACGTTTACATACACTAAGTTGACTGTGCCTTTAAACAGCTTGGAAAATTCACGAAAATGATGTCATGGCTTTAGAAGCTTCTGATAGGGTAATTAACATCATTTAAGTCAATTGGAGGTGTACCTGTGGATGTATTTCAAGGCCTAACTTCAAACTCAGTACCTCTTTGCTTGACATCATGGGAAAATCAAAAGAAATCAGCCAAGACCTCAGAAAAAAATGGTAGACCTCCACAAGTCTGGTTCATCCATGGGAGCAAATTTCCAAACGCTTGAAGGTACCACGTTCATCTGTACAAACAATAGTACGCAAGTATAAACACCATGGGACCACGCAGCCATCATACCGCTCAGGAAGGAGACGCGTTCTGTCTCCTAGAGATGAACGTACTTTGTTGCGAAAAGTGCAAATCAATCCCAGAACAACAACAAAGGACCTTGTGAAGATGCTGGAGGAAACGGGTACAAAAGTATCTATATCCACAGTAAAACGAGTCCTATATCGACATAACCTGAAAGGCCGCTCAGCAAGGAAGAAGCCACTGCTCCAAAACCGCCATAAAAAAGCAAGGCTACGGTTTGCAAGTGCACATGGGGACAAAGATCGTACTTTTTGGGGAAAGGTCCTCTGTTCTGATTAAACAAAAATAGAACTGTTTGGCCATAATGACCATCATTATGTCTGGAGAAAAAAGGGGGAGGTTTGCAAGCCAACGAACACCATTCCCAACCGTGAAGCGTTCGGGTGACAGCATCATGTTGTGGGGGTGCTTTGCTGCAGGAGGGACTGGTGCACTTCACAAAATAGATGGCATCATGAGGTAGGAAAGTTTTGTGGATATATTGAAGCGACATCAGTCAGGAAGTTAAAGCTTGGTCGCAAATGGGTCTTCCAAATGGACAATGACCCCAAGCATACTTCAGGAAGTTGTGGCAATATGGCTTAAGGACAACAAAGTCAAGGTATTGGAGTGGCCATCACAAAGCCCTGACCTCAATCCTATAGAACATTTGTGGGCAGAACTGATAAAGCGTGAGCGAGCAAGGAGGCCTACAAACCTGACTCAGTTACACCAGCTCTGTCATGGAGGAATGGGCCAAAATTCACCCAATTAATTGTGGGAAGCTTGTGGAAGGCTACCTGAAACGTTTGACCCAAGTTAAACAATTTCAAGGCAATGCTACCAAATACTAATTGAGTGTATGTAAACTTCTGACCCACTGGGAATGTGATGAAAGAAATAAAAGCTTAAATAAATAATTCTCTCTACTTTTATTCTGACATTTCACTATTCTTAAAATAAAGTTGTGATCCTAACTGACCTAAGGCAGGGAATTTCTACTAGGATTAAATGTCAGGAATTGTGAAAACTGAGTTTAAATGTATTTGGCTAAGGTGTATATAGACTTCTGACTTTAACTGTATATTTTTACGGTTCCCCTTTCACATTTCGTATCATAAAGTGTAATCGATCTATAGTATAGTTCAGTTGGGGGCGGTAATACAACATATTAGAGGCCAACCGCAGTTAAACCTCACAAAGAAGAAGTTTAATTACAACAAGAAATCTTAATGATATATCTCTGACTATCTCTGGATAGTGTCAATACAATGCTGAGATATTCACGATGATGCCAGGGCAATGAAACACAGTACAGTACAGTAAATGCTACTATTAAACTGTAAGAAAATGATTTCTACTGTATTTTACTGTAATTACAAGGGATTATACCAAGCAGGTTAGCTGTGGGCATTTGCATATTACAGCATATTAATGAATACTAGGTGTTTTATATCACTTTCACTTCTAGAGGCCTAAACAAAGGCTTCCCAACTGGATGTGATTACTGTGCAAAACAGATCAAATGGACATGGGTAAATATTCAACCATTAAAAGGTCCCGAACAATCATTCTGATTCTCTTGTAAAATAGTATTTGGAGCGAATAAAATATCACCCATAATATTTTGGGGGGATAGAAATGGTCAACAATTTTTGAAAAGAGGCTAAGTGAGCAGGGAGCCTATAATCATGAGCTCACCTTGACTGACAGTGTTTCAGTAAAAACAATTATTAAAAAACAATTGGAAATAAGCAAAGCCACAAACATTGAAAATCTATCTATACACATCTCCCCTTTGGCATGTCTTTTATTGACGCAGTTCAGAGCAGCACTGACAGATGTGTTGACACGACAACTGCATCTGTGTTTTGAACAACCCTTCCCCCCTTTTGTTCCATGCTGGCTGAAGACCTAGCTAGCCATTAACTAGCTAATACCAGACACAGATGAAAGGGGAAACATATAAGTATGTTTGCCATAGATGAAGTGTAAACTTTTAATTACACTTGCCGACACCCTACAGTCAAATTTTGGCACCAATAGAGTAGCTATCTAGCTACGTATATAAACTACGGCCCCTCTGCAAACACACCTTACACAAATACCATTGGTGTATTAAAATAAGAGTTAGTGTGATGTTACGCTATCCCCTTAAAAACCCCACCTTCAGAATCCAAGTGTTTGACATGGGGGACGGGATCAGTAACTTTATCTGGTTTCATCCAAATGTTATCCAATTTCAAGAAAAACATGATTTTGACTGTTCATGATCTTTTGTGAACTTCTTCTTCGTCGGTGAAGTTTAACGGCGGTCGTCATACTATATTTATGGTGCCACCATCTGTACAGGGGGAAAAACGAAACTCCTTAAGGTAAAAAAGGAAATGCCATACAAAAAAATGACTTAACAGAACCTATATCACATTCCCTCATTTCTTCAATAGCTCCCTCCCCACGCTCTGGGGCCTGAGAGGGCATCACTGCTCGTGACAGAGCCTCATGTAGTCCCTTCCTTGAGAATTTTTTGCCCCAGGAACCGCTCTGCCGCATCCACAATAATGTCCATCTTCATAGACTTTCCCTCCACTTTAGCATGACATTGATCACCATTACTATAAAAATCACAAAGTCCACCTTCTTTACACGTAACCTCCCTGGATCCTGCTGGTGGGAAGCAAACTCTGCAGCCTGCATTGAAGGCCTTCCCAACACCATGGAGTCCTCAAGAGTACATTTCGTTCCCTCCACCCTTTTGACAGCTTTTGCAAATGAAATGCTCTGGATGGCCCTTCTGCTTCTTCTTCTTTGGTATTATGGCGGTCCGCAAACAAATGTTATAGGTGCATGCCGTCACTTACTGTATTGGCTGTGTATCAGCCTACTCTTTTGCCTGGACGACCCTGACTTTGGCAACCTCTGTTAGGGATCTACTACCACACATCACTTAAAGCTGTAATGTAACTTTTTGGTCAACCTGACCAAATTTACATAGAATGTGAGTTATAGATCTGTCATTCGCAATGAAAGCAAGTCTAAGAAGTGGCAGATCTGTTTTATGTGTGCTATTTCTATACTTCCCATTCTTAAGTTAAATTTTTGTGTAATTTACTTTCGGTTTTCCACACCAGCTTCAAACAGCTGAAAATACAATATATTTCACAGTGTTTTAGACGGTGCAATGATACTCTACAGTATACTTCCTTGTTTTGTCATATAAACTGAAATTTAATTTTTCCAACCAGAAAATAGTGAAGCGATTTCTGCAAAGTGAATCTTTAAATTGGTACACAACTTTCACTAACAGGTGAAACAAATATAGCCACTTACCAGGCATGCCTTACGATATGTTAATAAGCCAGCTATTCTTTCTCCTCCCACAATATTTCTCCACAATGCACCATAATTTACTAATTTACAGTCTGCTGCAGTAAATATATAGCAAAACAGAAATACAATAATTTATTTTTGAATTATATTGAAAATAAAATCAGTAATTGCTAATAGTGAATATTTAATTATATATTACACTAGCAGCGCCACGGTTGTGGGTTTGATTCCCACGGAGAACCAGTACGAAAAAAGTATAACAAATATTTTTTAAAGTCAGACAGTTCCCAATGCTCTAAGCATCGTTCCCACTTAGACCATTACAATAGTCCCCCAGTTCAGTCATTAGCTTCTCTGAGCTACTTAAGGTCTCCAGCTCTATAGTGCCCTCTAGCTCTGAGGAGGAAGGGAAGCATTTGTTTTTGAATGGCCGTAGATTGCTGTCCAGGCTGTTTCTGATGGTGATGCTGGGGGTCAGGGTGGTGCTGGTCACGACAGGCTGGTAGCTGGGGCCTAGGCCAGCACAGCAGTGGTAGATCCTCTGGGGTGGAGGGTTGGAGCTGGGTAGCACGGCTAGCTTCACCCAGGTCCGGGTGGTGAAGCTGTACTTGTGGAGAAAAAGCATCTGCTAAATGGCATACATTATATTATTATATAATATATTTAGTGTAACTTGCTTCAGCAAGCACACTCTAGATCTTTCTCTTAATTCTGACGGATTTACTGAACAAAAATATAAACATAGCATGTAAAGTGTTTCATGTTTCATGAGCTGAAATAAAAGATCCCAGAAATTTTTCATACGTACAAAAAGCTTATTTCTCTCATATTTTGTGCACAAATTTGTTTACATCCCTGTTAGTGAGCATTTATCTTTTGCCAAGATAATCCATCCACCTGACAGGTATGGCATATCAGGAAGCTGATTAAAACAGGCCACTCTAAAATGTGTAGTTTTGTCACACAACACAATGCCACAGATGTTTCAAGTTTTGAGAGACCGTGCAATTGGCATGCAGACTGCAGGAATGTCCACCAGAGCGGTTGCCAGAGAATTTAATGTTTATTTCTCTACCATAAGCCACCTCCAACGTCATTTTAGAGAATTTGGCAGTACTTCGAACTGGCCTCACAACCGCTGAACATGTGTAACCATGCCAGCCCAGGACCTCCACATCTGGCTTCTGCACCTGCGGGATCGTCTGAGACCAGCCACCCGGACAGCTGATGAAACTGTGATTTTCTGTACACACTGTCAGAAACCGTCTCAGGGAAGCTCATCTGCATGCTTGTCGTCCTCAATAGGGTCTTGACCTGGCTACAATTCGGCGTCGTAACCGACTTCAGTGGGCAAATGCTCACCTGCGATTGCCAATGGCATGCTGTAGAAGTGTGCTCTACATAGATGAATCCCGGTATCAACTGTACTGGCTAGATGGGTGAGAGGTTTGCTGATGTCAACGTTGTAAACAGACTGCCCCATGTTGGCGGTGAACTTATGGTATGGGCAGGAATAAACTGAGTGGCCTACCAGCTTAGAGAGGCCTGACCTGTATAACACATCCACAGGACGGACAGAGAGGAAGGAAGGAAAAACAAACAATGGCGTTGTTTACATGGACGATACATTGGAAATAATATAAGACAAGTACTGGAAACAATAGAACAAATTGAAAAATCTGGGAAACCAGGCCTGCTATTCATAGCTGACTTTGAAAGGCCTTTGATAAAGTACGACTGGAGTTTATATATAAATGCCTGGAACATTTCAATTTTGGAGAATCTAATATAAAATGGGTTAAAGTCATGTATAGTAACCCTAGGTGTAAAATAGTAAATAATGGCTACTTCTCTTAATAAAACAAGGTTGTCCACTATCGGCATATCTATTTATTATGGCCATTGAAATGTTAGCTATTAAAATCAGATCCAACAATAATATCAATGGGTTAGAAATCCAGGGCTTAAAAACAGGTATCATTGTACGATGATGATTCATGTTTTCTATTAAATCCACAATTTCTATCCCTCCAAAGCCTCATAGAGAATCTAGATACTTTTTCTAACCTCTCTGGATTACAACCAAATTATGATATTACGTATTGAATCACAAAAAATACAACTTTTACATTACTGTGTAGTTTACTAATAAAATGGTCTGATGATGTGGACATACTCGGTATACATATCCCGAAATAAATAAATGATCTCACTCCAATACATTTTAATAGAAAGTTAGCAAACATAGATAAGAGCAAACAGTTATTAAAATTATATGAGAAAAAACGATTTCATTTTATTTGGAACGGCAAGCTAGACAAAATTCAACGGGCATGTTTATATACTGAAAATTAATTCGGGGGCAGAAATTATTAAATATTTAAGCATTAGACCTCTCATAAAAGCTTCAGTCATACAAAAGTTATAATTAAATCTGAACTGATTCCCTAGCAAATTAATAAGAATCTCACCCCCATGTTCAAGAATGGCCTTTTCCCTTTATTTAGATTACAACCTTGCACTTTCAGTTATTTGAAAAGGAAATCTCCCAAATATCGCTATTTTTAAAACCAGCCATAGAAAGTTGGTTGTAATTTAAATTTAATCCACCAGAAAAAAACAGAACAAATAATACAACAAATATTGTGGTTAAACTCAAATATACTAGATAAAAATAAAATAAAGGAATAATCTTTGTAAATTATATCATAAATAGGACTGGTGGAGTTATGTCACACATGCAGCTAACAAAAATATATGGACATTTCTGCTCTACCCAAAATTACAACCAACTATTGCAGCATTACCGCAAAAATGGAAGAGGAATGTGGAAGGGGGGAAAGTAAGGAACTTGTTTGTCGGCCCTGCATTAAAGACCATAATTGGTTAAAGAAAATTGTGATTAAGAAAAAAGCATACTAGTTTAATTTAAGAACCAAAAAATTGACAGCTGTGCAATATAGATTGTAAAATAGTTGGGAAGAGATTTTCAACGTACTGATTACATGGCACATGGTTTATGAACTGATACACAAAATGATGCCGGATTCAAAACATATAATTTTTCATTTTACATGATTATACAAAATTCTTGCAACCAATAGAATGTTATATATATGTGGGATACAACCTTCCCAGCTCTGCAGATTTTGCTGCGAAGAGACAGAATCATTAGATCATTTGTTTTAGTACTCTCCATATGTAGCTTGTTTTTGGTTACAGGTCCAGGAATGGCTGAATAATTGGAACATTTACCTGGAGCTAACTCTGCAGATAGCACTACTGGGTGATCTGAAAAGTCATCAATCAATCAATAATATAATAGCACTTTTATCAAAAATGTTTGTTCTTAATTTACAATCTGAAATGTTGAGAATAGAAAGGTTCAGAACTTTTGTGAAACATCACAGCAGAGTTGAAAAATATATGGCAAATAGAAATCCAATATGGATGGTGTTAAGTGATATATGGGAGGGGTTGAATGGAGCTGAAGGTTGGGAATAATAACAACTAATAACAACAACATAACTAATGTATAACATACTGTGTCTATAAAACGTATATAGGTTCAGAACTTCTGTGAAAGAAATAGATAGGAGACGTTGAGGTTAGAGGAGTAAAAACAAACAAAACATAACTATTGTAAAATATTCTGTTCCCGTAAAATGTATATAGTATGTATGAGCTGGAAGTAGAAGCCTAAGCGTTGTTGTTCACTAGTTTACTCCAATGAGGGGTGGTAGGGTTACAAAGTAATAAAAAATAAAAAAGTGAATATACTGTATGTGTATTTTTTTAACCTTTTTAACTAGGCAAGTCCATTAAGAACAAATTCTTATTTTCAATGACAGCCTAGGAACAGTGGATTAACTGCCGTGTTCAGGGGCAGAACAACAGATTTTTACCTTATCGGCTCGGGAATTTGATCTTGCAACTTTCCGGTTACTAGTCCAACGCTCTAACCACTAGGCTACCTGCCGCTAGGCTACCTGTATGTACAGTACCAGTCAAAAGTTCGGACACCTACTCATTCAAGGGTTTTTCTTAATTTTTACTACTTTCTACATTGTAGAATAATAGTGAAGACATCAAAACTATGAAATAACACAGATGGAATCATGTATTAACCAAAGTGTTAAACAAATCAAAATATATTTTATATTTGAGATTCTTCAAAGTAGCCACCCTTTACACACTCTTGGCATTCTCTCAACTAGCTTCATGAGGTATGTATTTCAATTAACAGGTGTGCATTGTTAAAAGTTAATTTGTGGAATTTCTTTCCTTAATGCGTTTGAGCCAATCAGTTGTGTTGTGACAAGGTGGGGTGGTATACAGAAGACAGCCCTATTTGGTAAAAGATCAAGTCCATATTATGGAAAGAACATCTGAAATAAGCAAAGAGAAACGTCAGTCCATCATTATTTTAAGACATGAAGGTCAGTCAATCCGGAAAATTTTAAGAACTTTCTTCAAGTGCAGTCGCAAAAACCATCCAGCGCTATGAGGAAACTGGCTCTCATGAGGACTGCCACAGGAAAGGAAGACACAGAGTTATCTCTGCTGCAGAGGATAAGTTAATTAGAGTTACCAGCCTCAGAAATCGGCAATTATCTGCAGCCCAAATAAATGCTTCACAGAGTTCAAGTAACAGACACATCTCAACATCAGCTGTTCAGAGGAAATTGTGTGAATCAGGCCTTCATGGTTGAATTGCTGCAAAGAAACCACTACTTAAGGACACCAATAATAATAAGAGACTTGCTTGGGCCAAGAAACACGAGCAATGGATATTGGACCGGTGGAACCCTTTCCTTTGGTCTGATGTGTCCAAATTTGACATTTTTGGTTCCAACCGCTGTGTCTTTGTGAGACGCAGAGTAGGTGAACGGATGGTCCCCGCATGTGTAGTTCCCACCGTGAAGCATGGAGGAGGATGTGTGATGGTTTGTTGGTGCTTTGCTGGTGACACTATCAGTGATTTATTTAGAATTCAAGGCACACTTAACCAGCATGGCAACCACAGCATTCTGCAGCGATACGCCATCCCACCTGGTTTGCGCTTAGTGGGACTATCATTTCTTTTTCAACAGGACAATGACCCAACACACATTCAGGCTGTGTAAGGGCTATTTGACCAATAAGGAGACTGAAGGAGTGCAGCATCAGATGACCTGGCCTCCACAATCACCCGACCTCAACCCAAATGATGAGATGATTCCATGTGTTCTTTCATAGTTTTGATGTCTTCACTATTATCCTACAATGTAGAACATAACAACAAAAAAAGAAAAACCCTTGAATGAGTACTTGTGCCCAAACTTTTGACTCGTGCTGTATATATATTAAAAAATATATATATACATATATATATGGGGGATTGGAAGAATGCAGACAATTACATTGATGGAAGCTACAATCTATCTGCAATATTGAAGCTGATCTACCCCCAACCCCCCCCAAAAAACAATGCCATTGTTAAACAACCAACACAGTTCGTCTATTGTTTTTCTTTTTTCTTTGTGTGGCAAAGATCACATAACTTCGATTGTTGATTTACCTCATGTGCTGTGTGTACTCAAACCGCCATTTTTTTTATTCAAGAGTAACAATTGATAGTGAATGATGACAGAGGGTTGTGAGAGGTTAACTCTACAGATTAAGCAAATAAAACCAATGAAGAGAAGGTACATTTTATGATGGTTTAGAAGCATCTTGACTGTGAAAGTGTATGTCTTCTATAAGGCTATTGAGGTAGTTCAGTTCCTTTTCTTTTTTGTGACCAAACCATTCCTATATTGATTTAGCTTGCCCCGTACAATGGGATAGTCTCAGAAGTGTCCTCCATAAGGGTATTGAAAGTTGTTAGTGACGGAACCCTTGAAAACCCATTTTTATAGTTCTGCAGTACCCAGAGAAACTCAAGAAGCAGGAAGAGAGAAATAGAGAGAAAGATAAAGAGAGAGAGAGAAAGAAGGGTACTAACATGGCTTTGAGACAGCTCCAGGAGTGACATGTGGAGTTCCACCTCCACAGGTCCCTCTGCTCCCTCAGACCCCCAAACAGGTACATGCAGTCCAGGTGGGTCATGGCATAGTGGCTGTGTCTGGGTCCAGGACCCACCTCCATCTGGATGCAGTCCAGCAGGGTCCACAACATGGTGTCTGACACACATACATGGAAAGACGCAGGCACACACGCACGCACGCAGGCATGCACACAGGCACACACACACCAGCATTGTTAGGGGAAGTGTTGGTCAATGCAAAACATATTCCAGTCATGACATCAGCATTGTTTTTGAAGTGATAGTCACGAAAATCAAAGGATATACCCATGAAAAACTTTGGTCCCGCTTTATTTGAAGTAAAGCTCATAAAGGCTTCATAAAGCATTCATATAGGCTTTAAAACCTCTACATAAATGGGTCACAAATCATATATAACTGTATTTCATGCTCTATAAAGGATTAATACATGTGAAAAAATGTTTTGATGGTTATGTCGCACAGTTATGCCACATTATGAATCTTTCTACAGCATGAAACAAGATTACAGATGATTTCTGACCCATGTATATAGTGCTTATAAAGCCTTAATTAATACTTTGAAGCCTTCATAAGATGCACTTCAAATAAAGTGGGACCAAAACTTCTAACTCACCAAAATCTAACTTCCAAAAACTCCTGTGATGAGCCTATCATGTCAATGTATCCCCCATAGATGTACATGGCAGAGCCAAACACCACGTCACTGTGGCCCTTCCTGTTGACTGGCACCTGGTTCTGGGAACATTTCTAACAAATGGACGGCCATGAGGGGTTGTCATCAATTACAGTATCAAGACATGGAAACCCTAACTAAACAGATTCCACTATTGATCATGCTATGGGCCAATTTATAGAGCTGCCATATGCTTTTGTTGCATTTAGTTAAACAATTGATTTAGTTTTTCATTAATTTCAGTTATACTTGATACACTTGATATATGAGGGTGTACTTAAGCAATATTGCCCGAGGAGGTGTGGTATATGGCCAATATACCACGGCTAAGGGCTGCACAACGCAACGCAGAGTACCTGGACACAGCCCTTAGCCGTGATATATTGTCCGTATATCACAAACCCCCGAGGTGCCTTATTGCTATTATAAACTGCTTACCAACATAATTAGAGCAGTAAAAATAAATGTTTTGTCATACCCGTGGTATACGGTCTGATATTCCACCGCTGTCAGCCAATCAGCACTCAGGGCTCGAACCACCAAGTTTATAAAAATGTATATGTACTGTTCTTTTAATAATGCTTACAGTGGTGCCTTTTTATGAATGGGAGCTAGTTGTGCAAAAGAGAGGAAGCATTGTTGAGAGAGGAAGCATGATTATGTGTTTACATGTTAACACTCTCAATTTCCCTGGTATGTGGAGCATTCCATTACAGTACATGCCTGAGGGGAGTTCCTTTTCCCCTGCCAGTACACACACTGCTCTTTCACTGCAAGAGATACGAGAAAGGACACAAACTGTGCAGGACTCACAGAGAAACAGAGGCTGAATGGCAGCCATTCTTTGATGTCACTCCCTATAAGAACTGTGCACTTTTTTATGTCGTCAGGTTGGATTTTAAATGTCAGATGCAAGTTTGAACATGTGTTATTAACCCCCTGGGGCCCGGGCCTTGTCCACCCCCCTCCTCCACTCTCATAGTGTTCACAATCAGACCTGAGGCCACCTCTCTCTTGTGAGGAGTAGAAGACTTTTGGATTGTTGTTGGATCATTATGGTTGTGTCATACAGTAGTTATTGAGTAGCATTTTTCCCACAGTGGAATTTAGCAATGTCAAACACCCAGAAGGGATTCTCCATTTAGTGTAGGCAGAATCAATCATTCCACCGAAGACATTCAGAAAACCCTGTAAAGATCATATAATATTATTTGCAATCAACATCAAGCTACATGAAGACTACCATGTACCGCAATGCTAAGCAGTCACAGATACAATGACATTGAATGTACCTCCGAGAGCAACTTCAGCTCCTCACCAACAACCATCCAGATGACATGGATAAAACCCTACCTGATGGGCCACCATTGAGTGTTCCTGAAGCTCCTCAGGCGCTACCTCACAGCTACAGTCCAACTCTGTCCACTCATTCTGCACTACAGACACACACACAGCGGTTAGGTCCATACTTACAGTCCTAATGCATAATAACATCACTGTATAACATTCTTATAATAACATGATTGATTCACAGTCTGCATGGCTGACATAAACAGATTGTAGCAGACCATTTCAAGACTAACAGAGCTATGCTCCCTCCAGATCTGAGATAACTATAGTTTTAACTATGCTTGTGGAAAGGAACTATTCGTTCCGGGGAAACAAATTGTTACTTTGGAGGTGACTACCACTATTTGAATAAAGATCCCCAAAAAGTACAACTTTTATATCTGAACATTCTGTAAATGTCCATTCTCCTGAATATCCATTGCCCCAGGTGTACATAATCAAGTCAAACCAAGTAAACCAATCATATTTTCTACAGATAAGTATAAATAAGTTTATTTCCCAAAGTCCTATGTAACAACTATGTTGCTATTGTAATAATCAAAGTTACTACTTATGTGTAAGAACTTTATGTCAAGTGTTACTGCATTACCTTGTGTCTCACTGATTATGAAAATATATGTGTTACTTCATTTTGAAGCTGCGAAAGTGGTCTACTCTAATGTTGAGATGACTCCATGTCCCTAGTATTTAATTCTAGCTATAGGCTATATTAAGATTAATATCTCAGAGCCCTCCAAACCATGTGATTATGATCATATATTGAGACTAATTCAACTAAAATGTCTCTATTTTCAAATAACTTGCATATATATTGAAATATCTTCAAATATTATTTGTTTTTCTGAAAGATATTCAAAATACTTTAAAATATTTTTATTTTTTCTGAGACTGGTATTTGACTGTCAATGAAAATTGTTGCAATTTATTTAAAACTCTATATAAACTTTATTCGACTACCTTGAGTATTTGAAAAGTTGCTATTTTCAAATAAACAGCAACATACAAGTATTTTCTGCCCAGGTCTGACTCCCTCTGCTCAGAGGCCAACGATGCTCCCTCCACTCCAGTCCAAAACTGCTTCGATCAACTCTTCAATCAACTCTCAATTTCCTCATAAATTTACATATTTTACATTTTATTTTTGTCTGTATAGTGTATAATGTAATTCAGCTTTCAGCTGTGGATGTGTACAAGCTCAAATTAACCTTACTACTGTACACAATACATACATACATACATACATACACATACGATGCCACCTTTGTCAAATTTCTGCCATGCTAGAGCTGCCACGATAAACTGTAAGTGCTGTTATTGTGAAGTGGAGACATATGAGCAACAAAGGCTCAGCCGCAAAGTGGTAGGCCACACAAGCTCACAGAATGAGACCGCTGAGTGCTAACGAGCGCAACGCATAAAAATTGTCTGTCATCGGTTGCACCACTCACTATCGAGTTCCAAACTGCCTCTGGAAGCAACGTCAGCACAATAACTGTTTGTCGGGAACTTCATGAAATGGGTTTGTGTGTAGCCACACACAAGCCTAAGATCACCATGCACAATGCCAAGCGTCGGCTGGAGTGGTGTAAAATTCACCGCCATTGGACTCTGGAGCAGTGGAAATGCGTTCTCTGGAGTGATGAATCACGCTTCACCATCTGGCAGTCTGATGGAATAAAATCTGTGTTTGGTGGATGTCAGGAGAAAGCTACCTGCCCCAATGCATAGTGCCAACGGTAAAGTTTGGTGGAGGAGGAATAATGGTCTGGTACTGTTTTTCATGGTTCGGGCTAGACCCCTTAGTTCCAGTGAAGGGAAATCTTAACGCTGCAACATACAATGACATTCTAGACAATTCTGTGCTTCCAACTTTGAGAACGGAATTTGAGAGAAATAAGTATTTTGTGCGTATGGGACATTTCTGGGATCTTTTATTTCAGCTCATGAAAAATGGAACCAACACTTTACATGTTGCGTTTATACTTTTATTCAGTATATACACTACCGTTAAAACGTTTGGGGTCACTTAGATATAACCTTGTTTTTGAAAGAAAAGCACATTTTTTGTCCATTAAAATAACATAAAATTGATCAGAAATACAGTGTAAACATTGTTAATGTTGTAAATGACTGCACTGGAGCCTCCCACTCCTCTTTCTATTCTGGTTAGAGACAGTTTGCGCTGTTCTGTGAACACAGTAGTACAGAGCATTGTACGAGATCTTCAGTTTCTTGGCAATTTCTCGCATGGAATAGCCTTCATTTCTCAGAACAAGAATAGACTGTCTAGTTTCAGAAGAAAGTGCTGTTTCTAAAAATGTTTGAGCCTGTAATCGAACCCACTAGTCTAAAGGCCAATTTTATTGCATCTTTAATCAGAAAACAGTTTTCAGCTGTGCTAACATAATAGCAAAAGGGTTTTCTAATTATCAATTAGCCTTTTAAAATGATAAACTTGGATTAGCTAACACAACGTGCCATTGGAACACAGGATTGATGGTTGCTGAAAATGGGAATAGAAATTCCATTTTAAAAAATCAACCATTTCCAGCTACAATGGTCATTTACAACATCAAAATGTCTACACTGTATTTCTGATAAATGTTATGTTATTTTAATAGACACATTTTTTTTGCTTTTCTTTCAAAAACAAGGTTTTGAATGGTAGTGTATATATACAGTACCAGTCGAAAGTTTGGACACACCTACTCATTCAAGGGTTTTTATTTATTTGTACTATTTTCTACATTGAAACAACACATATGGAATCATGTAGTAACCAAAAAAGTGTTAAACAAATTAAAATATATTTTAAATTTGAGATTATTCAAAGTAACCACCCTTTGCCTTGATGACAGCTTTGCACAATCTTGGCATTCTATCAACCAGCTTCATGAGGTAGTCACCTGGAATGATTTTCCAACAGTCATGAAGGAGTTCCCACATACAGTTGAAGTCGGAAGTTTACATACACTTAGGTTGGAGTCATTAAAACTCATTTTTCAACCACCACAAATTTCTTGTTAACAAACTATAGTTTTGGCAAGGCGGTTAGGACATCTACTTTGTGCATGACACAAGTCATTTTTCCCAAAATTGGTTACAGACAGATTATTTCACTGTATCACAATTCCAGTGGGTCAGAAGTTTACATACACTAAGTTGACTGTGCCTTTAAACAGCTTGGAAAATTCCCGAAAATGATGTCATGGCTTTAGAAGCTTCTGATAGGCTAATTTACATAATTTGAGTCAATTAGAGGTGTACCTGTGGATGTATTTCAAGGCCTACCTTCAAACTCAGTGCCTCTTTGTTGACATCATGGGAAAATCTAAAGAAATCAGCCAAGACCTCAGAAAAATAATTGTAGACCTCCACAAGTCTGGTTCATCCTTGGGAGCAATTTCCAAACACCTTAAGGTACCACGTTCATCTGTACAAACAATAGTACGCAAGTATAAACACCATGGGACCATGCAGCCGTCATACCGCTCAGGAAGGAGATTTGCCAGTTCTTGCTGCGAGATGTTACCCCACTCTTCCACCAAGGCACCTGCAAGTTCCCAGACATTTCTGGGGGAAATGGCCATAGCCCTGACCCTCTGATCCAACAGGTCCCAGACGTGCTCAATGGGATTAAGATCCGGGCTCTTCACTGGCCATGGCAGAACACTGACATTCCTGTCTTGCAGGAAATCACGCACAGAACGAGCAGTATGGCTGGTGGCATTGTCATGCTGGAGGGTCATGTCAGGATGAGCCTGCAGGAAGGGTACCACATGAGTGAGGAGGATGTCTTCCCTGTAACACGCAGCGTTGAGATTGCCTGCAATGGCAACAAGCTCAGTCCGATGATGCTGTGACACACCGCCCCAGACCATGACGGACCCTCCACCTCCAAATCGACCCCGCTCCAGAGTACAGGCCTCGGTGTAACGCTCATTCCTTCGACGATAAACGCGAATCCGACCATCACCCCTGGTGAGACAAAACCGTGACTTGTCAGTGAAGAGCACTTTTTGCCAGTCCTGTCTGGTCCAGCAACGGTGGGTTTGTGCCCATAGGCGACGTTGTTGCCGATGATGTCTGGTGAGGACCTGCCTTACAACAGTTCTACAAGTCCTCAGTCCAGCCTCTCTCAGCCTATTGCGGACAGTCTGAGCACTGATGGAGGGATTGTGCATTCTTGGTGTAACATGGGCAGTTGTTGTTGCCATCCTGTACCTGTCCCGCAGGTGTGATGTTCGGATGTACCGATCCTGTGCAGGTGTTGTTACACGTGGTCTGCCACTGCGAGGATGATCAGCTGTCCATCCTGTCTCCCTGTCTTAGACGTCTCACAGTACAGATATTGCAATTTATTGCCCCGGCCACATCTGCAGTCCTCATGCCTCCTTGCAGCATGTCTAAGGCACTTTCACGGAGATGAGCAGGGACCCTGGGCATCTTTCTTTTGGTGTTTTTCAGAGTCCGTAGAAAGGCCTCTTTAGTGTCCTAAGTTTTTATAACTGTGACCTTAATTGCCTACCACCTGTAAGCTGTTAGTGTCTTAATGACGGTTCCACATGTGCATGTTCATTCATTGTTTATGGTTCATTAAACTAGTGTGGGAAACAGTGTTTAAACCCTTTACAATGAAGATCTGTGAAGTTATTTGGATTTTTACGAATTATCTTTGAAAGACAGGGTCCTGAAAAAGGGACATTTCTTTTTTTTCTGAGTTTATACATACATACATACATACATATATATATACACACATAAATCTGAAGCAGCCTATACTCATACTTAAGATTAATAAAAAGTATAGTGAATCTGACACTTGCTAATCTCAGAAGGAACCCAGAAGAAAATATAGCTGGTCAACATGCCCGCAAGACTAACAGTCTGTCACCAGAGACTAGTTACTTACCAACACTATACCTCCAGAAGTCCCTAAGCGAGTGGCACGCTCTCCCTCCCAGAACGAACACATTGCCCCCGTAGGAGCAGCAGGCGTACTGTCGTGGTAATTTCCTGTATTACTACGTGATGAGAGAGCAAACCACACACAAAAGTCAGAGTTATATTATAAAGTCCATCTTTAATTATATGAGCTTCACCATAGCCCTTTTGACTCTCAGATCAATTCAGTGTCTATAAATGAATTCTCTGAGAGTCCTTACAAAACAATTCTTAGTATCTTTTATAGCCAAGATACACCCCTCTCAACTCACATAACGAACCACAGATCTTAGGAACATTACAAATAACCTTTTACTTGAAAGGAGTATCCCATAGCTAGATAGCATTAGCTATAAATTATCGTTCAGTTTGATCTCCTAAGACGAGGTTCTAATCTCATGCTTGGTACTTCTTAGTACGAAAACATTACCTCATCCAATGGCATATATCAATTGTCAATTCTAGATCCTCCCATCTCAAATACACCCCTTCCTGGACAAGCTCAGAAAGGGGAGTGATTCTCTAGGTCATATACCAGGTCAAGATTCATACAACATCAGAGGGGTAATACAATGATTCCAGACAGTGCCATCCTCCTCCCCCCAATGGGGAAAGAAGGGAGTGACCAGCGTACAGACATAGTGGAGCCCATCTCCCTTTCTGATATTCTGCAAGAAAATAAAACATCCTATTTATCTATGTTACCTAACTAATTCTGATTCAACTACGACATTCCCCTCTCAAGGGACTCTGTCCCTTCTGGAGAATCAGAACAGTAACTTTACTAACAGTAGTTGCAGAGTATATGAATTATTTTTTTTAATCAATATTTAAAAGAAAATAAAGAATCAAATCCTTTCAATGTCAAGTACCTTAGCTTATATGTAAGCTTTCTTCCTTCTGAAACTAAGTTTACAACCTTTATTCTACAAGACAGACTTGCACAGGTTTAATCACACAGAATAATTAATTGTTGAGAAAAATAAAAATAAAAAACAGAACATAGAAATGCTCCTTAAGTTACATGAGAACCAGTATCTAAACACAGGCCTCATCACAACATATAAGTCCTTATGCTCAGAATAGGTCAGGGAAATCATTCATATTCCAAATCATAATTAAAAACCCAACCAAAATTTAGAATGACAGTGATTCAAATTGGTCTTATCACTCAAAGTAAAAAACTCAATTTAACACATCAATATTGGCAGAATTTACATTCATATTTACATTCAGTATAATTATCCCATAATTCTACAATTAACTTTTTAATCATGATTATAATACAGATCAGTATCTCAATGCATTCCTTATCTAAATTACTATAATTGTACGTGGTGTAGACCTCTACAATCAACCTGATACCCCAAAAGTCTAAAACAACTTATTGGCACAGTTGACCAACCCGCTCCTTCAGCCACTGATTCTTCTGGCGTCCTTTTCGTTCTTCTTCAGATAACTTTACAGTTCAAAGTGGATGGCCCATGATATTGTCCCAATTTCAATGTCTCACCTTTACCACTTATTATGTCTTGTCCATTCGTCATCCAATATACCAGCAACATAAGAAAAGTTTAGAACAGATCTCTCTCCATGCTCAATCCACGTGGACTCCTCTCACACTCCTGAGAGAAACATGAAAGAAAAGCAGTTGATAGCTTAGATCGGATACTGTACACCGATTTCTGGCTTGGTTCCTTTCTCCTGGTAGAAGTGGTCCAGACAGGGCCTTATTCAACGCCTTTGTCACTCTTCTTCAGCCAGTTAGAGGGGGTTTTGAGGTACACACACTGTTCGGTCCAATTATCTCTTCCATGCATTAAGATACCGTCTGATGTCACTTTTCATGATAACCTCGAAAGAACAGATCAGAACAACAGTTTAGTTCATTAACTACATGATAAATTATTACTTTTAACAATTATTCTTAATACACATTCTAAACATATTTCAAAGAGAATATCCACACATTCTATTGAAACTATTCTTTCAAATTGGCTTATACTCCCCATCACACTGTCAACTCCATCGTAGAGCCAATGATCAGGAAGTTAGACCTATATCCCCTCGGGAATAGAACAGAACAAACACAAAAATACAATACACTCCTTCACATATCACTCAAGGTGTATAAACTTCAATCCAAAACCTCAAAGAACTGAATCCTCCCCCACTTTTAACACATATCTCTCAGTATGAGAGTAATGTATAAAACAAAACTACTACTGGTGCAAAAGATAAAACAAAATTTCAAATAACATAATCAAATTAAATCACTAAACTGAAAAACTCCAAAGAAAATTGATTTAACCCATATGGTCATAGGAAAATAGAATTAAAACAGCCTTAGTTAATATGGCTAAGAACTATATTTTTCAAATATACAAATTACCTTGAAATCAGTATTACAAATGACAATAAATTCATTATCCAACTGGCTTTTCAATGAGGGTGATCAAGCCACTATGGAAAGTCATGTTAGAGGTCAAGAGTCGTACCATCCTTTTACTCAATTTATATTATACAAATTAAAGAAAAACACTCAAACATTTTTTACATGTTGTATCCCAGATTCCCAGAACATTCCCTCAAAAGAATTCACGTGTTTAATTAAAACTCAGAAAATAAAAACTAATGTGCGTGTGTGCCCCTTTAAGATACCTTAGCACTAACACAAATTTTAACACAAATCAAACATAGTATTTTAAAACACCAACAACTAGTCATAACAAATGTTTTGTGTGTGTGTGTGTGTGTATTTGCAAACCTAAAGGTAACACACAAAAACTTAAGTTAACTATAAACAAAACCTAATAATAAATTCCATTGTACTTCCTCCAATCATTAATCATACATTTTAATCTACACCAATGTATATGTATGCTTAAGTGAACATGCTACCCTTAGATACAATTATCCTGATATCATTACTATCTAAATGCAATAATTTTTCCTCTGTCCCAAATGTAGTACATTTCTCAGCGTAAGAAATCAGTGATATTTAATCCCAGGCATTTAATAAAAATGTAGACGTGTTCTCCCATGTCTCCTTTAACTTACATACTTTAGATAACTTCCATCAGTCCCGGAAGAAAGAATCCTACTCAAACACATCAGATAATACAATGTTTAATTAAGTAAACTCAACACCTAAAATAAACAATAAACAGTAAACAAATAAACAAACCCATAACCCCTTTAAATCAGCAATCTAATCATTTCAACCTGTTGATATGTTTAGTAAAAACCATCCCGATTTTCAACAAATCTAAAATCTTTCAAAAGTTGGCGCTGTCTCATCAGCGTAAAAATCATAACTAACTTTTTTCCACTCATATCCACAAGGTTTGCATTCCCCAAAGGTCAATGCTGTTCAGCTTCTACATTAATGATCTTCCTTCTGTCTTTAAAGGGTCTGAAGTCCCAAAGTATGCAGATAATACAGTGATAAATTCATGCAAATAACAAACTACTATGATGGTTCAGATGACAAAATTGCTCAGACTAATGTTTGCATCTCAATAAAAAAATATTTTAAAAAACACAGTCTGCATGTTCCTCACAAAGAAAACAACTTATGCCCCTGATGAGACAGATGTGTATGTATCAGGGGAAAAGCTCAAATAACCAAATTCAACCTAGCTAATTTTCCAAAACATATGAAATTGTTTTGACTATAGAGGTAACCAAACTATAATAAAACCTTATGGCAACAGATCCACAAGATCCGCCATGAGAAATGTATAGTTCCCTAAGGAAAAGTACCTTTAGTCAATCTGCTTTCAGTGTGAGAGCTTCCCATGTCTGGAATATCCTGCCATTAGACTCACAACTGTGATTAATGATGCATTGTTCCTGAAAAAATAACTGCTCAAACTGCAATCAACTTTAATGACCTGACATTATTCCACGTAATGGAAACAGATTTCAATGTTAGAATACATGAACTGTTCCAGCTCAAATTCACTGGTATTAACTAAACAATCAAACCAAGAATCAATAACCATCATAGTACATTATCACAATGTTTCCTTACTCACATCTGAATAACTTTCAGCTTAACATATCCTAGTTTTCTTTCTTTCTGGTGGGCAAAAATATAACCCCTCTCCAACAACGTTTTTGTCTTATCTCTTATCGTAAGATTAAAACCAAACCTTACAACTTTCTCTTCTCTTCCCACTTATGAAATGTCCAAGACTTTAAAAATAACACGTACTGCTAAATTTATAACATATGTCAGTCAATCCATAAGAATGAAAAACATTTCGGTGGGCACCACTCTATCGCCATTATCTCTCCGCTATTATTTAGAATTTCTTTAATTTAGGTAACTGTCTCCTCTATGATACAGTAATTTAAATACGACTCAATACATTATTCCAGCAGATCATTTAGGCAACAGACACGTCTTGCATTGAAATTCGCTTCGCTATTATTTTGAATGAATTAGTCTATCAATTTAACCTAAACAATTAAAAAGTTAAATTTATCCCTTCTTTCAATTTGAACCAAACAAGCTATTAAAACGTTCAGTTTATATCTTATACAAACACTAGCGACCATATCTTTCCAGGCAAAACATACAATTATTTGAATTACAATCAAAAACTCAGATTTTAGTTAGTGCCTTTGCCGGGAACCGAACTCGGGTCTCAAGCTTAGAAGGCACTATTTAACCACTGAACCACCAATGCTATTTGAATGACTAAGACTCTCCGCAAGTAAACCCACTTTACAATTGTCTGTATTTGTAAAAACAAAGCACTTCCTAGAAAAATAGCCCTAATTTAAAGGTCCAATCGTTATTCCAGCTATGATTCTGTCACGTTCCTGACCTTATTTCCTTTATTTTGTCTTTGTTTAGTATGGTCAGGGCGTGAGTTGGGGTGGGCATTCTATGTTATGTGTTTCTATGTTGGGTTCYWTGTATTAGCCTGATATGGTTCTCAATTAGGGGCAGGTGTTTTACGTTTCCTCTGATTGAGAACCATATTAAGGTAGGCTGTTCTCACTGTTTGTTTGTGGGTGATTGTTCCTGTGTCAGTGCCACACGGGACTGGTTTCGTTCGTTTCGTTTATTTCATTTGTGTGTTCCTTCCTGTTCGTTCATGTTATATGTTCACAAGTTCAGGTCTGTTCACGTCGTTTATTGTTTTGTAGTTTGTTTAAGAGTTTTTCCGTCTTCGTCTTTCTTAAATAAACAAATATGTATTCAACCCACGCTGCGTTTTGGTCCGATCCATGCTCCTCCTCAGAAGAGGAGAAAGACGAGCGTTACAGATTCTCATATGCCAAATTAATAAATTAGCAGTCAAAGAATAAAATTGACATTTATAGACTAGGAAACAGATCTTGCGCCTTTTAATAAAAAAGTAGATTGTTTACTCATGCAACGTTACATCACATTAATCACGCAATGATAATTCATTTGATGGAAACCTTAGGCTTTGTACGACATTATATATTACGTTGAGATTCCCTCTTAATTCGCTCTAATTTATGTAAAACGGTTTATTCAATAAATCCCGCAACTCCTCTCATACTGGGAAGAAAAAACAAAAAAATTTTAGACCTTAAGGGCAGTTTTATTTCAATGGTTTTACCCAGACGGAGATAATCCAATCATCGTTTTATAGTTCCATCGTTAGGGTATAAGTGGACACTCTCTAATCAGTTTCTAGAGCAGTGAGGGTGTTGGTGAAATGGAGAAAGGTGGAGTCAGGCGCAGGACAGAGATGAGTTTAGTCCGATAGTTTACTCAAAATGAGAGAATAATGTTCCAAACACGGAACACAAAATCCAAAGCACAAACAATAACTCACAAAACAGAGGGAAAGAAGGGGGTTAAATAAGGAACATAATTAATGGAATATAAATCAGGTGTGTAATAAGGAAGACAAAACCAAACGAAAATTAAACATGGATCGGTGGCGACTAGAAAGCCGGTGACGTCGACCGCCGCCCGAACAAGGAGAGGGACCAACTTCGGCGGAAGTCGTGACAAGAGCTCAATTTCCCAGATTTTGTAGACTAGTTTAATAGTGCTTAAAACCTCATCTTTATCAAATTATCCATTAAAGATACCAACTCAAAACCTACGTACGTCTACGAATGGGTGGTTTAAATTGTATCTAATTATATTCTCAGCATTACTTTATCAAATCTCTAGTAATCGATTATACACACATACAATTTATCATGTTTTCATATATTCACAGAATCCATATAAAACGTAGGATATCTTAGGTACTCACACAGAACTTTAAGGATCCCCCACACAGGATTGGTCAGATGTTCACACAGCACTGGTCTGATGTTCACACAGAACATAATTAAAAGGTTACCCACACAGTCAACCTATCCCGCTCACACAGAACGCTCCTACAAATATTACCTAGTGATCCTATAACAAAATACTCACACAGAGTAACCCAGGGCATACACATATACATAGCACATTTAAAATAATTGGAATTCACCACCTCTGAGGGTCACTTAGTCACTTTCAGATTGAGGTCCTTCTTCCAATAGGGCTTCACCAAGTATTCTTGGTCAATACTTTAAATACGAGGTGCTTACAAGGTGCTTACCTTGACAGCACCCAACTTTAAGTTGACCATGGAACTCCTGACTGAGTGGGGAAGTCAGTGGGGAAACACACCCTCTGCAGGCAATTAAAACATATCAAGGTATCATTTATAACTCCTCTCACTCCTCTTGTGACTCCATACAGGCTTGAGCCTAGCTCTGTTTTGTTGTCTTGCCAAGTCGTATGTCATTCTCAGGCCAAACAGACAGCACAAACAGATCTGGGACACACTGAATACAAGTATGTTTCAATAGTTAGCTGCCCAATAAAACCTTTTCAGTGGTGATTTTTTGCCATGTATCATAGACTTATAAGATAAAACGGGCACCAAAGAATAGTTGATTTACCAAATTACAAAGGACAAACCACTTAGGGTGATTCCTCTCAAAACAGGACCATGATTTTTGTGATATTCACTCAATTGAATCCATAGAAGGGTCTTTTGGAGGAAGGATTGTTGACATATTTGACATTTGTACCTTAAAGCAATTGAGCAATTAAAGCAATTGAATAATTAATTGAAGTTGGACATTTTGGCCTTATCCTGTCCTCCTTTAAACTCCATAATGTTTCATCTGTATGTGCTTCCTCTGTAATATGAGTAGTATTTTGATTTCAATACCAATTTTCTTACATTATTATATAAATATTGAAAAATATAAACATGAATATTGAAAATATTTTTGTATATATTGTTGAAAATAATATAGTCTACTGGCATATCAAAGTTCCAGAGTGGGATCTCTGCTGGTTTTTGAGTTATGATCCAATTTGTAAGCATTACAAATGCAGTTAATGTAAAAATTCATTAAAATTGGTCACCCTCTGCTGGTTTATATTTTTCTATATATGTCAGAAGATTGTTATTGCAAGCAAAATACTACTCATATTACAGAGCAAGCAGTAAAGCTTCATATGACACCAATCTTTCCTTGGTAGGACATATGCTGCGTTTAGATGGTACGAGGTAGACGGTAGGCAGCAAACCAGATGTCATTATTTTGAATGAGAGCATCACGGTAAATGCCATTGAGGCTGGCGGTGGCGGCAATTGCCGCCAGAGTTCATATATTAATATAATAATTTTCATTTTGACGTTTGCTGTAGCATTGTTTTCTTCCCGATGTTGATTTGCACTGTTTGTTTACTGAAATCCCCATAGCAATGCATACCGTCTAAATGCAGCACTACAGATAAAACATTAAAGGAGGCCTGGGTAATTTATTTTTTCTCAATTATGCTTTAAGATACAAATGTCAAAATGTCAACAAACCTTTCTCCAATGGACCCTTCTATGGATAACATTTCGTGAAAATCTCCAAATCATGGTTCTCTTTGGTTCTAGTTTAGTGAGGAATCACCCTTTAGAACTCTAAGGGAAGAAGCTAAGCTTTTTTGTATGACTTCTTTCTATCTTTACTCTCTCTGATATCAACGGAGCCATTAAAAGAATCTCACCTTCAGAGCACCTTTGGTTTCTTTATTATGAGATTGGTAAAATGAGTAAATACTTCTGTAACGCCATTTAGGCAATAGGTTTTGTCCTGCCTTGATAAACAACTGATGTGTTCTAAGAATGTTTACTTACTGAGAAATGGCATCTTGAATCGACAATTTTGATAACTGCAACTAGAATGATTGCACATATACAGAATATACATATACACACACACAGTACCAGTCAAAAGTTTAGACACACTCATTCAAGTTTTTTTTAAATTTGGACTATTTTCAACATTGTGGAATAATAGTGAAGACGTCAAAACTATGAAATAACACATATGGAATCATGTAGTAACCAAAAAAAGTATAATTTGTGTATAACCTGATGTTATAGGACTGTCATCTGAGGAAGGTTTATGAAGGTTAGTGAAATTTAATATCTTTTGCTGGTTTATTCGCTAACGCTAACGTGCCTATTGCTATCGTGCCTTGATGAATGAATGCGGTAGTGTGGTAGGCTATTGTAGTAAGCTAATATAATGCTATATTGTGTTTTCGCTGTAAAACACTTAAAAAAATCGGAAATATTGGCTGGATTCAAAAGATGTTTGTCTTTAATTTGCTGTACACCATCGATTTTTCAGAAAAGCTTTATGATGAGTATTTAGGTAATTCACGTTGGTCTCTATAATTACTCTGGCTGCTTCAGTGCTATTTTTGACGGTAGCTGTGATGGTAGCTGCAATGTAAAACTGATTTATACCTCAAATATGCTCATTTTTCGAACAAAACATAGATTTATTGAATAACATGTTATAAGACTGTCATCTGATGAAGTTGTTTCTTGGTTAGTTTGGTTGGTTCTAGGTTAGTTTGGTTGGTTTTGTGCATGCTACCTGTGCTGTGAAAAATGTCTGTGCTTTTTTTCTATTTGGAGGTGAGCTAACATAAATATACATGGTGTTTTCCCTGTAAAACATTTTTTTAAATCGGACATGTTGGCTGGATTCACAAGATGTGTATCTTTCATTAGCTGTATTGGACTTGTTAATGTGTGAAAGTTAAATATTTCTAAAAAATATTTTTTGAATTTCGCGCTCTGCCTTTTCAGTGGAATGTGGAAGGAGTTCCGCTAGCGGAACGCCGGGGCTGTAAAGGTTAAAGTAATGATGGACTGTTTTTTCTCTTTGCTTGTTTGAGCTGTTCTTGCCTTAATATGGACTTGGACCAGTGGTAGAAAAAGTACCCAATTGTCATACTTGAGTAAAAGATACCTTAATAGAAAATGACTAAAGTAAAAGGCAAAGTCACCCAGTAAAATACTACTTGAGTATTTTACTGGGTGAGTCAATGTAATTGCTAAAATATACTTAAGTATCAAAAGTAAAAGTATGAATAATAAACAATTCCTTATATTACAGAACAATTCTTGTTTTTTTTAATTTACGGATAGCCAGGGGCACACTCCAAAACTCAGACATAATTTACAAACAAGGCATTTGTGTTTCGTGAGTCCGCATGACCAGGGGTGTTCTCTTGATGAGTGTGTGAATTTAATAATTTTCTGTCCTGCTAAGCATCCAGAATGTAACGAGTACTATTGGTTGTCAGTGTCACGATCGTCGTAACATTGTGGAAAAGAGGAGGACCAAGGCGCAGCGTGATAACAATACATCTTCCTTTTATTTGAAGACGAAAACGAAACGAAGAACACTGACAAACTATACAAAACAACAAACGACCGTGAAGCTATAAAACGAAAGTGCAGACACAAGCAACTAACGTAAAGACATACAGAATCACCCACCAAACTCAGACCAAGCAGCGTGGTAACGGGCAGCAGCGGCAGCAGCAGCAGTAGCGATGTCAAGACTCCTGGACGTGGGAGGAAATCCTAGACGGGAGAGGACTCTGGGCACAGCCAGGGGAATATCGCCACCCCAAGGCAGAGCTGGAGGCAGCGAAAGCAGAGAGGCGGCGTTTTGAGGAGCTAGCTCGGCAGCAGAATGTGGACTGTGTTACAACTTGGGAAGAGATAGACAGGTGGTCGGTCGACCCAGGGAGAGTGCCCGGAGCCCGCCTGGGATTCTATGGAGCAATGTGCGGAGGGATACCGGCGAATGGAGGAAGCCCGAGAGACAGCCCAAAACATTTCTTGGGGAGGGGCTAAAGGGGACTGTGGCGAAGTCAGGTAGAAGACCTGCGCCAACTTCCCGGGCTTACCGTGGAGAGCGAGAGTACGGGTAGACACCGTGTTATGCGGAAGAGCACACGGTGTCTCCTGTACGTGTGCATAGCCCGGTGCGGTACATCCCAGCTCCACGTATCGGCCGGGCTAGAGTGGGCATCGAGCCAGGTGCCATGAAGCCGGCTCAATGCATCTGGACTCCAGTGCGTCTCCTCAGGCCGGTGTACATGGCACCAGCCTTACGCATGGTGTCCCCAGTTCGCCAGCACAGCCCAGTGCGGGTTATTCCACCTCCCCGCACTGGCCTGGCTACGAGGAGCATTCAACCAGGTAAGGTTGGGCAGGCTCGGTGCCCAAGCGCTCCAGTACGCCTTCACGGTCCGGTCTATCCGGTGCCACCTCCTCGCCCCAGCCCAGTACCACCAGTGCCAACACCACGCACCAGGCTTCCTGTGCGTCTCCAGAGCCCTGTTCCTCCATCACGCACTCGCCCTGTGGTGCGTGTCTCCAGCCCGGTACCACCAGTTCCGGCACCACGCACCAAGCCTCCTGTGCGTCTCCAGAGCCCTGTTCCTCCTCCACGCACTCGCCCTGTGGTGCGTGTCTCCAGCCCGGTACCACCAGTTCCGGCACCAAGCCTCCTGTGCGTCTCCAGAGCCCTGTACGCCCTGTTGCTGCTCCCCGCACTAGCCTTAAGGTGCGTGTCCTTAGCCCGGTACCACCAGTTCCGGCACCACGCACCAGGCCTACTGGGCGCCTCAGCAGGCCAGAGTCTGCCCAGCGCCGTCTGAGCCGCACGTCTGCCCAGCGCCGTCTGAGCCGCCCGTCTGCCCAACGCCGCCAGAGCCACCCGTCAGTCAGGGGCCGCCAGAGCCGCTCGCCAGTCAGGAGCCGCCCGCCAGTCAGGAGCCGCCAGAGCCGCCCGCCAGTCAGGAGCTCCCTGAGCTGCCCTTAAGTCATGAGCTGCCCCTCAGTCCGGAGCTGCCCCTCAGTCCGGAGCTGCCCCTCAGTCCGGAGCTGCTCCTCAGTCCGGTGGGGTTCATTTGGAGGGTCGCCGTTAAGAGGAGGCCACGGAAGCGGGGATTAACTATGGTGGGGTGGGGGCCACGTCCAGCGCCAGAGCCGCCACCGTGGACAGATGCCCACCCAGACCCTCCCCTATAGGTTCAGGTTTTGCGGCCGGAGTCCGCACCTTGGGAGGGGGGGTACTGTCACGTTCCTGACCTTATTTCCTTTGTTTAGTCTTTGTTTAGTTGGTCAGGACGTGAGCTGGGTGGGCATTCTATGTTTTGTGTTTCTATGTTGGGTTTGTTGTTTGGCCTAATATGGTTCTCAATCAGAGGCAGGTGTTTGTCATTGTCTCTGATTGGGAACCATATTACGGTAGCCTGTTTTCACTGTTTGTTTGTGGGTGATTGTTCCTGTTCGTGCGTTCATGTGTTTTATGTTCTCAGGTTCAGGACTGTAGCTTCGTTGGTTGTCGTCTGTTTATTGTTTTTTGTTCGTATTGAAAGTAGTATTCTAATAAATATGGATACATACCACGCTGCGCCTTGGTCCGATCCTTGCTACACCTCTTCAGAGGAAGAAGAGGACGACAGCCGTTACAGTCAGGGAAAATGTATGGAGTAAATAGTACATTATTTTCTTTAGGATTGCAGTGAAGTAAAAGTAAAAGTATAAATAGTAAAGTACAGATGCCCCAAAAGACTACTTAAGTAGTACTTTAAAGTATTGTTACTTACTGACTACCAAATAGGGCTGTCTTCTGTATACCACCCCTACCTTGTCACAACACAACTGATTGTATCAAACGCATTAAGGAAAGAAATTCCACAAATTTACTTTTAACAAGGCACACCTGTTAATTGAAATGCATTCCAGGTGACTACCTCGTGAAGCTGGCTGAAAGAATGCCAAGAGTGTGCAAAGCAGTTATCAAGGCAAAGGGTGGCTACTTTGAAGAATCGAAAGGTAAAATATATTTTGATTTGTTTCACATTTTCTTGGTTACTACATGATTCTATATGTGTTATTTCATCATTTTGATGTTTTCACTATTATTCTACAATGTAGAAAATAGTAAAAATAAAGAAAAACCCTTAAATGAGTAGGTGTCCAAACTTTTGACAGGTACTATATATATATATATATTAATTATCATATTCATTACATAGATATGAAGCTGATTATATTGAGATGCATCAACACATCCCAGTGCCTGTGTGAAGGCCTGCCCTATACAAAAAAGGCTACGGATATTTACACTGAACAAAAATATAAACGCAACATGCAACAATTTCAAAGATGTTACTGAGTTACAGTTTATATAAGGAAATCAGTAAATTTTAATAAACCCATTAGGCCCTAATCTATGAATTTCACATGACTGGGAATACAGCTATGCATCTGTTGGTCACAGATACATTCTTTTTTTTATTTTTAAGTAGGGGCGTAAAATCAGAAAATCAGTCAGTATCTGATGTGACCACTATTTGCCTTATGCAATGCGACATCTCCTTCACATAGAGTTGATCAGACTGTTGATTTTGGCCTGTGGAATGTTGTCCCACTCCTCTTCAATGGCTGTGTGATGTTGGTGGATATTGGCGGGAACTAGAATACACTGTAGTCTGGCGAGTATGCAGGCCATGGAAGAACGGACATTTTCAGCTTCCAGGAATTGTGTACAGATCCTTGCGACATGGGGCTGGGCATTATCATGTTGAAACGTGAGGTGATGTCGGCGGATGAATAGCATGACTATCGGCCTCAGGATCTCTTCAAGGTATCTGTTCATTGAAATTGCCATCAATAAAATGCAATTGTGTTCGTTCTCCGTAGTTTATGCCTGACCGTACCATTAACCCACCACCATGGGGCACTCTGACCAAAAGGACATGGCAAAATGTTGAACCGTTTAAGGTTTAAGACTTGCTGCCATTACAATCTGTCCAGCTTACATGGTGCACTACAATCACATAGGAGTTAAATTGGTGCAGCATTCTCACTCACGAGTGCAACAAATATAGCCTCTTACAAGGCAGGCCTCAAAATCTGTTAATGAACTAGTGTAACGGCTGATTTCCTCTTCGTCTGAAGAGGAGGTGTAGCAGGGATCGGACCAAGACGCAGAGTGGTAAGTGTCCATGTTTTAATATAATCCACTGAACACAACAAAGTTTTTCTTTAAGAAGTCCTCCTGTTTCTCCACTCATTACCTGTATTAACTGCACCTGTTTGAACTCGTTACCTGTATAAAAGACACCTGTCCACACGCTCAATCAAACAGACTCCAACCTCTCCACAATGGCCAAGACCAGAGAGCTGTGTAAGGACATCAGGGATAAAATTGTAGACCTGCACAAGGCTGGGATGGGCTACAGGACAATAGGCAAGCAGCTTGGTGAGAAGGCAACAACTGTTGGCGCAATTATTAGAAAATGGAAGAAGTTCAGATGACGGTCAATCACCCTCGGTCTGGGGCTCCATGCAAGATATCACCTCGTGGGGCATCAATGATCATGAGGAAGGTGAGGGATCAGCCCAGAACTACACGGCAGGACCTGGGCAATGACCTGAAAGAGCTGGGACCACAGTCTCAAAGAAAACCATTAGTAACACACTACGCCGTCATGGATTAAAATCCTGCAGCGCACGCAAGGTCCCCTGCTCAAGCCAGCGCATGTCCAGGCCGTCTTAAGTTTGCCAATGACCATCTGGATGATCCAGAGGAGGAATGGAGAAGGTCATGTGGTCTGAGAGACAAAAAAATAACTTTTTGGTCTAAACTCCACTCGCTGTGTTTGGAGGAAGAAGAAGGATGAGTACAACCCCAAGAACCCATCCCAAACGTGAAGCATGGAGGTGGAAACATCATTCTTTGGGCTGCTTTTCTGCAAAGGGGACAGGACGACTGCACCGTATTGAGGGGAGGATGGATGGGGCCATGTATCGCGAGATCTTGACCAACAACCTCCTTCCCTCAGTAAGAGCATTGAAGATGGGTCGTGGCTGGGTCTTCAGCATGACAACGACCCGAAACACACAGCCAGGGCAACTAAGGAGTGGCTCCGTAGAAGCATCTCAAGTTCCTGGAGTGGTCTAGCCAGTCTCCGACCTGATCCAATAGAAAATCTTTGGAGGGAGCTGAAATTCCGTATTGCCCAGCGACAGCCCGAAACCTGAAGGATCTGGAGAAGGTCTGTATGGAGGAGTGGGCCAAAATCCCTGCTGCAGTGTGTGCAAACCTGGTCAAGAACTACAGGAAACGTATGATCTCTGTAATTGCAAACAAAGGTTTCTGTACCAAATATTAGGTTCTGCTTTTCTGATGTATCAAATACTTATGTCATGCAATAAAATGCAAAGGAATTAGTTAAAAATCATACAATGTGATTTTCTGGATTTTTGTTTTAGATTCCGTCTCTCACAGTTGAAAGTGTACCTATGATAAAAATTACAGACTCTACATGCTTTGTAAGTAGGAAAACCTGCAAATCGGCAGTGTATCAAATACTTGTTCTCCCCACTGTATACAGTCATTTTGGGTATTATCAACTATAAAATACATTTTACTGCAGCATACTGTAAATTCTGGTGCATTGTGTGAAAACGTTGTGGGCGGGGAAAGTAATTGCTGTATTTCAAATTGTACTACAATTCCAACCTAGAGAATACAGTACCGTACCATATTGTTGGAGTGGCAAAACCTTTTGACCACTACTGTGTGCATGGTAGTGTTTCTGGCTGTCACGTTCTGACCTTTATTTTCCTTTGTTTTGTCTTTAGTTAGTATGGTCAGGGTGTGAGTTGGGATGGGCAGTCTATGTTATGTGTTCTATGTTTAGGTTGTCAACTGGCCTGATATGGTTCTCAATCAGAGACAGCTGTTTTGCATTGTCTCTGATTGGGAACCATATTTAGGTTGCCTGTTTTCATGTTGGTTTGTGGGTGTTTGTTTCCTGTGTCTGTGTTCATGCCACACGGGACTGTTTCGGTTAGGTTATTTTGTTATTTTGTATTTTGTTGTGTTCAGTGGATTATATTAAAACATGGACACTTACCACTCTGCGTCTTGGTCCGATCCCTGCTACACCTCCTCTTCAGACGAAGAGGAAATCAGCCGTTACACTAGTTCATTAACAGATTTTGAGGCCTGCTTGTAAGAGGCTATATTTGTTGCACTCGTGAGTGAGAATGCTGCACCAATTTAACTCCTATGTGATTGTAGTGCACCATGTAAGCTGGA
>NC_036875.1:32050012-32204965 GCF_002910315.2 Salvelinus sp. IW2-2015 | reverse complement strand
GCATCACAGGAAACCCAGCACTCTAAAAGCAGTGTGCCCACAAAACAAGCCATGCCCCCACAGTAATGGGGTGCAAAGAACTGAACTAAATAGTGTGTGATAATGACATACAGGTGTGTGAACAGTGATCAGAATTCAGGTGATTGGATCTGGAGAGTGAGCTGCGTTCAGGGGATCTATGTGTTTGAGAGTGAGTTGGAAGCAGACGTTACAGGAGCCTAGGCTATTGTAAAATGTAGCCTAAAATGTAATTAGTTTTTATTAGGCTATTGCAATTGTGGTGTTTAGTAAACTATTTTAAAATCATAATATATGACGACATTATAAAGCAAAAATTATTGCATTGTAATGAGTAGGCAATGCAAATCATCTCTTGATCTCATCTTGAACTGTGAAAAGTTTCTGGTACCACACTGTTGCTCAACTTTAGTCACTTTTGGGTTTCACTTCGGTAAAATGCACTTACTATAATGTAGTAGCCTGTTGTGCAAAGGAGATTTGAACAGTAAGTAGCCTATCCTTCAACTTGAGATTTTACTGACTAGGTTATAGTACTGATGTAGTAGGGAAATGTACACTGTATTGGAAAACATGTCAATTACAGTGGGGAGAACAAGTATTTGATACACTGCCGATTTTGCAGGTTTTCCTACTTACAAAGCATGTAGAGGTCTGTAATTTTTTATCATAGGTACACTTCTACTGTGAGAGACGGAATCTAAAACAAAAATCCAGAAAATCACATTGTATGATTTTTAAGGAATTCATTTGCATTTTATTGCATGACATAAGTATTTGATCACCTACCAACCAGTAAGAATTCCGGCTCTCACAGACCTGTTAGTTTTTCTTTAAGAAGTCCTCCTGTTCTCCACTCATTACCTGTATTAACTGCACCTGTTTGAACTCGTTACCTGTATAAAAGACACCTGTCCACACGCTCAATCAAACAGACTCCAACCTCTCCACAATGGCCAAGACCAGAGAGCTGTGTAAGGACATCAGGGATAAAATTGTAGACCTGCACAAGGCTGGGATGGGCTACAGGACAATAGGCAAGCAGCTTGGTGAGAAGGCAACAACTGTTGGCGCAATTATTAGAAAATGGAAGAAGTTCAGATGACGGTCAATCACCCTCGGTCTGGGGCTCATGCAAGATATCACCTCGTGGGGACATCATGATCATGAGGAAGGTGAGGGATCAGCCCAGAACTACACGGCAGGACCTGGGGCAATGACCTGAAGAAGCTGGGACCACAGTCTCAAAGAAAACCATTAGAACACACTACGCCGTCATGGATTAAAATCCTGCAGCGCACGCAAGGTCCCCTGCTCAAGCCAGCGCATGGCCAGCCCGTCTTAAGTTTGCCAATGACCATCTGATGATCCAGAAGGAGGAATGGAGAAGTCATTGGTCTGATGAGACAAAAAAATAACTTTTTGTCTAAACTCCACTCGCTGTGTTTGGAGAAGAAGAAGGATGAGTACAAACCCAAGAACCCATCCCAAACGTGAAGCATGGAGGTGGAAACATCATTCTTTGGGGCTGCTTTTCTGCAAAGGGGACAGGACGACTGCACCGTATTGAGGGAGGATGGATGGGCCATGTATCGCGAGATCTTGACCAACAACCTCCTTCCCTCAGTAAGAGCATTGAAGATGGGTCGTGGCTGGGTCTTCCAGCATGACAACGACCCGAAACACACAGCCAGGGCAACTAAG
The DNA here is from genome assembly GCF_002910315.2 of Salvelinus sp. IW2-2015. Classification (NCBI taxonomy): domain Eukaryota; kingdom Metazoa; phylum Chordata; class Actinopteri; order Salmoniformes; family Salmonidae; genus Salvelinus; species Salvelinus sp. IW2-2015. Next base: position 32,203,243 of record NC_036875.1, on the reverse strand, counting down.
GAGTTCCGTAGAAGCATCTCAATCCTGGAGTGGTCTAGCCAGTCTCCAGACCTGAATCCAATAGAAAATCTTTTGAGGGACTGAATTCCGTATTGCCAGCGACAGCCCGAAACCTGAAGGATCTGGAGAAGGTCTGTATGGAGGAGTGGGCCAAAATCCCTGCTGCAGTGTGTGCAAACCTGGTCAAGAACTACAGGAAACGTATGATCTCTGTAATTGCAAACAAAGGTTTCTGTACCAAATATTAGGTTCTGCTTTTCTGATGTATCAAATACTTATGTCATGCAATAAAATGCAAAGGAATTAGTTAAAAATCATACAATGTGATTTTCTGGATTTTTTGTTTAGATTCCGTCTCTCACAGTTGAAGAGTACCTATGATAAAAATTACAGACCTCTACATGCTTTGTAAGTAGGAAAACCTGCAAAATCGGCAGTGTATCAAATACTTGTTCTCCCCACTGTATACAGTCATTTTGGGTATTATCAACTATAAATACATTTTACTGCAGCATACTGTAAATTCTGGTGCATTGTGTGAAAACGTTGTGGGCGGGGAAAGTAATTGCTGTATTTCAAATTGTACTACAATTCCAACCTAGAGAATACAGTACCGTACCATATTGTTGGATGGCAAAAACCTTTTGACCACTACTGTGTGCATGGTAGTGTTTCTGGCTGTCACGTTCTGACCTTTATTTCCTTTGTTTTGTCTTTAGTTAGTATGGTCAGGTGGAGTTGGATGGGCAGTCTATGTTATGTGTTTCTATGTTTAGGTTTGTCAACTGGCCTGATATGGTTCTCAATCAGAGACAGCTGTTTTGCATTGTCTCTGATTGGGAACCATATTTAGGTTGCCTGTTTTCACTGTTGGTTTGTGGGTGTTTGTTTCCTGTGTCTGTGTTCATGCCACACGGGACTGTTTCGGTTAGGTTACTTTGTTATTTTGTATTTAACAGGTCTGTGAGAGCCGGAATTCTTACTGGTTGGTAGGTGATCAAATACTTATGTCATGCAATAAAATGCAAATGAATTACTTAAAAATCATACAATGTGATTTTCTGGATTTTTGTTTTAGATTCCGTCTCTCACAGTAGAAGTGTACCTATGATAAAAAATTACAGACCTCTACATGCTTTGTAAGTAGGAAAACCTGCAAAATCGGCAGTGTATCAAATACTTGTTCTCCCCACTGTAATTGACATGTTTTCCAATACAGTGTACATTTCCCTACTACATCAGTACTATAACCTAGTCAGTAAAATCTCAAGTTGAAGGATAGGCTACTTACTGTTCAAATCTCCTTTGCCAACAGGCTACTACATTATAGTAAGTGCATTTTACCGAAGTGAAACCCAAAAGTGACTAAAGTTGAGCAACAGTGTGAGTACCAGAAACTTTTCACAGTTCAAGATGAGATCAAGAGATGATTTGCATTGCCTACTCATTACAATGCAATAATTTTTGCTTTATAATGTCGTCATATATTATGATTTTAAAATAGTTTACTAAACACCACAATTGCAATAGCCTAATAAAAACATATTACATTTTAGGCTACATTTTACATAGCCTAGGCTACTGTAACGTCTGCTTCCAACTCACTCTCAAACACATAGATCCCCTGAACGCAGCTCACTCTCCAGATCCCAATCACCTGAATTCTGATCACCTGTTCACACACCTGTATGTCATTATCACACACTATTTAGTTCAGTTCTTTGCACCCCATTACTGTGGGGGCATGGCTTGTTTTGTGGCACACTGCTTTTAGAGTGCTGGGTTTCCTGTGATGCACTCCTCCCCTGTATGATAGTGAAGCAGGCAAAAACTAACGGCACCTATTGCCTGCCTGTACTTTAGCCTATTGGATTTCCTGTTATCTACCTATTGCCTATTGCCTGTGTATGTCCTTCTGCCTGCCCTTGGATCCATCTACCTGCCTCCTCCTCCTGTGGTCCTTTGCAATAAAAACCTGCTGCGCTTGAAACCAGCTCTCTGTCTCCCCTCCTGTTCATTACAGCTACACAGCCCAAGCTGAACCCACTTACTGCATCGTTGAATAACCTATACATTGATACTTAGTTTTAAGTTACATAATAGAGAGCATACTTACAGATTTGATATCCCATCTGTTCCTCTTCGTTAGGTTTTGCTGCTCTTCTGTGAGCAGCAAAGGCTTTTAGAACATTTCAGAAGGAGGGGCATTGTAAAGCTTGTCGTCTGGAGGAGAAGAAGAGGACCAAGGTGCAGCGTGGTAAGTACTCATAATTACTTTAAATGAAATACAAATAACAAAAATGACAAACTAACAGTCCAGAAAGGTACAAACAAACACTAAACCGGAAACAACCACCCACAAACACAGGTGGGAACAGGCTACCTAAATATGATTCTCAGAGACAATGAATGACAGCTGCCTCTCATTGAGAACCATATCAGGCCAGACATAGAAATACAACACAAGGACAACATAGAACACCAGACATAGAATGCCCACCCAAACTCACGCCCTGACCAACCAAAACAGAGACATAAAAAGGATCTCTAAGGTCAGGACGTGACAGGCATGTTGTAGTTTGAGCAGGAAGGGTGGGTGTCTCTCAATTGATAATGAGAAACCATTTCCCAACACTAAAAAGCATGTGATAGCCTACAATTTACAGTTGCATATAGTCAAATGGAAATGTTGCCTGTAAGTGTAATTCACTTTATGACTATATAGGCTATAGTAAAAATATGTCCATGACATAAAAGGAAAAAGACAACATAGGCTTTTAGCCAATCCATCTGGACATTAAACAGTTTAAACACTGTGATAAGCGTGATTATTTACGATACTGAAATATTCCATTCAACATCGGCCTTGACACTATAAAAATAACTAAATGACAATTATGCTACTCTGATTCATGTTCCTTATCAAATCACCAGTCAATCAAATTTCAGTCGAATATCTTCTGTCATTGTAAAACTATCAAAAATAAATATTTCTAAAATAATTAGTCAAATCTTATCTGTCATCTCCATAACTTGAATTCAAATCAAATTTGATTCGTCACATGCGCCGAATACAACAGTGAAAGCCCCTAACCAACAATGCAGTTTATTTTGCCCCTATAATTTGTGTAAATATACCAATTAGAGACAAAGAGCTGCTTAATGCAATGTTAAATAATTATAACACATTATTTTCTTGGAGGGATAGAGTGTGATAATTTATTTTTATTATTCCCCTTAATAGGTCATGGCATTTTTGTCTAATTTCCTTTGACATGTCAGTCTATTCTACTCTGTTCTATTCTAATATTGTATTCTAAGATTCTATTCTAAGATTCGATCCTATTCTATTCTTATCAACAGGTGGCACTATAATACAAACGTATAGGCCTTGGCCAGGGCTCTTCAACTCTCCTTCAAAATCTAAAGGAGGGTAGCTCTCCAGAAACAGGGTTGGAGAGCCCTTGCCTAGGCTATCTCAGCAGAGACATCCTACACATCTTATTCAATCATCTACCTTATGTAATCCATAAAGAAAGACAGACAAAATATAACCAATCATTTTAGAACACACAAAAATATGTGCAGAATTAGTTATACACACACGAAAGATAACTAATATCAATATTCATACAACAGAGTGCTGTGTGCCTATTCAAACGCTTTCAAACACAACCCTCACTTCCATAAAATAGATAGATTGGTGAAATGAGAGATTTAACCCATAGCCTTGACCCATCCATGTCACGCCCGATCAGAGATAACCGTACTACTTCAAGTAATTAGGGAAGGAAGGATGTATCTAATTGTATTGAAACGGGCCCATTTGGAGAACGCCAGCGCCTGAGAGCTGGTTTCCAGTAGTTACCACAGCCACAAAATTGGGTATATCGTAAAAATTCAAGAAAACTAAAATTACGTTTTTGATTAGGGTTAAGGTTAGGGTTAGGCTTAAGTTTAGCAGTGTAGTTAAGGTTAGGGTTAGGATTAAAATCACATTTTAACAAGATAAATTGTGAAAATAGGCGGGGTTTATGACTTTGTGACTGTGGTAACTACTGACGACGATGGGCTCTCTACATCATATCCTGTCGGGTTTCTTCCTCCGTGCACGTCCGGAAGGTGGGGTTTTGTGTTGTAGCGGACAGTTAGTCATTCTGTGTTAAATCAGTGGTACTTAGCAGCCCTATGCCACGGTATGCACCATTAACGCGCTTATCAAGATAGCCGCAAGAAAGGGGAGAGGTCAAAATCCTGCTTTGGTAAGCTTTCATAAATATCTCATAAATATATATTTATTACAGTATATTTATTTAGCCATAGGCTTTGGCTACTTCTCTGTACTTACAGAGTGAGAGGGAAGGAAGGGAGGGAAGGAAGATCTGCCTAGATTGAAATCTGAAAATCTTTTGATTTACAGACTATATAATACATGTTCGTATTTGTGACTGCTCTTTGAAACGAAGAAAATACAATAATTCAAAATAGTGGTAGGGCCTTTCCCAGTTGCACTGATCCAACTGAAAGCACACTCCCCGAGGCAGGCGGTAACGGATATGTGGCACGAGTATAATATACGTTCTTTGGAGACAGCCAATATGTTCTTGTATTTTGATACATTGTTGCAGTCGGCGGTATTATGAACTAAAGCGAACAATATTGCTATAATATTGCTCTTGTCACAAGGCCTAAACAACGATCATTGATGGGTAGGTTACTCTATCACTGCAATATTTTCTTATGTTTATTTTTTTGTCTGGTAGTCAGCTGTTTTAATAACCTCAACTAACAAATCATATTAATCATAGTCTACAAATGTTATGTAGATTGATGCTTTCCCAGTGACGCTCTGTGGCCAATACAGCCTTCATCCTGTAGAGGTCACTGATATTTTTTCCTTTAAATAGCCTACGGTAACAGATGCAGTAGGCCTATTAACTAGGCTACACATTAGATACAGTAACAGTGTGTTAGGCAATTCTATCTGTGATGACTTCCCCAGATAAAATATTTCATTCATCTCTCCTAGGGTCTACCATGGATGATTTTAACTGACCATGCTGTAGATAAACACTGTTAACATTTATTTAGGAATACTCTGACTGCATCTACCCGAGAATCTGTAGAAGTGGACACTTCACAGCTTGTTCCTTATTTGCCTTATGCACGTAAACACTGTGCTGCCGACATGGTTTGTATCATGCATACATTGATTTTACCCATGTCTAATGAGGTGGACACACCCAAGGTAGCTCACATGCATGTGTGTTTAGTGAAATCTGACCAGTCAGCAAAACTCTATTTTGCTCATCTTGTCTGTATGTTAGGACACACCTATTAATCATGGCTTAGTATCTTGGCTCTCTGAAAAGGAATGATGTGTACTGCCTGGTCAAAATATGTCACCAGGCCAACAGAGCAAGGCTACTTAGGCCCTTTAAGTAATGGCATTTTAATTTGGTACTGAAATCGATGCAGAGTTTTTATGGTCCTAATGGTGAATTATGTTAGGTGTTGAAAGTATGTAGGCTAATAATAACACAGATCCTTCCTGGGTATGCTCAACAACAATCATGTCATGTAACCTTTAGGAAGTTTAGAAATTACTTCAATATTGCTTTTTTGTTGTGTTTTGATCAGTGCATGTGTGTTATTTTGCGGCTGCTTGTTACTGTTGTTGTTAGGGTTGAGTGTAACCTTTACATGTGGCCTTTATCACATGACATGACAGTCTGAGGGACCGTATGGTGTTGAACACCACACCAGGGTGTGAGAGGGGCACACACACACACACACACACACACACACACACACACACACACACACACACCTTACTGTGATATGGTAATATAAGACACTGAGCTGTGTAATAGTAACATTCCCTATGAAGCTCTCTGTGGCTCAAAGTGGAGAAAGTTTAATTTGGTCCCTGAAGGAATACAGCCTGGAAAAGACCCAGACATTTTTACTAGGTTATGTGTTCCTCTGTTCTCTCATGTGCTAGTGTCACATTGGACTCTGGAGCGCAGCAACCTTAAAGGATACTCCACCCCAAAAGCAAGATATTTTGGGACTATATACACTGCTCAAAAAAATAAAGGGAACACAAAAATAACACATCCTAGATCTGAATGAATGAAATATTCTTATTAAATACTTTTTTCTTTACATAGTTGAATGTGCTGACAACAAAATCACACAAAAATGATCAATGTAAATCAAATTTATCAACCCATGGAGGTCTGGATTTGGAGTCGCACTCAAAATTAAAGTGGAAAACCACACTACAGGCTGATCCAACTTTGATGTAATGTCCTTAAAACAAGTCAAAATGAGGCTCAGTAGTGTGTGTGGCCTCCACGTGCCTGTATGACCTCCCTACAACGCCTGGGCATGCTCCTGATGAGGTGGCGGATGGTCTCCTGAGGGATCTCCTCCCAGACCTGGACTAAAGCATCCACCAACTCCTGGACAGTCAGTGGTGCAACGTGGCTTGGTGGATGGAGCGAGACATGATGTTCCAGATGTGCTCAATTGGATCAGGTCTGGGAACGGCGCGGCCAGTCCATAGCATCAATGCCTTCCTCTTGCAGGAACTGCTGACACACTCCAGCCACATGAGGTCTAGCATTGTCTTGCATTAGGAGGAACCCAGGGCCAACCGCACCAGCATATGGTCTCACAAGGGGTCTGAGGATCTCATCTCCGTACCTAATAGAAATGCCACCCCACACCATGACTGACCCACCGCCAAACCGGTCATGCTGGAGGATGTTGCAGGCAGCAGAACGTTCTCCACGGCGTCTCCAGACTCTGTCACGTCTGTCACATGTGCTCAGTGTGAACCTGCTTTCATCTGTGAAGAGCACAGGGCGCCAGTGGCGAATTTGCCAATCTTGGTGTTCTCTGGCAAATGCCAAACGTCCTGCACGGTGTTGGGCTGTAAGCACAACCCCCACCTGTGGACGTCGGGCCCTCATACCACCCTCATGGAGTCTGTTCTGACCGTTTGAGCAGACACATGCACATTTGTGGCCTGCTGGAGGTCATTTTTCAGGGCTCTGGCAGTGCTCCTCCTTCAACAAAGGCGGAGGTAGCGGTCCTGCTGCTGGGTTGTTGCCCTCCTACGGCCTCCTCCACGTCTCCTGATGTACTGGCCTGTCCTGGTAGCGCCTCCATGCTCTGGACACTACGCTGACAGACACAGCAAACCTTCTTGCCACAGCTCGCATTGATGTGCCATCCTGGATGAGCTTCACTACCTGAGCCACTAGTGTGGGTTGTAGACTCCGTCTCATGCTACCACTAGAGTGAAAGCACGCCAGCATTCAAAAGTGACCAAAACATCAGCCAGGAAGCATAGGAACTGAGAAGTGGTCTGTGGTCACCACCTGCCAGAACCACTCCTTTATTGGGGGTGTCTTGCTAATTGCCTATCATTTCCACCTGTTGTCTATTCCATTTGCACAACAGCATGTGAAATGTATTGTCAATCAGTGTTGCTTCCTAAGTGGACAGTTTGATTTCACAGAAGTGTGATTGACTTGGAGTTACATTGTGTTGTTTAAGTGTCCCTTTATTTTTTTGAGCAGTGTATATATATATATATATAGTCCCAAAATATCTTGCTTGTCAGCAATCAAGTTTTCAAGATATGTAACTTTTAAAATACAGAAATCATCCCCATGTGATGCGTTTTGCTGACAGTGTTGCATTTTTTTGTGGTGACTCGAGGAACTCTGGAGATCCTCAAGGAACCCCCGGAGTTACTAAAGAAACCATTGCTAAGCTGAGGCATGGCTTTAAGATAGATCTTTTTTTGGCTGCCCATTAGAGTAAATGTAATTCCTGTTGTTCTGTTCTATTGTCATCACATGTTTAAGTTATGAAGATGAGTCTGTGATGGTAGGAGTGCAATTTTTGGAGAAATTGGACCCTTGCCTTTCAGCTAGCTGATCCATTTTTGGTTTCAGGGTTGGAATTCGGTGCAGTGGAATCGGAGAAGGTAACCCGAAATGGTCCTGTGATAATTGTTTGTGTTTCTGCTGGTCAGAGGGAGCAGGCGCTCTGCGCTAAACGAATTGGGACGGGATGTGACTTGTTTTGCTCTCAAGAAAAGGGCGCCATTTAAAGGAGTGATTACTGGGGTAGTGGTAAATGTGAAAGCGGACCAACTGAAGGGAAAGATTCCCTGTGTTTGTGATGCTCGTCGTTTGGTGCGACGCATACAGGGTGTCGTGAGTGGTGAAACAGAAGAGTCAATGTCTGTTCTTTTGAGTTTTGATGTTGGTTCTTTGCCTGACAAAGGGATGTTAGGATATTTCAGCTATCCTGTACGAGCTTTTGAGCCGAACACATTGTTGTTACAGGTGTCAAGCTTATGTGGATGTGACAGCAGTCTGTAGTTGGGAGGTTCCTAGATGTGAAAAAATAAATAATAATAAATCAATATTGATCACAAGTATAAGGGAGTTATACTCCAGTCTAGTTTGTGGTGATAATGCAACATTTAATTTATCGGATGCCAACCGCCGTTAAACCTCATCGAAGAAGAAGATCTTAAGTTTGAACACTGACAGTTTTGTAGCTTCAATGAGGCTAACAGAGATGTACGAGTTCCTCAAGAGCCTATGCAAATCTCAAATATGGAAAATTTACCACTATTACTGTATGTAATCAGCAATATTAATATAATATTAGAATATGTAATATGCATAAATATTCATAGGCACCTCCTTCGGGCTCCCGAGTAGCGCAGTGGTCTAAGACACTGCATCTCAGTGCAAGAGATGTCACTGCAGTACCTGGTTCGAATTCAGGCTGCATCGCATCCGGCCGTGATTGGGAGTCCCATAGGGTGGCACACAATTGGCCCAGCGTCGTCCGGGTTTGGCCGGGGTAGGCTGTCATTGTAAATAAGAATTTGTTCTTAACTGACTTGCCTAGAAAAATAAAAAATACTATTAATAGTGTAGGAAATAATCATGACAAAATCAAGGAAGTCAAAGGAATCACAATGAAATTAAAGAAATAAGAAGTGTATCTGGCTAGATATTGCATATGTAAACAGGCCTGAACACACATAAACTCAACGTTCAACAATTTCAACGATTTTGCCAATTGCACGCTCCCTCAGAACTTGAGACATCTGTGTTGTGTGACAAAATTGTGTGACAAAATTGCACATTTTAGTGGCCTTTTATTGCCCCCAGCAGAAGGTGCACCTGTGTAATGATCATGTTTAATCAGCTACTTGATATGCCACACCTGTCAAGTGGATGGATTATCTTAGCAAAGGAGAAATTCTCACTAACTGGGATGTAAACAAGTTTGTGCACAACATTTGAGAGAAATAAGCTTTTTATGCATATGGAACATTTCTGGGATCTTTTATTTCAGCTCATGAAACATGGGATCAATACTTTTTATATGTTGCGTTTTATATTTTTGTTCAGTATATTTGTACAGCTGGTGTCGTCTTGTGCTTTCCCTTCCTTGTGTTCTCTAGGTTTCAGAAAGCACCCAAAATAAGGTTGCATTCTGAGCATTCATCTGTCTTTGAAGGCGGAGTGTAGAGGCTGCACTATCAGATCCTCATTTAAGTCCTCTTAACAAGATAACACATCTTTTTACAGCAGGTGTCGTGTCTAGTCTTAATTCACATCTTTTGGAGTAACTTCAGACAACCAGTCTGACAAAGCATTCACATTCTCATTCCCACAGCTGGAGTGTTCGTGCTAGGTTTGTTTGTCCCTACCTGAATATACAGTTTTGTTTACATCCCATTAAAGTTAAAGGATTATGAATGTCTTATGACAAGGATTATGAATTGGTAATGGCCTTGGGTATGGCATGGTTGTCAGAAAGGAATTACTTTTTCAGAAGAGAAACTGTCAAGAATTCGGACTTGACATTCTGCTGCTGTTCTATCTCAGAGAAGCCGCTTTATTTAGCTGACTGCTTGTGAAGGACTGGCTGCATCTCTGTTTTTAAGAGGTGGAGAAAGGTCCTGAGAATGGGACTCGACTGGCCCTGAATTTCTTCTCTTCCCCTGGACCCCAAGGCACTAACTCAGTTACTGGATGTTTATTTTCACTGTCTCTCAGTTACTCGATGCTCTTTCGTTTAGAATGTTACTTTCTAATGTAATCCCTATGGTTACTTTCTGTTAAAGCAGAAAGAATATGAGGAGTATTATCTGATATACAAGTAGCAGGAGAGCCAAAACGATAGGTTTCCTCCAGGGTGCTTTCTTTCCAGTTTAACCTAACCACGGTTCATTTAGCTCCGATTCGAGACCAGGAACCTCATGCACTTTTAACAATCTTCCTAGGGACGTTAGATAGCTTACTCTGGCCTGTTTTCTAAAAAATCATTCAGAATGTAATGTCATCTGAGTTAGAAGACCATCTGCTAATGGTCTTGGCATTGAAGGTTGGGTTATACTGGCACCGATATACAGGTATTTTATGACATCTTGGGATGAGCTCCATTTTTCAGAGACTGATTCAGAAAGAGACCGATCATTATGCCATCAATCTACTGCTCTGGTCGGAGGGAATGCTGTATATTCTCTCTGCAGGAGTGTCAGCTCCTATCAGTGACCTGGTGATTAATGCCCTGTTGGCTGCCCCTTGTGCCTACTGGAGAGATAGGGGTCTTGTGGGTATCCTCTACACCTGGGTGCAAATACTATTTGAAATTCAAAATACATTAGCTGTGTTCGATTTGGCTTGAGCTTGGTGAAATGTAACCAAACCGCCTGGTACTCCAGGTAGACTAAAGCAAACGCTCAGTGTTTTAAATGATTTCAAATATAAATTGACCCCAGGTCTGGGTCTTAGATGGTACTAGAGGTCGACCGATTATGATTTTTCAACGCCGATACTGATTATTGGAGGATCAAAAAAAGCCGATACCGATTAATCGGACGATTTTAAAAACAAATAAATAAATTAAATTAAAAAACAATTTTTTTTTGTATTTAGTTATTTGTAATAATGACAATTACAACAATACTGAATGAAAACTTTTATTTTAACTTAATATAATACATCAATCAAATCAATTTAGCCTCAAATAAATAATGAAACATGTTCAATTTGGTTTAAATAATGCAAAAAAAAGGTGTTGGAGAAGAAAGTAAAAGTGCAACATGTGCCATGTAAGAAAGCTAACGTTTAAGTTCCTTGCTCAGAACATGAGAACATATGAAAGCTGGTGGTTCCTTTTAACATGAGTCTTCAATATTCCCAGGTAAGAAGTTTTAGGTTGTAGGAATTATAGGACTATTTCTCTCTATACCATTTGTATTTCATATACCTTTCACTATTGGATGTTCTTATAGGCACTATAGTATTGCCAGTGTAACAGTATAGATTCCGTCCTTCTCCTCGCCCCTACCTGGGCTCGAACCAGGGACACATCGACAACAGCCACCCTCGAAGCATCGTTACCCATCGTTCCATAAAAGCTGTGGCCCTTGCAGAGCAAGCAACAACCATTTCACATCGGTTACACCAGCCTAATCTCGGGAGTTGATAGGCTTGAAGTCATAAACAGCTCAATGCTTGAAGCACAGCGAAGAGCTGCTGGCAAATGCACGAAAGTGCTGTTTGAATGAATGCTTACGAGCCTGATGCTGCCTACCACCGCTCAGTCTGCTCTATCAATCATAGACTTAATTATAACATAATAACACACAGAAATACAAGCCTTAGGTCATTAATATGGTAAAATCCGGAAACTATCATTTCGAAAAACAAAACGTTTCTTCTTTCAGTGAAATACGGACCCGTTCCGTATTTTATCTAACGGGTGGCATCCATAAGTCTAAATATTCCTGTTACATTGCACAACCTTCAATGTTATGTCATAATTATGTACAATTCTGGCAAATTAATTACGGTCTTTGTTAGGAAGAAATGGTCTTCACACAGTTCGCAACGAGCCAGGCGGCCCAAACTGCTGCATATACCCTGACTCTGCTTGCACGGAACGCAAGAGAAGTGACACAATTTCCCTAGTTAAAATAATTCATGTTAGCAGGCAATATTAACTTAATATGCAGGTTTAAAAATATATACTTGTGTATTGATTTTAAAGAAAGGCATTGATGTTTATGGTTAGGTACACATTGGTGCAATGACAGTGCTTTTTTCGCGAACGCGAATGTTAAATCATCACCCATTTGGCAAAGTAGGCTGTGATTCGATGAGAAATTAACAGGCACTGCATCGATTATTTGCAACGCAGGACAAGCTAGATAAACTAGTAATATCATCAACCATGTGTAGTTAACTAGTGATTATGTTAAGATTGATTGTTTTCAGATAAGTTTAATGCTAGCTAGCAACTTACCTTGGCTCCTTGCTGCACTCGCGTAACAGGTAGTTAGCCTGGCACGCAGTCTCCTCGTGGAGTGCAATGTAATCGGCCACAATCGGTTTCCAAAAATGCCGATTACCGATTGTTATGAAAACTTGATATCGGCCATTCCGATTAATTGGTCGACCTCTAGTTGGTACCAGCCCTTCACTCTCTCGGGCCCATAAACATGTCTACTAGCAGAGCCTCTCTAGGGAGGCTGGGCTGAGGCAGACTCTCCTCTCCCTATAACGTACCCCTGTCTGTCACCTAGTCAGCTCCTCCACTTCTCCTCTAGCTCTGCTCAAATTCACCTAGAACCCAGACCAATCATGGTCGGGTGACTTTGACAAGGAAAAAGTAGGTCTACATGAGGAAAAAGGGTTCTTCTAACTTGTCTTTTTGGCCCTGCTTAACTTATCTGCCAGCTACTTTGTAGTTTCTGTATCCATCTTGCCTTCTTTCCCCCTCTCCCTTCTCTCCCTTCTCTCCTTCATTTCACATCTTTCTCTCTCTCTGGGTGAAGCTGAGAATCTCTTCACAAAATGCTTGTTTTCAATTCAATTTCAGATTAAGGGCTTTATTGGCATGGGAAATGTATGTTTACATTGCCAAAGCAAGTGAAATAGGTAAAACAAAAGTGAAATAAACAAACAATTAACAGTAAACATTACTTACAAAAGTTCCAAAATAATAAAGACATTTCAAATGTGTGAACTGTGAACAGTGTTTTAATGATGTGCAAATAGTTAAAATAAGAAAGGGACAATAAATAAACAAATATAGGTTGTATTTACAATGGTGTTTGTTCTTCACTGGTTGCACTTTTGTTGTGGCAACAGTTCACACATCTTGCTGCTGTGATTGCACACTGTGGTATTTTACCCAATAGATATGGGAGTTTATCAAAATTTGATTTGTTTTCAAATTCTTTGTGGGTCTGTGTTATCTGAGGGAAATATGTGTCTCTAATATGGTCATACATTTGACAGGAGGTTAGGAAGTGCAGCTCAGTTTCCACCTCATTTTGTGGGCAGTGTGCACATAGCCTGTCTTCTCTTGAGAGCCAGGTCTGCCTACGGTGGCCTTTCTCAATAGTAAGGCTATGCTCACTGAGTCTGTACATAATCAAAGATCTCTTTAAGTTTGGGTCAGTCACAGTGGTCAGGTATTCTGCCACTGTGTATTCTCTGTTTAGGGCCAAATAGTATTCTAGTTCTCAGTTTTTTTGTAAATTCTTTCCAATGTGTCAAATAGTTATTTGTGTGTTCTTATAATTTGGTTAGGTGTAATTGTGTTGCCGTCCTGGGGCTCTGTGGGATCTGTTTGTGAACAGAGCACCAGGACCAGCTTGCTTAGGGGGCTCCTCTCCAGCTTTATCTCTGTAGGTGATTGCTTTGTTATGGAAGGTTTGGGAGTTGTTTCCGTTTAGGTGGGTGTAGAATGCTATGAGAGCTATGAGGCTCTTTTCTGGATTTTGATCATTAGCGAGTATCGGCCTAATGCTGCTCTGCATGCATTTGGTGTTTTACATTTGTACAAGGAGGATATTTTTGCAGAATTCTGCATGCAGAGTCTCAATTTGGTGTTTGTCCCATTTTGTGAATTCTTGGTTGGTGAGCGGACCCCAGACCTTACAAGCATAAAGGGCAATGGGTTCTATAACTGATTCAAGTATTTTTAGCCAGATCCTAATTGGTATGTCAAATTTTATGTTCCTTTTGATGGCATAGAAGGCCCTTCTTGCCTTGTCTCTCAGATTGTGTCCAGATGGAATTTTTATTCGTAGTCCTGGGAACTGGACCTTTTTTGGAACACCATTATTTCTGTCTTACTGAGATTTACTGTCAGGGCCCAGGTCTGACATAATCTGTGCAGAAGATCTAGGTGCTGCTGTAGGCCCTCCTTGGTTGGTGACAGAAGCACCAGATCATCATCAAACAGTAGACATTTGACTTCAGATTCCAGTAGGGTGAGGCCGGGTCCTGCAGACTGTTCTAGTGCCCTCGCCAATTCGTTGATATATATGTTGAAGAGGGTGGGGCTTAAGCTGTATCCCTGTCTCACCCACCGGCCCTGTGGAAAGAAATTAGTGGGGGGTTAGTGCCAATTTTAACCGCACACTTGTTGTTTGTGTACATAGATTTCATAATGTTGTATGTTTTTCCCCCAACACCACTTCCCATCAATTTGTAAGGCCCTTGTGCCAAATTGAGTCGAAAGCTTTTTTTTTAAATCAACAAAGCATTAGAAGACTTTGCCTTTTCTGTGGTTTGTTTGTTTGTCAATTTGGGTGTGCAGGGTGAATACGTGGTCTGTTGTAAAGTCATTTGGTAAAAAGCCAATTTGACATTTGCTCAGTACATTGTTTTCGCTGAGGAAATGTATGAGTCTGTTGTTAAGGATAATACAGAGGATTTTCCCAAGGTTGCTGTTGACGCAATTCAATTTCAACACTTTATTGGCATGGGAAACATATGTTTACATTGCCAAAGCAAGTGAAATAGATAAACAATACAAATGAACAGTAAACACTACACTCACAAAAGTTCCAAAGGAATAGAGACATTTCAAATGTCATATGTCTATATACATATTATGTCTCTCTCTCTCATTTTCTTTCCTTCCATGTATATCTCTCTGACTGAAGCTGGGGATGTATTCACAAAATGCTTGTTTTCTCACTGCGTGTCCCAGCAAGCCCTAGGAGGTGGCTGGTCCCCCTGAGGCAGTGCTCCTAACACAGAACGTTAAGTCTAAGCATAGGCTCACTACCATAGGTACAGGCTTCGACAAGAATCAGACATGTCCTCCTTAGGCCTAAATGGTGTGGAATCCAATGTAACCTTTTTGTGATTATTTTCATTTTAACACCAAGCAAAATTACTAAAAAGCAAACAGGGACGTATTTTGACGTAGGTCGGTGCAGAAACGTCATTGTGAAACAAGGCTAGCTCTACCATGCTACATTCTAATTTCTCAATGAACAACAATGTCACATAGCCTAGGGCCACCTTTACGTTTTAGTCATTTAGCAGATGCTGTTATCCAGAGTGACTTACAGTGGTGAGTGCATACATTTCCATACTGGTCCACCATGGGAATCGAACCCACAACCCTGGTGTTGCAAGTGCCATGCTCTACTGAGTGAGCCACACGGGAGCCATTCCTCTGTCCTCTGCCATCAGTCTGTCCCTGACTGTGTGCTTTGTTGAGGTAGGCCTCAATCACATTTGTATGTTAGACTGTCTCTATTTGTGCCTGCTTTGTATGGTAGTGTCTCTGTGCCTGCCTGTGCTCTGTTGAGGTAGTTGGCCTGAATCCCATTTGACTGACTCTGGCTGTGTATCAATGTCTCTGTGCCTGCTTGTGCCGGGAGACGCTGCTCGAGTGCCTCTCAGGCTGATTACAGTACATGCCACTGCAGATGTGTGACATTCTCCCGGTCATGTCGAGCGCCAGCGGCCCCTCTCTCTATCATGATAATGGAACTGTGGTTTATGGTGCCAGAGCTGCACTAGCAGCGTGTTATAAAGCAGTAGTGGGAGACAGACAGAGACAAAGGGGTCTGGATCCTGCTCAGTGCTATGAGAGCCCAGACAGAGAACCAGGAGCCAGGAGTCTGGAGTCTGCTCAGTGCTATGAGAGCCCAGACAGAGAACCAGGAGCCAGGAGTCTGGAGTCTGCTCAGTGCTATGAGATCCCACACAGAGAGCCAGGGATCTGGAGTCTGCTCAGTGCTATGAGAGCCCAGACAGAGAGCCAGGTATCTGAGTCTGCTCCAGTGCTATGAGAGCCCAGCACAGAGACCAGGGTCTGGAGTCCTGCTCAGTGCTATGAATCCACACAGAGAGGAAAGGGTCTGGAGTCTGCCTCAGTGCTATGAGAGCCCAGACAGAGAGCCAGGGTCTGGAGTCTGCTCAGTGCTATGAGATCCCACAGAGAGCCAGGGTCTGGAGTCTGCTCAGTGCTATGAGAGCCCAGACAGAGAGCCAGGGGTCTGGGTCTGCTCAGTGCTATGAGAGCCCAGACAGAGAGCCAGGGTCTGGAGTCTGCTCAGTGCTATGAGATCCCACACAGAGAGCCAGGGGTCTGGAGTCTGCTCAGTGCTATGAGAGCCCAGACAGAGAGCCAGGGGTCTGGATCTGCTCAGTGCTATGAGATCCCCACACAGAGAGCCAGGGGTCTGGAGTCTGCTCAGTGCTATAGAAAGCCCACACAGGAGACAGGTCTGGAGTCTGCTCAGTGCTATGAAGCCCAGACAGAGAGCCAGTGGTCTGGAGTCTGCTCAGTGCTATGAGAGCCCAGACAGAGAGCCAGGGGTCTGGAGTCTGCTCAGTGCTATGAGAGCCCAGACAGAGAGCCAGGGGTCTGGAGTCTGCTCAGTGCTATGAGATCCCCGGCTGTGTCAGTGGGATGTGGGGCTGATATGTCTGGGATGGTTTGATTTCAAGCCACTATGGCCACATAGCATCTGAGTGAGTGGGATGTGTGGGATAGATTTGAGTGTCACAATCAGATGTGGTTAGAGAGAGAACTGGCATTCATAAAATGATGCTTCCCCTGTAGATCTTGTAGCACCATTAGGAAATGTAACTTTGTATGTCCTCAGACTTCTAGGACCTATGAGTAGTCATGTATAACTTACACTACTAACGGAATTATTTATATGTTACAGTATTCTTGTAATAAGATTTATATTGGGAAAAACATCCAGCGCCTTGAACGTACGTCTTGGAGAGGATAAATTCACTTTTTGATGTCAAGATATCACCCTTCGCCAGTTGCGAGACACTTTAAAGAACAAAATCATTCTATTAATTAATTGCGTTGCGTCAGGATCGAAAAAGTTCAACCACCACGTAGAGGAGGTGACTTTGACAACAAATTACTCCAAAGAGAAGCCATGTGGATATACACTACCATTCAAAAGTTTGTGGTTCCTTAGAAAATTCCTTGTTTTTGAAAGAAAAGCACATTTTTTTTGTCCATTTTTAAACTAACATCAAATTGATCAGAAATACAGTGTAGACATTGTTAATGTTGTAAATGACTATTGTAGCTGGAAACGGCAGATTATTTTATGGAATATCTACACGGGCGTACAGAGGCCCATTATCAGCAACCATCACTCCTGTGTTCCAATGGCACGTTGTGTTAGCTAATCCAAGTTTATAATTTTAAAAGGCTAATTGATCATTAGAAAACCCATTTGCAATAATGTTAGCACAGCTGAAAACCTTTGTCCTGATTTAAAGAAGCAATACAACTGGCCTTCTTTAGACTAGTTGAGTATCTGGAGCATCAGCATTTGTTGGTGCGATTACAGGCTCAAAATGGCCAGAAACAAATACCTTTCTTCTGAAACTCGTCAGTCTATTCTTGTTCTGAGAAATGAAGGCTATTCCATGCGAGAAATTGCCAAGAAACTGAAGCTCTCGTACAACGCTGTGTACTATTCCCTTCACAGAACAGGGCAAACTGTCTCTAGCCAGAATAGAAACAGGGGAGGCCCCGGTGCACAACTGAGCAAGAGGACAATTACATTAGTGTCTAGTTTGAGGAACAGATGCCTCACAAGTCCTCAACTGGCAGTATCATTAAATAGTACCCTCAAAACACCAGTCTCAACGTCAACAGTGAAGAGGTGACTCTGGGATGCTGGCCTTCTAGGCATAGTTGCAAAGAAAAAGCCATATCTCAGACTGGCCAATAAAAATAAAGGATTGGTAAAAGAACACAGACACTGGACAGAGGAACTCTGCCTAGAAGGCCAGCGCCCCGGAGTCGTCTCTTCACTGTTGACGTTGAGACAGTTTTTTTTGTGTGTGGGTACTATTCAATTAATAAACTTTCTCCCCAATTTCGTGGTATCCAATTGGTAGTTGCAGCGATGAGACAAGACTGTAACTCCCTTATGGACTCGGGAGAGGCGAAGGCCGAGAGCCATGCGTCCTCCGAAACGCGACCTGTAAAGCCAAAATGTCTGTGTACGCTATCCTCAATGCAGTAAAAAATTGAAACATTGATTAATGAAGCTTTATGCAACATTTGAGTGCGAACCCATTACACCTCTTCGTTTGTCAGATATGATTGTTGCCATCACTCTGATTGCTTTGGTTTGTCTGTTGGATTGGGCCTACAGATTGGGCCTACAGATTAGTCCTACAACTATTAGCAGATTAGAGCCTTGACTGAGTGTTGGCCTCATGAGAACTAGGAGAGTAGGAAGCAGTTTCTTTGTTGGAAATCATGGAGAGGGAGCTGTAAATGTGTACAAGAGCGCAAGAAATGTATCCTGGGTCTCTAATGAAAGGAAAGAGGGAGTGCTAATTGAATACATCCGGACGGACGTTAGTATTTGAGTGTTCATTTTTGGAGAATAAAAATTGTAGGCCTATTTTAACAATGAAAAAGCTTTGTTTCAATTCAATTGATACTTGTGAAATTTTTACCACGGTGCGTGGAGCTACTGCTGTGCATTTAAGCCCTATTGTTTATTCCCCAGTTCAAATGGCAAATACAGAATCAGTTCTATCATAGCGGAAATCAGACTTTTCTTTCGCTGTTACTGTTGGCCAAATTACCAGAGAAAAGCAAGCAGCCTGTCCGATGTTTACCTCTGCCATGTGGATTTGTGCCATTCTGATTAGGCAAGAGTTTAAGCACGTTTTTTTTGTTTTTGGGGGAAATCTGAAAAAAAGTCCTATTATTCGAATAGTAAAATAATTTCAAATGCCCATCCCTACTTGGGAGGATGAGTGTGTGGCAGTGTGTGACAGTAGTTTGGAATTGGGTGGGGGTGAGTGTTCGGGAATGTAGGAGAGTGTTAGTCATTGGGAGGTTCCTTGTATCCCCCTCTTAGTAACTCCCTTAATCATTTCCAGATGACTCAGAAGAACCCTTTCTCTAATACTGGCCCCCAGCTGAACGACTACTCCACTCTAATGTCATCACATGGTGTTTTTGCTCTATATATTCCAGAACTTTGTGCATTTACTATATCTTCCTCTAAGACAGGGTTGGGCAATTCCAGTCCTTGAGGGCCTGATTGGTGTCACAGTTTTTTCCCAGCCCCAGCTAACACACCTGCCTCTAATAATCACCTAATCATGATCTTCAGTTTAGAATGCAGTTTGATTAATCAGCTGTGTTTGCTAGGGATGGAGAAAAAGTGTGACACCAATCAGGTCCTCGGACTGGAGTTGCCCACCGCTGCTCTAAGACATATATGTGCAAGTGTGTTAGATCAGCCCTTATCTATTCCCTCAATTTAAATACGAGGGAAGGCACTTAACAAGGGAATTTATGAATGAAGTGAATTAGGGGTGTTCAGAATTCGGAAGAGTGAATCTACTATTAAGCGACTAGGGTGGTTGGCTCAGGTTTGAAAGAGAGACAAAGTTTAGCATCCTGCTGCCAAAATTTGTCAAAGAGTCCTTTGTGTGTCCCTCTGCTGAAGATGGTTAGTATGCATTGTGGGGTGTCGGGCGGCACAAACTAGCTACAGAATCTGTATTTTAACCGAATGGACCTTACGTACTGTTTCAAACATGATCTTTAAAGAAAGTAAACGTTGACAAATATGCAATTAATGTAAAAGTAAAACCCTTTTCTCTCCTACATTATTAATACCTACTCCATGATGATAAACAAGGGGTGTATCCCAATAATAGTTTATCTTCTCCTTAGGGCTGACCCCATTTAGTCCACTGGTCGATTTGTTTGGTCGATGGGCTGTTGGTCGACCAGGATTTTGCATGAAAGCGAGAAAAAAAATGTAATGCTCTGATCCTGTCGAAACGTCATAAAATTGCCTACCCGATTACTTCTTATCTGTTGCGCAAATAGCCTACAGCTGTGTTTGTCTGTCCGGTACTCACTGGTGCAGGAAACTATGAGGTCCAAGAATATTTTACATATTGTTGCAAGTTTGCTAGCATGAGCAGACTGTACCAAGTTAATAGTTGATACAATGTTTCAAGTTCCTTGCAGACAGACCATGCATAGCCAATGTGATTTAAAGGATATATATTTTTATCAGGATATTTTCTACCTGTGGGCTGCAATGTTTTTATTTGTTGGTTTTATGTAGGCTATATTTACATATTGGCAATAGAAGTTACTTTTAGATTTGTATCATTTTCATTTAGATATAATTTTTATTAACCACATGACATTGATTTTGAGATATGAAGACTATTATAAATGAAACTCAACTTCCACGAAAATATACATATGAAAATCTTGGCACTCCAAATGGAAAAAATGTTACAGACCACTGGTGTAACTTACTACCGTTAACTTCAGGAGCTTAACAAGGCTAGCAGCAGAGGGCAGTGGGGAGGAGGGTCACAGGTTTTTTTTCTTCTGGTTAGGCTATATGATCTCTGGCTCCCTCTTTTTAGTAATTTGTCTTCATTTTTAATGAAGAAAACATGGTGTCTATATTTAGAAAAATACTCGTTTTCAAATTCCATCGCTCTCGGTCGACCAAGATTTTTTTTTTTTGGGGGGGGAGCCCTACTTCTCCTGATGTGTGCACTAATCCACTACTTCATACAAATCTAAAAGCATGGACATTTCCACCATATTTCTTATACCAGTCATTCCCTTTCAAATCAGGGTAGTGTACACTTTTGAAGGAAGGGGAGATAATTGGGGAAAAGCCAGAGTCTCTCTGTACAGGGTGCTGCTTAGGTAACAAATGGAATCCCCTTTCCCCTAAACACCTGCCTTGTGGCTTCAACTGTAGCCCACTCTGACTACAATCAATATAACACTAGTCCATAAGCTATCTACGATACTTATTGTAGAGAAAGACTAGAAGGGAACTTCCTGCTAGTACCATTCACTGTGTTGAAATAGGACAAAAGAGAACAAGAAACTCTCATCAGTGCAGTATCCTGGTTGACAGTCCTGTGCCCCTAGTGCATGGTATACTGAACAGGTGATGAGGAACTGGCTAGTCCTGGTATTGTTCTGGAATGATGTGAGCTCACCCAGAGCAAATGCATACTGTAGCTTGGAGTGAGAGCCAGGGTTTTCAGAAAGTTGAAGGGAAGAGAGGCCTCCTAGCTGGTGGATGTTTTCTGGGCCTGTAATTCCCCACAAAATTTTTCAGGGAGTCCCCAACTGGCCTCTGAGGTGAAGGCAGGGAGAGTCATCTGGTTTCCTGTAGATTCATTACTCATATCTAGAACAGGGGGGGGGGGGGGCACTAGTAATGTCTGCAGTTTTTGGTTTGGCTATTTGTTTCAAGTGTATTAGGCTATAAATAAATCTCTTTGCCAAAATTCGTCATCTCTCAATCAATCACATTTATTTATAAAGCCCTTCTTACATCAGCTGATGTCACAAAGTGCTGTACAGGAACCCAGCCTAAAACCCAAAACAGCAAGCAATGTAGGTGTAGAAGCACGGTGGGTAGGAAAAACTCCCTAGAAAGGCCGAAACCTAGGCAGAAACCTAGAGGAACCAGGCTATGAGGTGGCCAGCCCTCTTCTGGCTGTGCCGGGTGGAGATTATAAGAACATGACCAAGATGTTCATAGATGACCAGCAGGGTCAAATAATAATAATCACAGTGGTTGTAGAGGGTGTGTGCCACAGAAAGTATTTGACTCTAGCCACAAAATTAAGGAAATTAGAAGGGGGGGGGGGATTTCGGCAAGACCATTTTATGCCTCCCAAAATCCCCCCCCCCCCCTTCTAATTTCCTTAATTTTGTGGCTAGAGTCAAATACTTTCTATACAACAAACTTCACGCCAGGATAGGCAACCAGACTTAAAGTTGTGTGTGTTATATTAAACATAGGTGGGAGTAAAATGTAGGCAAGCAATATCTGAGGTGTTTCCTTAAACGTGCTCCAAGGTGCCAATTTCAGTATGCACTGGTGGGGATATTTTAAGACCAACCGGAAACTGGGCTTAGTGGTAATGCGTTGGTTATTGCATGGAGTTTTTTCCACGGAAGTGCAGCCTATCCAGCCATGATGCACAAAAAGCACAAGAGATGTGGTTTTTGTGCCCGTAAACCTCGTATTTAGAAACATAAAAAACAAATAGCCTCCCCTCTGTGAAGGCAGTTTTTTTTGTCCTGCCCAATGCATTCGCTAACTAGTCAAGACTATCAATAAAGGGTTTGGCGCCTGAGACTGCTTTGAAAATAAGCTTAATTAAAAGATCAAGTTTGGCAACAGCAAAACAGTGAGCAGACATCACCGTTTTATCTATGTAGGCAATTACATTATTTTAGCCAGCTCCTGTTATTATTTCGGATGTGCGTTTTAAACATTTAAAAAAATACATGAAGGCTATGGAACGAGAGATTGGATAATCCGGTGATGCTCATATTTAGAAACATTTAAATTATTTTCCTTTAACAATTGCTTGTTTTCTGTTTGTTTGATTAGAAAACAAGCCCTTACAGTAGCCTATAACGAAAGCTGGTTCAACAGCAATGAGTCTTTCTTATCCTAGCCATGCATTACCCAAGTATCCTATCCATAAAATATTTCTAAATGGTCTACTTGTGAGGCTTCTGCATTATTCCCAATTCACATAGACCTACCTGCAGTACATACTCCATTCGGCTTGTACCCATCCCCATTTCCCAAGAGCGCCTCATGTCCGGTTAATATTCATTAAAGCCAGTTACACCAATGTTGACTGTCAACACTCCAAACATATGGAGCAAACACTGGATGTTATTATTATATATTTTTTTTTACAGTTGCTATCGCTTGTTACAGTATTTTATGTTACTTAATAAACTGTAGTATCAGTCCACAATGGACTAGGACGAGAATATTATGTGCCCCCAGCTGAATTGGAGTTAATCTACAAAATTTGAGACAAACTAGTGCAGTATTAAGTAGAGGTCGACCGATTATGATTTTTCAACGCCGATACCGATACCGATTTTATTGGAGTACCAAAAAAAGCCGATACCGATTAATCGGCCGATTTTTGTTTAATGTATTTGTAATAATGACAATTACAACAATACTGAATGAAAACTTATTTTAACTTAATACAATACATCAATCAAATCAATTTAGCCTCAAATAAATAATGAAACATGTTCAATTTGGCTTAAATAATGCAAAAACAAAGTGTTGGAGAAGAAAGTAAAAGTGCAATATGTGCCATGTAAGAAAGCTAACGTTTAAGTTCCTTGCTCAGAACATGAGAACATATGAAAGCTTGGTGGTCCTTTTAACATGAGTCTTCAATATTCCCAGGTAAGAAGTTTTAGGTTGTAGTTATTATAGGAATTATAGACTATTTCTCTCTCTACGATTTGTATTTCATATACCTTGACTATTGGTTGTTCTTAAAGGCACTTTAGTATTGCCAGTGTACAGTATTGCTTCCATCCCTCTCCTCGCCGCTACCTGGGCTCGAACAGGAACACATCGACAACAGCCACCCTCGAAGCAGCGTTACCATGCAGAGCAAGGGAACAACTACCCAAGTCTCAGAGCGAGTGACGTTTGAAACGCTATTAGCGCGCACCCCGCTAACTAGCTAGCCATTTCAATCGGTTACACCAGCCTAATCTCGGAGTTGATAGGCTTTGAATTCATAAACAGCAGAGCTGTGGCAAAACGCACAAAAGTGCTGTTTGAATGAATGCGTTCGAGCCTGCTGGTGCCCACCATCGCTCAGTCAGACTGCTCTATCAAATCATAGACTATATTATAACATACTACACACGAAATTACGAGCCTTAGGTCATTAATATGGAAACTATCATCTCGAAAACAAAACATTTATTCTTCAGTGAAATACGAACCGTTCCGTGTTTTATCTAACGGATGGCATCCATATCAGTCTAAATATTCCTGTTACTTTGCACAACCTTCAATGTTATGTCATAATATACGGTAAAATTATCTGTCAAATTAGTTCGGCAATGAGCCAGGCGGCCCAAACTGTTGCATATACCCTGACTCTGCGTGCAATGAAAGCAAGAGAAGTGACAGAATTTCACCTGGTTAATATTGCCTGCTAATCTGGATTTCTTTTAGCTAAATATGGAGGTTTAAAAATATATACTTCTGTGTATTGATTTTAAGAAAGGCATTGATGTTTATGGTTAGGTACACGTTGGAGCAACGACAGTCCTTTTTCGCGAATGCGCACTGCATCGATTATATGCAACGCAGGACACGCTAGATAAACTTGTAATGTCATCAACGTTGTGTAGTTATAACTAGTGATTATGATAGATTTTTTTTTAATGAGATACGTTTAATGCTAGCTAGCAACTTACCTTGGCTTCTTACTGCATTCGCGTAACAGGCAGGCTCCTCGTGAGGCGGTTGTGAGGTGAGGTGAGGTGGTTAGAGCGTTGGACTAGTTAACCGTAAGGTTGCAAGATTGAATCCCTGAGCTGACAAGGTAAAAATCTGTCGTTCTGCCCCTGAACAAGGCAGTTAACCCACCATTCCTATGCCGTCATTGAAAATAAGAATGTGTTCTTAATTGACTTGCCAGTTAAATAAAGGTGTTAAAAACATTTTTTTTTCTTTTTCTGCAAAATCGGCGTCCAAAATTAACGATTTCCGATTGTTATGAGAACTTTAAATCGACCCTAATTAATCGGCCATTCCGATTAATCGGTCAACCTCTAGTATTAAGCCATGGAATGCCTTGATTGGTCAGTGAGTGTCCAAGCCCTTGTCACACCTAAAAGTTGATCATTCATCAAAACCCCAACATTTTGCGCCACCACCAGCTATTGTGCTCATAATAACGGCTGTGAAAATAATTTCTGACACACCCCCGGATCTATAGTGCTACTGTCAGGGCTTAGATTTACAATTGGGTTAGGTTTGTTAAAATATAGTACTTCATGTTCTATTCGGTTGACTGCTGTTTAATTTGTATCAAACACCACAGTAGCTTATGTGCCACTTGCTAGGCTGTACTATGTGTCATGAGTGCAGTAACCAGTAAACAGCATGGTGCCTGCTGCCTGACTTTACCTTCGCCGATCTAACTTGGCATGTCTCCAGCAGCAGTCACCTGCTCTGCTCCTCCTCTTCCTGCACCCCTTCCTCCCCCCCAGTGTCCTGGGCTGAGCTCCTGTCCTGACATGTGCCTTGATCGGCCCCAGCCCTCCCCCTTATCTCCTCTCTGCTATGGAGAGGGTGTGAGGTCACCCTGTTCAAGCACCTCTCATCCAACCATGCACAGATCCAGAGATAAGCATTTAGTAGTGGAGTATTGGTGTCTCTGATGGGTCTTTGGCATGGTTTGCTAACTACCTCTCTCAAAGAGTGCAGTGTATAAAGTCAGAACATCTGCTGTCTCAGCCACTGCCTGTCACCAAGGGAGTACCCCAAGGCTCAATCCTAGGCCCCACGCTCTTCTCAATTTACATCAACAACATAGCTCAGGCAGTAGGAAGCTCTCTCATCCATTTATATGCAGATGATACAGTCTTCTACTTAGCTGGCCCCTGGATTTTGTGTTAAATGCTCTACGACAAAGCTTTCTTAGTGTCCAACAAGCTTTCTCTACCCTTAACCTTGTTCTGAACACCTCAGCACATATCAAAGCTGCAGGCTAAAGTTAAATCTAGACTTGGTTTCCTCTATTGTAATCGCTCCTCTTTCACCCCAGCTGCCAAACTAACCCTGATTCAGATTGCCATCCTACCCATGCTAGATTACGGAGATATAATATATACAGTGGGGAGAACAAGTATTTGATACACTGCCGATTTTGCAGGTTTTCCTACTTACAAAGCATGTAGAGGTCTGTAATTTTTATCATAGGTACACTTCAACTGTGAGAGACGGAATCAAAAATCCAGAAAATCACATTGTATGATTTTTAAGTAATTCATTTGCATTTTATTGCATGACATAAGTATTTGATACATCAGAAAAGCAGAACTTAATATTTGGTACAGAGATCATACGTTTCCTGTAGTTCTTGACCACACTGCAGCAGGGATTTTGGCCCACTCCTCCATACAGACCTTCTCCAGATCCTTCAGGTTTCGGGGCTGTCGCTTGCCAATACGGACTTTCAGCTCCCTCCAAAGATTATCTATTGGGTTCAGGTCTGGAGACTGGCTAGGCCACTCCAGGACCTGCATATCCTTGCTTCTGGGCCTGAGCTACAGGCAGTTAGATTAGGGTATGTCTTTAGGCGGAAATTGAGAAGAAGGGGGGGTACCCCAAATAAGTTAACTCACTTGCCTAGTTAAATATAGGTTAAATAAAATAAAATAAATAGTGTACAGTGTAGTACACATGCAAATGAATGCTGACTGAGACATGTTTTATATGCTGATACTACTCTGCATATTACACTAATAAATAGGCCTACAGGGACTGGCTGTGGAAGACTATGGCTAGGCTTGGGAGTTTTACATATTTAGCATATATATTCACTTTCTGCTTGATTAAAAATAACTTTGCCTTGGCAGGCTTGATTAATAAGGACTTTCCCCATTTGTGAGGTGTGTCTTCGACTGACATGACTGTAAATCCTGTGTACATTAGTGTGTAGGCCCATCTTGTCTCAATATATCAGATTCATTAATCATCACCCTGCTTTGAATGTATGAAACCCCTGTCGCTGTTGAAGAGTGAACATGTGTGTCTCACTGTCTGGTAGGCTATTCCAGGTGTCAGGGAGGAAGACAGTGTACTAGAGAAGATGGGCTGCCTGGCTCTTCTATGCTGCTATATGGACTCACTGTGCTATCTGTTGTATGTATGTGATGTGGAAGGGGGGAAGGCAGTGGAGAACACTGGCTGCCTGGCCCTGCGCTAGGCTGTGATGTATGGGCTCACTGTATCATCTGTGTAGAGAACATGGGCTTTCTCCTAACTGCTATATGGACTCACTTTTTCATCTAGGGCAGTGGTTCCCAAACTTGTTAGTCCCGTACCCCTTCAAGCATTCAACCTCCAGCTGTGTACCCCCTCTAGCACCAGGGTCAGCGTACTCTCAAATGTTGTTTTTTGCCATCATTGTAAGCCTGCCACACACATACTATACAATATATTTATTAAACATAAGAATGAGTGTGAGTTTTTTTGTCACAACCCGGCTCGTGGGAAGTGACAAAGAGCTCTTATAGGACCAGGGCACAAATAATAATAATTCATAATTTTGCTGTTTTATTTAGCCATCTTACATATAAAACTTTATTTGTTCATCAAATTGTGAATAACTCACCACAGGTTATTGAGAAGGATGTGCTTGAAAGGATGCACATAACTCTGCAGTTTTGGGTTGTATTGGAGAGAGTCTCAGTCTTGAATAATGTTCCACACAGTCTGCCTTTATTTAGTTTTAATGCTAGTGAGGGCCGAGAATCCACTCTCACATAGGTACGTGGTTGCAAAGAGAATCAGTGGCTTAACACCGCGATTTGCCAAGGCAGGATACTCTGAGCGCAGCCCAATCCAGAAATCTAGCAGTGGCTTCTGATTTTAAATTCAATTTTCACAGAACCGCTTGTTGCAATTTCGATGAGGCTCGCTTGTTCAGATATCGGTGGAATGGAGGCAGGGCATGAAAGGGATAATGAATCCAGTTGTTTGAGTCATCCGTTTCGGGAAAGTACCTGCGTAATTGTGCACCCAACTCACTAGGGTGCTTCGCTATATCACATTTGACATTGTCCATAAGATTGTTCATTTGCACACACAAAAATCATACAATGATGGAAAGACCTGTGTTGTCCTTGTTAATGCAGACAGAGAAGAGCTCCAACTTCTTAATCATAGCCTCAATTTTGTCCCGCACATTGAATATCGTTGCGGAGAGTCCCTGTAATCCTAGATTCAGATCATTCAGGTGAGGAAAAAATATCACCCAGATACGCCAGTCGTGTGAGAAACTAGTCATCATGCAAGCAGTCAGACAAGTGAAATGCATAGAATTCACTGGCTTGTATGCGAAGCAGTAATTGTTTCAAAACATCTTCTCCCATGCCACTGATGCATCGTGAAACAGTGTTGTTTGATGAAGACGTTGTCTGTATAGTTTTTTTTGGGCCTTTCCCCCCATCATTGTCCCAGCCATATCTGGTAGCAGGAAAAATTAAGTCCTCCCCAATAGTATGAGGTTTGCATGTCCTAGTCACTCGGTAGCTCACCATATAAGACTCTTCTAGCCCCTTCTTATTAATGGTATCTGTTGCTTTTATACATGTCTTACTACTCGAAAGTCGTCTTCATTCTCGCTCCAAAAACTTCCGTGGCTTATTTTTCAAATTGGCATGTTTTGTTTCTAAATGTCTGCGCAAGAGTGACGGTTTCATCGAGTTGTGAGATAGTACTTTTGCACAGACAGTGGTTGCTCCTTTAAAAGTTGCTTCATGCTGCAGCACACTTTGCGGGGTGCTGCAGCATTCTGTGGCACGTTATCTAATTGTCAGGCATTTTTTCTGTTAATGTGAGTTAGAGCTAGTTTGACCACCAGAGGGCATCTTTGAGAAGCATTTGATAGTCTTCCATATTGGCATTACAAGAGAATTTAAAACCTTTTTTATAACAACATAGTATATGGGATTGATTTTAAGAAATTTGTCTTGATTAATTTCATTAATATTATGGTGTTTCTATTCCGAGAAAAACGAAACCCTCTGGGTTTCCGTTAGGATGGAATGGAAAATATGACGCTATACAGTGTGACGGTCGGGAGTAGGCTACAGCATAAGAGGATTGGGGGATTCTAAATTGTTTGCCTTCATTAGACAACTTTGTTCCAATATTTCTGTAAATCAGTGATATTAAAAGCATTTTGAAGATAAGCCACCTGCATTTGTTTATTAGGCTACTGTGCAGTCTGACAAGTAAACATAGCCTACAATACATACTGTAGTAAACATGGGAAAATTCCTTACATAAGGGAGAGCAGGCCATGTCTGTACTACAAAATGCAGGCACGCAGGAGACTGGGGTTCAAATCCCTGACGGGGAGGAAGGAGTAGGCTTTGTAAATAATAAACTGTTCTTAACTGCTTCCATATGTGTTATTTCATAGTTGTGATGTCTTCACTATTATTCTACAATGTAGAAAATAGTAAAACTAAAGAAAAATACTGGAATGAGTAGGTGTGTCCAAACTTTTGACTGGTATTTGCTTAATTAATTTGATTAATATTATGGTGTTTCTATTCCATGAAAAACCCTCTGGGTTTCTGTTAGGATGGAATGGAAAATATGGCGCTGTACAACGTGGTGGTCGGCAGTACATTACTGAGCTATTTCGCTAAAGAATCCCTGTGTCGTGCGGGCAGGGCACGCAGAAGACCGGGATTCAATTCCCCGATGGGGAGGAAGGAGTAGGCTGTCCTTGTAAATAAGAATATGTTCTTAACTGACTTGTCTAGTTAAATTCAATCTGGCGTGCCTGCGCTCAAAGTCAGAGCATTGTCAGTTTGTGAATTCAGACCGTTTCGCTCTTGGAGTGCACACTGGACGTTCAAGCCGAGGAGTAGTGTTGATTTGAGCATTCTGGCCTTACAACTGCAGTCAATCACCCAAGCTAACGTTGGCTAGCTTGCTAGCTACTTCCAGACACAAATGAGGCCACTCTGACCATTTTACTTGCCCTGTTAACCAGAGCGTTTGTGACGTTTACTGACACCAGCCATATTCAACGGGTGTATAAATTCATTATTCTGCTCTCTGGTACACTCAGAGGAGAGTGCTCTGAAATCAGAGTAGATAGCCAGAGCGGATTTACGAAAGCACCCAAATGTCCATTGAGAATGCACAACGACTATACCATTTAGCTAAGCTAAGAATGACGGGAATAATCAAGTCAATAAACATTGGGTAGTTAGCCTATAGTTAATATACTGTCAAGTTTGATGCATAACTACTAACGTTAGGTAGATAGCTAACATACCGGTACATACTGCTGTAATGATATGCTACATGGTTCGTAAGGACAGCATAGCTAACATTGTCAGCCAACATAATGTGTAAGGTAACTTGTTTGAAAAGTCATTTCTTTATTACATTGAGTAGCAAGCTACCGCGAGGACGCGCTCTATCAACTCTGCGGCTTGAGCATGCTTTTGGTGCACAGTCGATAGCGCGCTGGACTTCGTGCAAGAAGGTTGAGGGTTCGAAACCTGCTCCCTACTTGTTTCATTTGAAGTCATGCACAATTATCAATTTATTATTTGGTTTATACACTGCTCAAAAAAATAAAGGGAACACTTAAACGTCCTTTGACTCTCTATGTCCCCTATCCTCCAGGCCGGCTCGGTCCTCCCCTCCTGCTCCGTGGCTCGACGACTCARTGCGAGCTCACAGAACAGGGCTCCGGGCAGCCGAGCGGAAATGGAGGAAAACTCGCCTCCCTGCGGACCTGGCATCCTTTCACTCCCTCCTCTCTACATTCTCCTCTTCTGTCTCTGCTGCTAAAGCCACTTTCTACCACTCTAAATTCCAAGCATCTGCCTCTAACCCTAGGAAGCTCTTTGCCACCTTCTCCTCCCTCCTGAATCCTCCTCCCCCTCCTCCTCCCTCTCTGCGGATGACTTCGTCAACCATTTTGAAAAGAAGGTCGACGACATCCGATCCTCGTTTGCTAAGTCAAACGACACCGCTGGTTCTGCTCACACTGCCCTACCCTGTGCTTTGACCTCTTTCTCCCTCTCTCTTCCAGATGAAATCTCGCGTCTTGTGACGGCCGCGCCCAACAACCTGCCCGCTTGACCCTATCCCCTCCTCTCTTCTCCAGACCATTTCCGGAGACCTTCTCCCTTACCTCACCTCGCTCATCAACTCATCCTTGACCGCTGGCTACGTCCCTTCCGTCTTCAAGAGAGCGAGAGTTGCACCCCTTCTGAAAAAACCTACACTCGATCCCTCCGATGTCAACAACTACAGACCAGTATCCCTTCTTTCTTTTCTCTCCAAAACTCTTGAACGTGCCGTCCTTGGCCAGCTCTCCTGCTATCTCTCTCGAATGACCTTCTTGATCCAAATCAGTCAGGTTTTCAAGACTAGTCATTCAACTGAGACTGCCTTCTCTGTGTCACGGAGGCGCTCCGCACTGCTAAAGCTAACTCTCTCTCCTCTGCTCTCATCCTTCTAGACCTATCGGCTGCCTTTGATACTGTGAACCATCAGACTCCTCTCCACCCTCTCCGAGCTGGCATCTACGGCGCGGCCCACGCTTGGATTGCGTCCTACCTGACAGGTCGCTCCTACCAGGTGCGTGGCGAGAATCTGTCTCCGCACCACGTGCTCTCACCACTGGTGTCCCCAGGGCTCTGTTCTAGGCCCTCTCCTATTCCGCTATACACCAAGTCACTTGGCTCTGTCATATCCTCACATGGTCTCTCCTATCATTGCTATGCAGACGACACACAATTAATCTTCCCTCCCCCCTCTGATAACCAGGTGGCGAATCGCACTCTCTGCATGTCTGGCAGACATATCAGTGTGGATGACGGATCACCACCTCAAGCTGAACCTCGGCAAGACGGAGCTGCTCTTCCTCCGGGGAAGGACTGCCCGTTCCATGATCTCGCCATCACGGTTGACAAACTCCATTGTGTCCTCCTCCCAGAGTGCTAAGAACCTTGGCGTGATCCTGGACACACCCTGTCGTTTTCAACTCACATCAAGGCGGTGACCCGTTCCTGTAGGTTCATGCTCTACAACATTCGCAGAGTACGACCTCGTCACACAGGAAGCGGCGCAGGTCCTAATCCAGGCACTTGTCATCTCCCGTCTGGATTACTGCAACTCGCTGTTGCTGGGCTCCCTGCCTGTGCCATTAAAACCCCTACAACTCATCCAGAACGCCGCAGCCCGTCTGGTGTTCAACCTTCCCAAGTTCTCTCACGTCACCCCGCTCCTCCGCTCTCTCCACTGGCTTCCAGTTGAAGCTCGCTCCGCTACAAGACCATGGTGCTTGCCTACGGAGCTGTGAGGGGAACGGCACCTCCGTACCTTCAGGCTCTGATCAGGCCCTACACCCAAACAAGGGCACTGCGTTCATCCACCTCGGCCTGCTCGCCTCCCTAACTCTGAGGAAGTACAGTTCCCTCTCAGCCCAGTCAAAACTGTTCGCTGCTCTGGCACCCAATGGTGGAACAAACTCCCTCACGACGCCAGGTCAGCGGAGTCAATCACCACCTTCCGGAGACACCTGAAACCCCACCTCTTTAAGGAATACCTAGGATAGGATAAAGTATCCTTCAACCCCCCCTCCCCCTTAAAAGAGTAGAGCACTATTGTAAAGGTTGTTCCACTGGATATCATAAGGTGAATGCACCAATTTGTAAGTCGCTCTGGATAAGAGCGTCTGCTAAATGACTTAAATGTAAATGTTAAACAACACAATGTAACTCCAAGTCAATACACTTCTGTGAAATCAAACTGTCCACTTAGGAAGCAACACTGATTGACAATAAATTTCACATGCTGTTTGTGCAAATGGAATAGACAAAAGGTGGAAATTATAGGCAATTAGTAAGACACCCCAAAAAAGGAATGGTTCTGACGGTGGTGACCACACACCACTTCTCAGTTCCTATTCTTCCTGGCTGATGTTTTGGTCACTTGTTGAACGCTGGCGGTGCTTTCACTCTAGTGGTAGCATGAGACGGAGTCTACCTCCATGCTCTGGACACTACGCTGACAGACACAGCAAACCTTTTTGCCACAGCTCGCATTGATGTGCCATCCTGGATGAACTGCACTACCTGAGCCACTTGTGTGTGTTGTAGACTCAGTCTCATGCTACCACTAGAGTGAAAGCACCGCCAGCATTCAAAAGTGACCAAAACATCAGCCAGGAAGCATAGGAACTGAGAAGTGGTGTGTGGTCACCACCTGCAGAACCATTCCTTTTTTGGGGGTGTCTTACTAATTGCCTATAATTTCCACCTTTTGTCTATTCCATTTGCACAACAGCATGTGAAATTTATTGTCAATCAGTGTTGCTTCCTAAGTGGACAGTTTGATTTCACAGAAGTGTGATTGACTTGGAGTTACATTGTGATGTTTAAGTGTTCCCTTTATTTTTTTGAGCAGTGTATTTCCCATTCATTGTCAGTTAGAGACACAGTAGTGCCTTGGGACCCAAAAGCATAATCAGTGCTCTAACTCCCCCTTGGTCGTTAGGGCAAATCTGGTCTGTGATAGGAGAGGGGTTTTTCACAACTAGCTCGGCTATTTAGACTATTCTTTAGTAAGGTTGAATAGTCTATTGTTCAGCTATTAGCCCCCCTCCCCAACTTGCAACAAATTGTTGTTACTCCCATCTTGTCCTTGCCCTCTTCCACGCGTCATTCTCCGCCTGAGTGGCTCGCTTGTGCCTGTGCTGGCAGGAAATGGCAGCATCTTCGATTGTGCGTCAAGAATTCTGCATAGCAAGTTTGTATGAAGGTCTGGTTATTCACGGGCAAGTTGTTATATGCTATGTAAGTACATTTGTGTCTTATTTTCAATCAAAAATAATTGTTCTGAAAGGAAAAACGAGGCTTCAAAGTAAAAAAAAAATATTGCAATCAAATATTTTGTAATAGAGCGCAAAATGTTATGCATTTATATATTTTGAGAACAAAACATTTATTTGAAAACAAAACTCCAATTTAATTTCGCTATCAACCACCCTCCATTTTGGCAATTTGAGTGTCGGTTTGGCTACAACCAATACTGTTCAGCCTTTCTTACCAACACAAAGGAAGTCATAGCGGACACCTACGAAAGACTGTGTGATGATGGCATCTCAGGTAAGCAGCACTGGGCGTTCTTCCATCCAACTTCTATATAGCTAGTAGTTAGCTCCTACGATTCAGTGCCCGGTTCATAACATTCTACTATATTACATACATACATACATACATACCTTAGAATGATAAATCATGCAATTATTATTCTCAAGCTAACCAAAAACATTTTAGCTACGAATGCCTGTTCTCACCATTTTCAGTTGAATTCATCTAGCTTTCTTGCAACTCATAAGCAGGCCATGTCCTATTTGTTTCATAGTCGATATATAATCATATTTCATGACAGTGTAACGGTTAGCTTTTTTTTACAGAAGGATGAAAGAACACAATATGTCTGTCGGGAATGCTATTCTGATATGTCAGATGAAGAGTTAGACCAGAAAGTCAGAGCCATTAGGCAAAGATGCCCCATGCAGGCTTTAGAATGGTCAAAGGAAGTATCCAAGCCATGGGCCATTGTGTACAATGGCGAAGAGTTAGGGAGTCTTTGCAGCGTGTAGATGGTGCAGGTATCATTGCCAGAATGATCCAGCTTCGTTGCATTGCTCGGCAAAGATACTCTGTGCCTGCTCCCCTGCCTCTCGTCCACATTGATACAAGTCATAAATTGATAACGTACTAAGATGTATAATATCTCCATAAAATCTAAGAAGTTATTTAAACTTTTTTTATTCGTAGTTATTCGTAGACAAATGTTCAATGATGTATTGGAGTTGATCGTCATCAACTGGTAATACATAAATAATGAAGCAGGTTAATACGTTAAACATTTCACTTTTAATTCCAATGCTTTTTTTTCAAGATACAACATTGTCATCTTTGGCGGTATAGATCGATTTTCAAGGAAGGTAAGTATATTATTTTGTATGCATATTTCCCATCACCTAATGAACAACCACAATACCAGTCTGGTGTTAAGCACAGGCTAACTCTTGTATAGATGTTCTATCTGGACACTGCGGCCAATAACAGCAGCAACTGCTTTTGGATACTTTATGGATGGAGTCTGCAGCAATGGATGGCCTTCAAGGTAAATATTGATATAGTAGAATGAAAAAAATTATTACTTGTATTATGCATATTGTAACATCTTGTGAGGAGTTAATTTCTGTATAAAAACCCTTGACATCTTCCTCATCAAACCTCGTAAGATTGCTTTCTGTGTTGTATTGACGTATCCTGAAAATGACATCTGCTCCTTTAGATCGAATGGTCATATGAAAACAATAACTGAGATATCTACAAAAAATAAGCGATTTTCTTTACTTTCAGAGTGTGTGCTGATCAAGGGGTCGGAAATGTAGATATTGCCAGATGTTCACTGTCCGAGGAACAGGTTGTGGAAGCTTTATTTCTGACAAAAGTGTCCATAACCAGAGGTAATTAAACTGTTCTGTTTTCTTTTTCTCTTTTCCTCTCTGCCTGTCTTGTTGTACATGGAACCTGTCTCACATGCATTAATTAAAAAAACCTTAAGATGTCAGCTGCTAATTTTAAGATTTACACCACATAAACATTGTAATTGTCACTGGACTATCAAGCCCCTGTTGCTGCCAAATTTATTGCCACTAATACAGATTTGTTTCTCTTGAGCATTCCAGATTCAGCAGCCGGAGGACCTGCTTTATTGTAAACAAAGAGATTTTCAAAAAAATTGATCTACATGCGCACAAAATAAAAAATGTTTTGCATTTCACCTCCTGATGATTATGATGACTGACCGTGTTAGAATAAAAAAAAAAGAAGCCTATTCATGCGCTCTATCTCTATCCGTCTGTCTCTTGTCTACAGGTATGTTTTGATGTGAGAGAGGAAGCCAGTCCCGTCATCGCCACCTTACCCACTCTTAAGATTCGGGCCGACTGGGAGCCCAAGGCTGATTAGGAGACACCGCTAGAGACACTGTGGAATTGTGATGAACTGAGAGAATATTAGGGTAGCACTGTAATTCATTAATCATATGCTGTCTTCCCTGCTCCTCTGTTTTATCTCTTTCCTTTTCTGTCTTCTACACCTCTCTCCCCACCTTTCTTCCTCTTTTTTTATAATGCACACCATATGTGCATTGAAGTACAGATTGAAATTGTATTTAGAATATTACAATAATAATATTTATAATTAATGTATTTATAACACCTGGATAATGAACTTTCAATAAAGCATTTCACATTCTCCACTGGTTGAAATTAAGTATCTCATTAGAATAATACACCTATTCTGTGTCCTCAGATTAATGCAGGATTACATCACTCTTACAAGTTACAATGTGTAATCATTGATGTCCCAGGAGCAGGAATGGTAAACACTGTTGAATTGTATAATTGTAATACATACATGTATACACAGCATCATTCAAAGAATGGAGTTTTATACACCTGGTATTGGATATGACTGAAAAAGAATGTCTCACAGAGATTCATACCTGAACCGCACCTTTATTTGCCAAAGAAGAGTACATGATCAGTGAATATATTCAATGTACAGGCTACAATGTGGGCATCTCATGCGTGGGAATAACTACAGTACATGTATATAGGACTTGCATCCTTGGCACAATAAAGTTATTATATTCTACTCAATCCATAGGCTTCCTTAATGCCATTCAGATTTGAAGTCGATACAACAACTATGATAGCTGAGGTTCATAGATAGGTTCTGAACTAATATTCATACCAACATTTTTAGGGTCCATACACAGATCGGCTACATACTGTAGCTAGCTACACATCCATAGGCATACAGTTATTTTTTATTCTCCACTACACAATAAGCAAATAAATAGTTAGCTAGCTATGTTACTTCAGCTGCATTGCATGGCAAATGTAAGCAAGGCATGCCAACACAATTGTACATTCAATTTGCAGTAAATGCTTTAACTAGCTAGAATCTTTTCATCCACTGTTTCACAAGACGACAGCCTGGTTTGCTGGTTTTCTCAGGAGTCCCTAAAACAATAAACAACACGAATTACAAATCCATACTAATGTCATAACACTAGCTAGCTAGTGTTAGCTAGTCAGCTAACTTGCTAAATAGCGATTTTCATAAATTAACTTTATGACAAAAAAATGCACAATTGTTTGTCTCTACATTAACTAACATATTCCTCTCAATTGTAAATGTTTTGCTTGACTCATTATGACGTTATAACTGCTTACATTTGCTTCCACTGTAATGTTTTGTCAGCCATCTTTGCTGAAGAAAGTCACCAGGGACTCATGGCCCGCGTCAAATTAGTCATTGGAACCTCTCGATATGATTGGTCATATAAAAACCTTGGGACTCAAATGCATAATGAGTGCTCTAACTCCCCCTTGCGGTGGTCTGGAGCAATGAAGCTGTGACGCTGGGGACTTTTAAGTCCCGCGGTGTAAGCTTGCCACTTTTAAAGGAGGAACTACTGTATAACACACTGGCTGAGGAAAGGCACTACTCCCAATATAAGTGAACCCCAAATCAATGTAGTTCTCATCATATTTGCGCCTCGTCGATGGTCCAATGTCCCTGTCTGTTGTTCGGTGCTTTCCCCGGTAAGGGGGCAGTAGCTCTTTGGCTGCATCAGATTCACAACTGTCAGTGTCCATGCTAGGTGAGCTAACAACAAATGTAGAATTACTGATGCTACCATTGGATGTGCCCGTGGAAGCAGAACAACTTGTGTCGTTGACAGGTGCCAGTGTAGTACTGCTGGTAGTAGCAGTTGGACGCGGCCCTTACTTTTTTTTAACCATCCATTTTCAAGCAAACGGAATGAGCAGCAGCTACGTTTGGCTATTAGTGGAATTCATTGTGTTGTTATTTCGCTGAACACTAGATGGTTTAGTTTTATCTTTGGCAGTGAAACGAGAATACTCATTTAAAAAAATGTTAATCACATTTTTTGGGGGCGTATCCCTGATGGCATTGCGCGAACCCCTGGGGGTACGTGTACCCCAGTTTGGGAATACCTGGTCTAGGGAATCCTAATGAATTCCTCTAGCCTGGCTGTACACTCCGGTCATTTATATTTCCACAGTCTCTAGCTGCCAGACACAGACCGACCAGTCAGATAGGCCTAGTACATCCTTACAGCCCTGTACTGTACTAGGCTGTATATATAGGTCAAGTAGAAGGCAGTTATTTCTGCTGGGGCCTGGCACGAGGGACCGCCCTCCATTTTAAACTTAGCTGAGACTTTCACTGACTGGCTGTGAAGTTAGAGGACATGATGAAGGGATCCCATGACTCTGACTCATTCACAAGCGATTCAGGGTTTGTTCTTCAATGAGCCTACAATAACATTATCCGTAATGATACTATTAAAGTACTGTAATGTAGATTAGGCAGTAGCATTGTATTGGTACAACATTTTAAACTGAGACCTAACTGAAAGTGAATGAGTGATAAACTAGGTTGAGTTGTAGTGTAGCAGGTCCGCTTCTCTTTCCCTGTCTTATTGTGTGTTGGATGGAAGTTAATAACACATGTACCTCCTGTTTAAAAGTGCTGAGTTCTGCAGTCAGCCAGAAGGGCCTGATTACTGCTGCCAGCCGGGGTGTGTCCTTCCTGTCAGTTCAGGGCTGCCTCTGTCAGTCGGCCTCCACGTTGCCACGGTTACTAGAAACAAAGACGACGTTACACGGGGGTAAAATAAGTTACATCCGATAAATGTAATAATGGCACCATAGGAGATGGCTGCCGCTTTACGGTCTCCTAACCAATTGTGCTATTGTGTGTTTTTTCGCTTTATTTGTAACTTATTTTGTACATGTTTCTGCCACCGTCTCTTATGAACGAAAAGAGCTTCTAGATATCAGGACAGCGATTACTCACCTCATACTGGAAGAATATTTTTTCTTTAATGAGTCGGACGTGAAGGATTTACTTCAGACACCCGACAAGGCTCAAATCCCCGTGATTCAGATGAGATGGAGATATCGGGGACGTACGTCGGGGTATGGATCTGACGGCGAGTGGGTAATCTGCCTCTACCATCAGTACTATTAGCCAACGTACAATCATTGGATAACAAAATAGACAAACTACAATCACAATATCCTACCAACGGGACATTAAAATAATAATATCTTATGTTTCACAGAGTCGTGGCTGAACGACAACATCAATAACATACAGCTGGTGGGTTTTACGCTGCATCGGCAAGATAGAACAGCCGCCTCCGGTATGGCAAGGGGTGGTGGTCTGTGTATATTTGTAAACAGCTGGTGCATGAAATCTAATAGTCAGGAAGTCTTAAGGTTTTGCTCGCCTGAGGTAGAGTATCTCATGATAAGCTGTAGACCACACTATTTACCAAGCAAGTTATCTATATTCTTCGTAGCTGTCTATTTACCACCACAAACCGATGCTGGCACTAAGACCGCACTCAATAAGCTGTATACGGCTATAAGCAAACAGGAAAACGCTCATCCAGAGGCGGCGCTCATAGTGGCCGGGGACTTTAATGCAGGGAAACTCATCCGTTTTACCAAATTTCTACCAGCATGTTAAATGTGCAACCAGAGGGGGAAAAAACTCTAGACCACCTTTACTCCACACACAGAGACGTGTACAAAGCTCTCCATTTGGCAAATCTGACCATAATTCTATCCTGCTGATTCCTGCTTAAAGTAATACAAAAAAATCAAGAAGGAAACACCAGTGACACGGTCAGATGACACAGATGCTTAGTTACAGGACTATTTTACTAGCACAGACTGGAATATGTTCCGGGATTCCTCCGATGGCATTGAGGAGTACAATACATCAGTCACTGGCATCATCAATAAGTGCATTGATGACGTCGTCCCAACAGTGGCTGTACGTACATACCCCAACCAGTCAAATAAAATTTGATTTGAAAAGAACTCTACTTCTGCCCTAGCCCCCGAGTCAGTGGAGTTTTACCTTGACATTAGGCCTACATGTCCCAGCAGTATAGCCTAGGCCCAGCTGACCGTAGCCCGTAGCTGACTGTGATGCCCCACAGCAATACATCTGCTCTAATCAATTTATTATGGAGCCTGTGTGTGTCAGTGTTTCTCATGTATCACTTTGGTAATAATCAACTAACCTAATGGAGTTATTCGTTTTCTGCTGTAGATAAGTTATAATTTAACTGTGGCCAAGTGTGCATGAAAACAGATGCATGTTAATCAATATACGCAACAGTAATGAAACATTTGTTTTGTGTCATTTTCACCATTTGGATTTAAAATTCTGGCAGCTAGTCAAACAGTAATATGCACAGTTTAGTGAAATAGTGTTTGTGTTTGTTTATGTTGCGCTGACATGTTTGCTGGAGACATTCACATGAAGCTGCGAAAGATGTGACTGAAATCCCCCGAGGCAGGACAGAGAAGAGAGGGGGGATGGGGAGGGGTAAAGATATGACAAAGTGGGTCGGGTGACATGCAGAGGCTTTGGAAATAGACTTAAGACTGGCTTACTGCTCTGCCTTAACAGGGACAGTTGTTTCTTATCTCTGTGTGCTGACTGTATGATGAATTGATTCCTGTTGTTCTTTTCTTCTGTCTGTCTGTCATGTGCGGGTAGTGTGCTCAGTTTTTGAATGGAAATGTCTGTCTTTAGGGCTCAGACACACCAGTAGCATTTGCTGGCCGAGAGTACTTAGCACCTCTGAACGTAATTTGCGAACCGAGTGGGCACCGATTTCATGATGTGGAATCATGTTTGGCAGTCAGCCAACAAGTCTGCAGTGGGTGGTCCCTAAAACACAGAGCGCTGAACAATCGGCAGAAGAACGCTAGATCCACATTCAGTGCGATGTGTGTGAGCCTTTACTCAGAAACCAAGCTGTAGTAGCAAAGTGTCATGTCAAGCCTGCACATTACCCATAAGCACTCAATTACGTTGCGCCGGATGTCATGCATTTCAAATGGGGACGTCCACAACCGAGTGGAATTGCAATGCCCCCTTGCGTTTGAAGGATCCGTTGCGAGACGGACTCCATATATTTCCCCAAAAAAATTTACGTTGTCTTCAGTCCAGCCAGAGTCTGTCGAAGAACAGGAAGTTACCAAACCACAGAAGAAGATGTAAATGTGGTTTTCGGTGAAGGCTTAATGGGATAGCTAGCAACTTGTTAACAATTACCCATTGCTACAAGTGAGTACTATATTAATAGTAGTATTAAATAATACACTTTGGTTGTTAAGCCAATTACATTATAACTGTTGCCTCACTTGTTTTCTCCCTAATATCCAATTGGTAGTTAAAGTCTTTACCCATCGCTGCAACTCCTGTACGGACTCGGGAGAGGCTAAGGTTGAGAGCCATGCGTCCTCCGAAACACGACCCTGCCAAGCTGCGCGGCTTCTTGATACACTGTTCACTTAACCCGGAAGCCAGCCGTACCAATGTGTCACAGGAAACACCGTACAACTGGCGACCGAAGCCAGTTTGCAGGCGCCCGGCCCGCAACAAGGAGTCGCTAGAGCGCGATGGGACAAGGACATCCAGGCCGGCCAAACCTTCCCCTAACCTGGACGACACTGGGCCAACTTGAATAAAAAGGTTGTATTTTGCAATCTCCCAATATAAATGCGATCTCTGACGAGACATGGGCTCACCTCCATCTTGTTTTACAAACACTACACTTGTTCGTTCAGTAGCGGGGCAAGAATTTGTGATGATGTACGGCCTAATGAAATGCGTCACAATGTAAACCGGGCATCAATTTTACAGCAGTTACAGTTCATGTGTTTACCTGTATACCCAGAACAAAATGTTTTGCATAATTGTGTCAGATGTTCGATTAAATTCTTCGGGAAGATGTGTTAGAAAATGTACTAATGAGACTAGTGAAGTCTCCACCCCTCTAAACGGAAACATTTCTGCCAGTTTGGGACAAGTCAATGGGCTAAATGTCCCCTTGAAATGATCAGTGACAAAATCAGCGTACTGGAACAAAGTTCCTTAGTCTTGCATCACACAGTCGGTCGACAGATGCTACAACCATTTATGTTATGTGCATGTGTCAACAAGACATTACCTGTACTGGGGTGGGGTGAGGGTTGTCATGGTAACCAGCTACGCTTGGCTGTGGCCATGCCTGGAGGGAGGGAGGGGTAGAGTGGAGAGAGAAAGATGTGTCTCAGTAGGCTATGCTACACAGAAGCAGGAAGGACAGGGCTTGGTCCCTTCCTTGACAAGGCCTTCACAACAGTGTGAAGGGAGTTGTTACAGGTTGCAGTTAATTTTCCAGATCCAATTTATCATCATTACAGTGACTCTGTACATAGCCGCTGGAAGTAGTTTGGGGTGGGGGTGCTGTGTTTGTTTTGCTCTAAAATGCTATTTGGAGAACAGCAAAAACACAACCAAAAAAGGTCCCCCAGAGAGTATCACAGTAGTATTAGGTTTACAGTATATTAGGTTTAAAGGTCTGTGGAATGGTGTGTACAATGTACTACTCAACCTCGTCATACAGAGGCTACATTGACTACTTGTGGAACAGTGCATACAATGCAACATGAAATAGATGCATAATACTCGCTATCAAGGCCGACATCAAATACCGACGTCAATGTAAAAGTAACCAGAGCATAAAACAGCTGACTGCAAATGCAAACTATGCCAGATAAATCCTACACATGCATTGAAATAAGGCATACATCAAAAGGAATGACTAAGGCCTACAATTGACAACGACAAGACAAACAAACTCGACCAAGGAATGAAGACAAATCTACACATTAAGGCCGCACCCGTGATTCAGTCCCTCAGAATGGACAGCGCCTCGGTACAGGTAGGCATAGTGGAGCTCCGTGGGGTGTGGCTGAATGGACAGTGTCTCTGTCTAGTACCCAGCAAGAATTAGGCTATTCAGTTTGTGGGCAATTAGACATTTTCTGGGCACAGTTGAGTAGCCTACAATGTTTCATATGAAAATCCTGACTGCACACATCTTTAGAAATGGTAGGATCAATTGTAAGTTGCAGACCCCCTGCTATATGAAGTCACCCTTGTGGAACGGTGCATACAGTGTACTATGACAAGTGTAATTGTCTCGTGCGCTTCCCACCAAAATTGTTGTTCTGCATTCAGAGAATTTCATTATAATGTGTGCTCCCAGTTCATTTTTGTATTTTCCTGTCTGCATTATTCACTAGAAAAGGGAAACATTATGAGAATATTGAAACATTGTATAAAGGAACAAGGCGGCTCAGAGAATATTGAAACATTTGTATCAACAAGACCACTCCGAGAATATTAATATTGCAACATAGTAGCCAACGCAGAGGCAGTTTGTCTCTTTCTGATAGTATTGTGTTACCTACACAGCATCTGGGCGCTCACTATATACAAAAAAGCCCTACATCCACACTATAGCTAAATTATGTTTAATGACATTTTGCCAGCAAGATTGATCTGTTAGAATATCTCATTTTAATTCAGGAAGATGGACAAGCGAGACTAAGAGGTGGAAATGCATTATACCAGAGGCAGGTATACTACAGTGGCAAGAAAAAGTATGTGAACCCTTTGAAATACCTGGAATTCTGCATAAATTAGTCATAAAATCTGATCTTCATCTAAGTCACAACAATAGACAAACACAGTCTGCTTAAACTAATAACACACAAACAATTATACGTTGTCATGTCTTTATTGAACACACCGTGTAAACATTCACAGTGCAAGGTAGGAAAAGTATGTGAAACCTTGGATTTATAACTGGTTGACCCTCCTTTGGCAACAATAACCTCAAACAAATGTTTTCTGTAGTTGCGGATCAGACCTGCACGACAGTCAGGAGGAATTTTGGACCATACCTCTTTACAAAACTGTTTCAGTTCAGCGATATTCTTGGGATGTCTGGTGTGAACTGCTCTCTTGAGGTCATGCCACAGCATCTCAATCGGGTTGAGGTCAGGACTCTGACTGGGCCACTTAGGGAGGCATTTCTTCTGTTAAAGCCATTCTGTTGTTGATTTACTTCTGTGTTTGGGGTCGTTGTCCTGTTGCGCTTCAATTGGCGTACAGATCGCCTAACATTCTCCTGCAAAATGTCTTGATAAACCTGGGAATAAATTTTTCCATCGATGATAGCAAGCTGTCCAGGACTTGAGGCAGCAAAGCAGCCCCAAACCATGATGCTCCCTCCACCATACTTTACAGTTGGGATGAGGTTTTGATGTTGGCGTATTGTGCCTTTTTCTCTCCACATGTTCCACAGTGTTGTGTGTTCCTTCCAAACAACTCAACTGTAGTTTCATCTGTCCACAGAATATTTTGCCAGTTGCACTGTGGAACATCCAGGTGCACTTTTGCAAACTTCAGACGTGCAGCAATGTTTTTTTTAGACAGCAGTGTCTTTTTCCATGGTGTCCTCCCATGAACACCATTCTTGTTTAGTGTTTTACATATCGTAGACTCGTCAACAGAGATGTTAGCATGTTCCAGAGATTTCTGTAAGTCTTTAGCTGACACTCTAGAAT
Source organism: Salvelinus sp. IW2-2015 (assembly GCF_002910315.2). Lineage (NCBI taxonomy): Eukaryota > Metazoa > Chordata > Actinopteri > Salmoniformes > Salmonidae > Salvelinus > Salvelinus sp. IW2-2015. The sequence goes on along the minus strand of NC_036875.1, from coordinate 32,158,694 downwards.
TCTTCTTAACCTCATTGAGCATTCTGCGCTGTGCTCTTGCAGCCATAATTGCAGGACGGCCACTCCTAGGGAGAGTAGCAACAGTGCTCCACTTTCTTTATTGATAGACAATTTGTGTTCTCGTGGACCGATGAACATCAAGGCTTTTAGAGATACTTTTGTAACCCTTTCCAGCTTTATGCAAGTCAACAATTCTTTATCTTAGGTCTTCTGAGATCTTTTTTGTTCTAGGCATGGTTCACATCAGGCAATGCTTCTTGTGAATAGCAAACTCAAATTCTGTGAATGTTTTCTATAGGGCAAGGCAGCTCTAACCAACATCTCCAATCTCGTCTCATTGATTAAACTCCAGGTTAGCTGACTCCTGACTCCAATTAGCTTTTGGAGAAGTCATTAGCCTAGGGGTTCACATACTTTTTCCAACCTACACTGTGAATGTTTAAATGATGTATTCAATATAGACAAGAAAAATACAATAATGTGTGTTATTAGTTTAACCTCTCTTGGGCACGTGAGACGGTAGCGTCACACCTCGTCACACCTCTTCAACAACAAAAAATCATTACAAACAGTAGCCAGCCAAGTAGAACAGTTATACATGTCAGAAATAGAGATAAAATTCATCCCTTACCTTTGATGATCTTCATATGGTTGCACTCAGCAGACATTCATTTACTCAATAAATGTTCCTTTTGTTCGATAAAGTCTCTTTCTATCCAAAAACCTCACTCGTTTCTTCAGTAATCCACAGGCTAAAACGCAGTCAAAACAGGAAGAACAGGAAGAAAAAATCCAAATTGTATCCGTAAAGTTCATAGAAACATGTCAAATGATGTTTATATTCAAGCCTCAGGTTGTTTTTAGCCTAAATAATCGATAATATTTCAACCGGACAATAACGTTGTCAATTTAAAAGGTAAACAAGAAAGGCACTCGGTCTCGCGCATGAAAAAGCTCTGTGACGCTTTAGGGTCCACTCATTCCGACTGCTCTTACTTCTTCATTTTTCAGAATACAAGCCTGAAACAATTTCTAAAGACTGTTGACATCTAGTGGAAGGCATAGAAACTGCAATTTGAGTCCTAAGTCAATGGATACTGTAATGGCATTGAATATAAAACTACAAAATAAAAATAAAAACTACTTCCTGAATGGATTTTCCTCAGGTTTTCGCCTGCCAAATCAGTTCTGTTATACTCACAGAAACTATTTTAACAGTTGTGGAAACTTTAGAGTGTTTTCTATCCAAATCTACCGGTTATATGCATATCATATCTTCTGGGCCCGAGAAGCAGGCAGTTTAATTTGGGCATGCATTTCATCCAAAATTCCGAATGCTGCCCCCTACCCTAGTGAAGTTAAGCAAACTGTCTCTTGTTGTGACTGCAGATCAGATTTGATGACCAATTTATGCAGAAATCAAATAAAATTGTATTAGTCACATGCGCCGAATACAACAGGTGTAGACCATACTTACTTACGAGCCCCTAACCAACAATGCAGTTTCAAAAAAATAAAAGTAACTAAAAGTAATTAAAGAGCAGCAGTAAAATAACAATAGCGAGACTATATACAGGGGGGTACCGATACAGAGTCAATGTGCGGGGACACTAGTTAGTTGAGGAAGTATGTACATGTAGGTAGAGTTATTAAAGTGACTATGCATAGATGACAACAGAGAGTAGCAGTCGTTTAAAGAGGGGGTGAGGGGGGGCACTGCAAATAGTCTGGGTAGCCAGTTGACTAGATGTTCAGGAGTCTTATGGCTTGGGGGTAGAAGCTGTTTAGAAGCCTCTTGGACCTAGACTTGGCACTCCGGTACCGCTTGCCGTGAGGTAGCAGAGAGAACAGTCCATGACTAGGGTGGCTGGAGTCTGTCAATTTTAGGGCCTTCCTCTGACACCGCCTGGTATAGAGGTCCTGGATGGCAAGAAGCTTGGCCCCAGTGATGTACTGGGCCGTACGCACTACCCTCTGTAGTGCCTTGCAGTCGGATGCCGAGCAGTTGCCATACCAGGCAGTGATGCAACCAGTCAGGATGCTCTCAATGGTGCAGCTGTAGAACCTTTTGAGGATCTCAGGACCCATGCCAAATCTTTTCAGTCTCTTGAGGTGGAATACGTTTTGTTGTGCCCTCTTCACGACTGTCTTGGTGTGCTTGGACCATGTTAGTTTGTTGGTGATGTGGACACGAAAGGAACTTGAAGCTCTCAACCTGCTCCACTGCAGCCCCGTCGATGAGAATGGGGGCGTGCTCGGTCCTCCTTTTCCTGTAGTCCACAATCATCTCCTTTGTCTTGATCAGGTTGAGGGAGAGGTTGTTGTTCTGGCTCCACACGTTCAGGTGTCTGACCACCTCCCTATAGGCTGTCTCTTCGTTGTCGGTGATCAGGCCTACTACTGTTGTGTCAACGGCAAATGTATTGATGGTGTTGGAGTCGTGCCTGGCCGTGCATTCATGAGTGAACAGGAAGTACAGGAGGGGACTGAGCACGTACCCCTGGGGGCCCCTGTGTTGAGGATCAGCGTGGCGGATGTGTTGTTACCTACCCTTACCACCTGGGGGCGGCCCCTCAGGAAGTCCAGGATCCAGTTGCAGAGGGAGGTGTTTAGTCCCAGGGTCCTTAGCTTATTGATGGGCATTGAGGGCACTATGGTGTTGAACACTGATCTGTAGTCAATGAATAGCATTCTCACATAGGTGTTCCTTTTGTCAAGGTGGGAAAGGACAGTGTGGAGTGCAATAGAGATTGCATCATCTGTGGATCTGTTGGGGCTGTATGTACTTCCAAAGGGTTCACATACTTTTCTTGCCACTGTACATGTAGGGATGATGACGTAGGCCTACAGCAAGAAGTTAAAAAAAGTTAGGTAATCATTCATTGTTTGCATTCTCAATTATCATTCTGTCACTGCATGGGAATGCACATTTGTTATAGCCTAAAATTGTTATTGTCTTTGAAGCCAAAAACAAGACATGTATTTTGGGGAAATGTTCTAAATAGCAAGTTGTTCAGTTTATTTTCATACCAATAGGCTTAGGTTGCAGTAGCTCATTGGGTGAATAAATTAAAATAACAATTAGGCTCACAGCTATCACAACCTATATTTTAATAGCAAATTAAACAGCGTTTGGTTTTGAATGGTCACCAAAAAGGAGGGCTCCCCACTTCCCAGTTAAATTAACCCCTGGCTAGTTCAAATGCTGACATCAAATTCAAAGCAATTGGCACACTGCCTAAACCTCTAAACCAGTAAATCAAATGGAACTGTCTCTGCCCTCTAAAAGTGACAGAAAAGGGGCACAGGCTGGCAGCAATGCTCCGCATGGTCCTAAAGTCAGCCAATACGGTAAACAGCCATTGAATCTTAAATCGTGATTGGAATTTTTTTTGTATACTTTTTGTTGTTGTTGCCTACCCACATGACGCCCTTGCTGGGGGAGGAGGGCGGGGGAGCTGAGACAATGTGTTGTTGGGGGGGTGGGGCTATGATGCTGTATGAGGGTATGACTCTGTATGAGAGTAGTTGTTGAAACATTTGGAGATTACTTCACTTGTGCTTGGTCAATGTGTGTAGGAGAGTTGCCTAAAAAAAAAAGTTTAATCAACTATTTCCATGACTCTTTCTATTGATAACTCCCAGTTTGACACTGCTATAAGAATTTCTGAAACTGTTCTCACTGAAGCTCAAAGGCCATGATTGTTAATATATATGGCAGACGATATGTTATTAAACAGCCTTGTCAAGGGATATCAGTTGGCCAGAGCATATTATAATTTCACCCACTGAACTAGTTTGACATAATGTCTCTTGGCACTAAAAGTCACCTGACAGCAACTGCACAGTGTTCTGTGTATGCAAAGCTATTGCCCTGCCCTAAAGGTGTCTGTCTCTTTCTGAGGTTTTCTATGAGTTAGGCTGTCCTTAAGAGGGATTTATCGTATTTCAAAATGACACCCAACAGTAGTAGGCATGATGGCTTCATATCATCATACAGATTTTCATATCATCATACCGTCTTTCATCCCGGGATTTACAGTATTACCAGCATAGCATACAAGGGGGTGCTAAAAAGGCAAGAAATGCCCATTGGGCCTAGATTACCAGAATGCTAACACAATTAGAACAAACTAATAGCGAAATCACAAATGCTAACGAGCAAAAGCGAAAATAAACAAAATTGCAAAGACAGGCAAATCCAGTTTATATAGTTATACGAGCATAGCCAGTAGCTACCGAATGTCATTTTCAGAGAACTTCAGAGAAATAGTTTTGATGGTATTGAAAAACCATCCTGTGTCTTTTTCCAGATACCACAGTATACGGTATATACAATATACCGCCCAAGCCTTGTAGACTGTTGACTGGGGCTTGTTTGTAGTACTGTGTGTAATATCAGTATTGTTTGTTTGTGTTTTACTCACTGTCTAACTGGTGTGCCCTCTGTGTCCACAGGTGGTGTCAGTGAGTGTTTTGAGCATAGTGACGGTGTGTGTGTGTGTGTGTGTGTGTGTGACGGTGTGTGTGTATGTGACGGTGTGTGTGTGTGAGACAGAGACCAGCGATGGCTGCCAGTAAGAATAAGACCCAGAGTTCTCTGGCCCTGCACAAGGTCATCATGGTGGGCAGTGGTGGTGTGGGCAAGTCTGCACTCACACTGCAGTTCATGTACGACGAGGTGAGAACATGCGCACACACACACTTAGCTCAACTCATTGCATAGCTACAGCAGTATTGACACTGTTCATGCTCACACAAACTGAGCATTCCATGTTTGCTAGTCTGTCATACATCATTGTTACATTGTGTTGAACCCTGTTATCTAACTTGACAAGAATTAAATAAAAATTCACATTACCCAAAGTTCAACTGTTTCCCGTTAAGTACTGTGACACAATGACTGTGTGGTTGAGGTGTTCGTCTTGGTCCTCTGTCCAGTTTGTGGAGACACCAAGGCAGACAGCTACATACTATCTGCCTAACGTAGTCTTTTCTGCTGCAGACATTCTGACGGTTCTGTGGTTTCCTCCTCCTAGTTCGTAGAGGACTACGAGCCCACCAAGGCAGACAGCTACAGGAAGAAGGTAGTGCTGGATGGAGAGGAGGTCCAGATCGATATCCTGGACACGGCTGGACAGGAGGACTATGCTGCTATCAGAGACAACTACTTCAGGAGTGGAGAGGGCTTCCTGCTAGTCTTCTCCATCACAGAACACGAGTCTTTCACAGCCACTGCAGAGTTCAGGTTGGTGATCCTTCATTAGTTAGCATGTATGGCAGTGATGACAGTCATATGGCGGTGAGTCAGATTGGAGAGTCACAATGATGACAGTAACGATAGAAGACCCAAGCTGTGATTAGTGTGTGTGTGTTTGCCTGTGTTTCTATGATTTCCTACTTGCAAGAAGAGGTACATGCATCTAGGACCTGTGTACCTTAAATGCTTGTTTGTGGATCTACAATCCTAATAAGTCTTTATAATGTGTTTTCTAGGGAGCAGATCCTGCGTGTGAAAGCGGAAGAGGATAAGATTCCTCTGTTGGTGGTGGGGAACAAGTCTGACTTGGAGGACCGCAGACAGGTSTCTGTAGACGAGGCCCGAGCCAAGGCAGAGGAGTGGGGGGTGCAGTACGTGGAGACATCAGCCAAGACGCGAGCCAACGTCGACAAGGTACAGTCACTGTGTGTGTATGGGTGTGTTTATAATTACATATTGCAGACAATTCTCTTCTATATGTAATTTTCAAGGTGGTCAAGTGATTCAGAAATAGTGGTGGACTATCACTTGAGTAATTGTCTGTTCAGGTAAATGTGTGTGGTAACATGGTTCCTTTTCATTCTCAAGGTATTCTTTGACCTGATGCGGGAGGTGCGGGGAAAGAAGATGTCGGAAAACAAGGACAAAAACGGCAAGGGGAAGCACAAGAATAAGAACAAGAAGAGTTTCAAAGAGCGATGCTGTTTACTCTGAACGCAACATGGACCTTTACAACACAAAACACCACAATCTATCGTTACGCTGAGGAACCAACTTGATCAGAATCACAGAGCATCCATCCTCACGTTGAGTTGAAATATGTGTCTGTTAGTATTGAATCTGGCCATATTAGTGTTGTTTAGCAGGTTTGGGGTCAGTTCTATTTAAACTGTCAATTCCAGAAGTTAACTAATATTCCAATTGCAATTTTGCTCATTGCTTTTCAATACAGAAAATTGGAATTTGGCATTTCAGTTTACTTGAAGTGAAATGGATTTTTTTTCCCAAACCAGGTGTTTACCACATTCTCAACCACTGTTTTTGCATCTAAAACTTAAGCTTTGATAGATATTCTGACTGTTTATTGTTTTTAATGGAAGGTGACCACTGTTCTGCGACTTGGACTGCAATGCTTGACCTCTCCCCTGATGACAACCCAATTACCAAACTGCCCCAAACACTAACTTCAGTCTGCTTGGATCTTGTTCTGTCTATCTCAATATATCTGTCCTTTATGATCAACATATGGTCATGCCATTTATTTTAGTCTAGAACGTGCATGGGGATTTTAATCTAGAATGTGAATGGGGATAGGTTCAGTCAAGGACAGAAATGTAGCGAAACTCTATTCAATGCTTTTCACTGATGTCTGTTTATGTGGTATGGACATCAGACTAAGCTTTGTTTGTTAATGAACAAAAAAAGTATATTTACTAGTTAGTAAGAGGGACTAGGACTGAACGTGTCATTGTTTCCTCTACAATAGGATAAAGCAATTGTCAATCAAGAAGGCTCATCGTCTTATGATTCGAAGCACATGTGATATTATTAGGGCCAGTCAGTTTACATTGTCAGGAAAAACTCCTGGCCCTGGTCTAAGTAGGATGGATGTTGAAGTGTGAAGTTGTAAGAGTTTACTAACCAGAGGTCCTGTGGTAATGGACAGGCAGTGTTTCTGGAGCCCCCTGCTGGCATTCCTTGGTAAATACAGGAACTAAAAATGGAACTGCCGCCACATCCATTAGTCCTTTAGATATGGGTCAGTTGGCACCATAAGAGTTGGCACCATAACTATCAGCCAGTCACCTTCAGCTTTGGGGTATTAATATTTTAACTTATTTGGGGTTTTATTCAAATGCTTTTTTTGTAGAAAGTGCACTACATTGTTGCCAATACCTTAAAAAAATAACTGTTCAGAGTTCCCAAGCTAGAGAATGCTAAAGCAGTTTGTGCCATCAACACAAGGATAACATGATATCGCCTACCAACTAATCACTCCTCTCTATATAAATAATGTTTGTTAATTAACTGAGTGAATGTATGTGCATCAGACTACAGTTGATACTTCTGGTTCCTTTGTGTACGTGTGAATGAAACCTGGGTCATGTTATTTGGCACAAAATGGAAGAAAATTGACAAACAGGAAGGGACTTTTTTGTTGTTGCTGAAAAACATTGTGCCCTAATGAACGCCACTCTGGTGAGGGACACAGTTTGTTTGCTGTTATTGTTGGATCAGTCACTCTGTTCTACCCTACAACAGTAAAGTAATATTTTCAACAACTGTCCTAACTGTTCTGCTCTTTTATAAAAATGTGTGTCCTCTTCTGTTGTTTTAAAGCTAGTCTACTATTGCTAGGTTTTTCACTGTCTTCTGAAAAAAAAAAAGACTTCAAAATGTTGCCAAATAAATGCTTTTTTCTTTGTAATATTGGTGTGGTCCTCTTAAAGTAAAATTGCCAATACAGTGTGTAAAATGTATTTGATTTAACCAAATGGGAGTAGACAATATTTCCTTTTGATGTACTTTTTTTTTATGTATATTTGGAAATGCATACTAGTATTCCAGTACTTGATAAACCTCTCAACTGTGTTTCTGATTGCATGCATGTGCAGTAGCCTACAGTTACCCTCCTAGTGTAAGTAAAGTAATGGTTTGCATCATGTCGTCATGGACCAGGGAAGCAAAAATACCATACGGTGGGTGTCCTTAGCTGGTAATTTGCTGTTATTTCGATGGATACATGTCACGTGTTATGATGGTGCAAAAAAAACAGGGCTAATCTAGCAAACCTGATTTGAATAATTAGCTGGTTGATAAACTGAATCTGGTTAGTTACACCTGGGGTTGGATTGAAAACCTACAGGAGGTTAGCGCTCCACGAACGGGGGCCAGAGAGCCCTGGCATGCTCCGGTACTTTGGTGACTAAGAAAGTAATTTTTTTAACCTCCCACTTTGGGCTGGACGTGTCAATGTGTAGTTCATACTTGTTTAATTTATGAGTAGAATTACTGTTGTACCTCAATTAGCCATGAAATCCTTAGTTTGAAAGTGACTGTTTTCTTAAAGCTGTGTCGTGCCATTTTCCCTACATTTCCCCCCACGGGGAAGCCAACAAGCTTGAGCCAATGAGCTTCAGCCTCTCGCATTTGAGTGACAGCTAGCAAGAGGCCTGCCCAGTGTTACCCAAGATGGCGTAGCAGTCGGACGTGTGTTTGTCTTGTCTTGTCCCGTGTAAATAGTCCTCGTATTTTTCGTATACATTTCGTATATATTTTAATTTCACTTTCCATCTAGGAACTGAATTACATTCCTACATTCCGCCTCACCCAATGTGGTACGGACCTGCTATTTTTTATACTTTAGAACGAACCCCAATCAGAAGCTAGCCAGATAACTAGCTACTAGCTAGTAGTCAGTTAGCCACTGCTGCGGTCTTCACCCTTAACTCGGACACAGCCAGCTTCAGCTCGGGCCAATACCTGCCAGTCTGCAAGCGCGATATCAACCCAGAGCATATAGGACTGCTTTTTCTCTACCACATCACCGGATTCCTGACGCAGTCTGGACAATTACACCGTATCATCACAGCTAGCTAGCTGCAACCGAGTGGCTATATTGGCTAACACCTCTGTCCGAAGCAAGCACCAGTTAGCCTTGAGCTAGCCTCGAGCTAGGCCCATCTGCCGGCTAGCCGAAAGGGTCTACCAGCGAATTCTTGGGCTACAATCCTCTTTTGCCAATTGGACTGGACCTTTTTTTGCCGACACAGAGCCCTGCCAATCCATCACAACTGGTCTAAATCAGCTACAAGCTAATTTAGCCATTTTTTGCCCTGCTAGCAGCTTTTACCTTCTGCACAGACACCAGCCCTGTGTATTTAGCCTGGGATATTACTCACCAATTTACCAGCATCGGACTGTCTCTCGACAACAACGCCGGATTCCTGCCGTAATCCCTGAGCCACTACTTCTGATCCTCACAGCTAGCTTGCAGCTAGCGCAGCTAGCGCCACTGCCACGAAGCTAGCACCAGTTAGCAAACACAATTCTACAATTCACAACCTCTCTTTCGCCATCGCCATCCGGCTTGGATTCCCTGTCGACACGACCACGTCTGAGCAGACCCCCTCCGTCTGAGCAGACCACCCCCCGGGCTACTAACTTTAAACGCCGCGTGCTAGCTTAGTGGAGGCCTCCCTGCTCCATCTACGGCTGCCCCCTGGACACTATGATCCTTGGCTTCATAGCTGATGCTGCTTGACTGTCCATTAATTCACGGTACTCCATTCTGTTTATTGTGTTTTATCTGTCGGCTCTGTGCTTTAACTCAGGATCTGTGTGTAGTTAATCCGACCCTCTCTGCCTAGTCGTCGCCATTTTTACCTGTTGTTGCTGGTGTTAGACTAGCACCCTGTTATTGCTGCTGTTATCTTACCTGTTTTTAGCTAGCTCTCCCAATCAAGACCTGCAATCACTTTATGCCTTATTGTATGTCTCTCTCAAATATCAATATGCCTTGCATACTGTTGTTCAGGCTAGTTATCATTATCATTGTTTGGTTTGCAATGGACCCCGTAGTTCCACTCTCCGTACCTCTGATACCTCCTTTGTCCACCCCCCACACATGCGGTGACCTCACCCATTGAGACCAGCATGTCCAAGATACAACCTCTCTTATCATCACCCAGTGCCTGGGCTTGCATCCGCTGTACCCGTGCCCCACCATACCCCTGTCTGCACATTATGCCCAGAATCTATTCTACCACGCCCATAAATCTGCTCCTTTATTCTTTGTCCCAACGCTCTAGGCGACCAGTTTTGATAGCCTTTAGCCGCACCCTCATCCTACTACTCCTCTGTTCTCGGGTGATGTGGAGGTAAACCCAGGCCCTGCATGTCCCCAGTCACCCTCATTTGTTGACTTCTGTGATCGAAAAAGCCTTGGCCTCATGCATGTCAACATCAGAAGCCTCCTCCCTAAGTTTGCCTTACTCACCGCTTTAGCACACTCTGCCAACCCTGATGTCCTTGCCGTGTCCGAATCCTGGCTTAGGAAGGCCACCAAAAATTCTGGGATTTCCATACCCAACTATAACACTTTCCGTCAAGATAGAACTGCCAAAGGGGAGGAGTTGCAATCTACTGCAGAGATAGCCTGCAAAGTTCTGTCATACTTTCCAGGTCTATGCCCAAACAGTTCGAACTTCTAATTTTAAAAATTAATCTCTCCAGAAATAAGTCTCTCACTGTTGCCGCCTGCTACCGACCCCCCTCAGCTCCCAGCTGTGCCCTGGACACCATCTGTGAATTGATCACTCCCATCTAGCTTCAGAGTTTGTTCTGTTAGGTGACCTAAACTGGGATATGCTTAACACCCCGGCAGTCCTACAATCCAAGCTTGATGCCTCAATCTCACACAAATCATCAAGGAACCCACCAGGTACAACCCTAAATCCGTAAACATGGGCACCCTAATAGACATTATCCTGACCAACCTGCCCTCCAAATACACCTCTGCTGTCTTCAATCAAGATCTCAGCGATCACTGCCTCATTGCCTGTATCCGCCACGGGTCCGCGGTCAAACGACCACCCCTCATCACTGTCAAACGCTCCCTAAAACACTTCTGCGAGCAGGCCTTTCTAATCGACCTGGCCCGGGTACCCTGGAAGGATATTGACCTCATCCCGTCAGTTGAGGATGCCTGGTCATCTTTTAAAAGTTACTTCCTCACCATATTAGACAAGCATGCTCCGTTCAAAAAATGCAGAACCAAGAACAGATATAGCCCTTGGTTCACTCCAGACCTGACTGCCTCGACCAGCACAAAAACATCCTGTGGCGAACTGCAATAGCATCGAAGAGCCCCCGCGATATGCAACTGTTCAGGGAAGTCAGGAACCAATACACAGCAGTCAGTCAGGAAAGCAAAGGCCAGCTTTTTCAAGCAGAAATTTGCATCCTGTAGCTCTAACTCCAAAAGTTCTGGGATACTGTAAGTCCATGGAAAACAAGAGCACCTCCTCCCAGCTGCCCACTGCACTGAGGCTAGGTAACACGGTCACCACTGATAAGTCCGTGATAATCGAAAACTTCAACAAACATTTCTCAATGGCTGGCCATGCCTTCCTCCTGGCGACTCCAACCTTGGCCAACAGCCCCGCCCCCCCCGCTGCTACTCGCCCAAGCCTCCCCAGCTTCTCCTTTACCCTATTCAGATAGCAGATGTTCTGAAAGAGCTGGAAAACCTGGACCCATACAAATCAGCTGGGCTTGACAATCTGACCCCCTATTTCTGAAACTGTCCGCCGCCATTGTCGCACCCCTATTACCAGCCTGTTCAACCTCTCCTTCGTATCATCTGAGATCCCCAAGGATTGGAAAGCTGCCGCGGTCATCCCCTCTTCAAAGGGGGAGACACCCTGGACCCAAACTGTTACAGACCTATATCCATCCTGCCCTGCCTATCTAAGGTCTTCGAAAGCCAAGTCAACAAACAGATCACTGACATCTCGAATCCCACCGTACCTTCTCCGCTGTGCAATCCGGTTTCCGAGCCGGTCACGGGTGCACCTCAGCCACGCTCAAGGTACTAAACGATATCATAACCGCCATCGATAAAAGACATTACTGTGCAGCCGTCTTCATCGACCTGGCCAAGGCTTTCGACTCTGTCAATCACCATATTCTTATCGGCAGACTCAGTAGCCTCGGTTTTTCTAATGACTGCCTTGCCTGGTTCACCAACTACTTTGCAGACAGAGTTCAGTGTGTCAAATCGGAGGGCATGTTGTCCGGTCCTCTGGCAGTCTCTATGGGGGTACCACAGGGTTCAATTCTCGGGCCGACTCTTTTCTCTGTATACATCAATGATGTTGCTCTTGCTGCGGGCGATTCCCTGATCCACCTCTACGCAGACGACACCATTCTATATACTTCCGGCCCTTCCTTGGACACTGTGCTATCTAACCTCCAAACGAGCTTCAATGCCATACAACACTCCTTCCGTGGCCTCCAACTGCTCTTAAACGCTAGTAAAACCAAATGCATGCTTTTCAACCGTTCGCTGCCTGCACCCGCACGCCCGACTAGCATCACCACCCTGGACGGTTCCGACCTAGAATATGTGGACATCTATAAGTACCTAGGTGTCTGGCAGACTGCAAACTCCCTTCCAGACTCATATCAAACATCTCCAATCCAAAATCAAAGCAAGAATCGGCTTTCTATTCCGCAACAAAGCCTCCTTCACTCACGCCGCCAAACTTACCCTAGTAAAACTGACTATCCTACCGATCCTCGACTTCGGCGATGTCATCTACAAAATAGCTTCCAATACTCTACTCAGCAAACTGGATGCAGTTTATCACAGTGCCATTCGTTTTGTTACTAAAGCACTTATACGCCCACCACTGCGACCTGTATGCCCTAGTCGGCTGGCCCTCGCTACATGTTCGTCGTCAGACCCACTGGCTCCAGGTCATCTACAGGCTATGCTAGGTAAAGTGCCGCCTTATCTCAGTTCACTGTCACGATGGCTACACCCACCGCAACACGCGCTCCAGCAGGTGTATCTCACTGATCATCCCTAAAGCCAAAACCTCATTTGGACGCCTTTCCTTCCAGTTCTCTGCTGCCTGCGACTGGAACGAATTGCAAAAATCTCTGAAGTTGGAGACTTTTATCTCCCTCAACAACTTTAAAAATCTGCTATCCGAGCAGCTAACCGATCGCTGCAGCTGTACATAGTCCATCTGTAAACTACCCCACCAATTTACCTACCTCACCCCCCATACTGCTTTTATTTATTTACTTTTCTGCTCTTTTGCCACACCAGTATCTCTTCTTGCACATGATCATCTGATGATTTATCACTCCAGTGTTAATCTGCTAAATTGTAATTATTCGATTTATTGCCTACCTCATGCCTTTTGCACACATTGTATATAGATTGTCTTTTTTTTCTACCATGTTATTGACTTGTTTATTGTTTACTCCATGTGTAACTCTGTGTTGTCTGTTCACACTGCTATGCTTTATCTTGGCCAGGTCGCAGTTGCAAATGAGAACTTGTTCTCAACTAGCCTACCTGGTTAAATAAAGGTGAAATAAAAAAATAAAATAAAAATGAAGTTGTAGGGCGGGCCCAACGGCTCAGTGGACAAAGCAGAGAGCCCAATGACATGGTGGACATTTCTGCACATATGTGACGTAGTATGCAATTGTCGGGGACCACTTTTGTCTCGTGAGTGCTACTTTCAGAACTGGCTAAAAAGTATACAAGAGTACCAAATAATCTCTTTAAATGCTGAAAATATTGTAGCCATTAAGCATTTATGTTATGTTAGTTTATACTTGCTTGTTTCATTACAGTCATAAAGCATACAGATGTTATTAAGATATTGCCCCGGAGTTAACAGAAAGAGTTATTAGGGCCCTTGGCTTGACAGCTCAATACCCCTAAGACTGCAAGCCTTACAGCTCTATATCAATAGCTAGCTTGATATTCCAACCAAGTCTATCTAGATTTTGATGGTTATATTGTTAAGATTTTCAGGTGAATTTTTTATTAACTAATACTTATTTTTATTCGGATTTAGCTGGCTTTAGACTGGCATGCGCTGTCTAGCTAGCTAGCTTGCTTATATATATCAATTTGAATGATTATGTTGGTAAATAAAAGTGCATTCATTTCGGGAGATGTTTTAACAAACATTTATTCAGATACGGTATCTTCTCAATTTTACCAATATTTCGGGACCGGTGGATCTTTTTTCTTTCTCTTACCGGCTAGTTCGCTCGCTCCCTGATAAATTCCGTTCTAGTTTTGGGCATATTCGAACATGTGAAGGAGGAGAGGATTGGGGAAAATAGCGGGTGCTTGGGCTGCTCGGATGATCTGTTAAAGGATATTTCATCTCAACCTCACATGTAAGCCATGCACATGTGGATAATATTGTAACAACTGAGCATATTTCCATGAAACTTTGAACACCAGAAGGTTAACTGGCTAGGCGTTATAGCGCTCCTTCTTGCCTTCCACGTTCACATTGCCGACTCAAAAAAGTGACCGGACGGCGCGACAACTCGTGGGCTAGCTAGCTGGTTTGAAAACACAAGTTTTGCTAGCTACATCCGGAATTTCAAACATAATAAATACTGGACTTTGAACCCCAAGACTTTGGTAATTTTCCTAAACATATGAGAATAAAATTGCAACTTACACAGTTTTATTGTTAGTAAGAGAGGAAGAGGTGGTTATATACACACTGAGTATACAAAACATTAAGAACACCTGCTCTTTCCATGACATAGACTGACCAGGTGAAGGAAAAAGGAAACCGCACACTGCTCTTGATAGTATCACCGATATTTAATAAGCTTACGTATCGGCCACACGGCCTTCGTCAGAGCTTTTGGGATTTTTTGAAAGTTMCACCCTTATGTAGACCTGGCCCCACCCACATCCGTTCTACACATCGAAGGGGGTTGGAGGCAAAGGAAAATAAATAAGTGCTACCAAATATAACAATGTGCATTTCATAAATATTACAAAAGTGTATAAAGTTGTGAACATTACGGAGTGTTCTGTAGCTTTAGCGGGTCTTTTTTGTAGCAGTTCATCTCGACATTGTTTCCAAAAGGACTTAATGATGAAATGCCTTTGTATGTTATGCTGTGAATTGGAACATGAAATGTGTGTCTCTTGTAGATTATTCTGACGTTTTTCATATGATGTACCCAATGACTAATGAACTTGCTATGTCCTCATTGAGATTATACAGAAGTGTTCAATACGCCTTATTTATACACTTTTGTAATATTTATGAAATGCACATTGTTATATTTGGTAGCACTTATTTATTTTCCTTTGCCTCCAACCCCCTTCGATGTGTAGAACGGATGTGGGTGGGGCCAGGTCTACATAAGGGTGKAACTTTCAAAAAATCCCAAAAGCTCTGACGAAGGCCGTGTGGCCGATACGTAAGCTTATTAAATATCGGTGATACTATCAAGAGCAGTGTGCGGTTTCCTTTTTCCTTCACCTGGTCAGTCTATGTCATGCACCTGCAAATAAGATTGCTCAGATGTGCGAGTGCCTTTTTGAATTTGTATAGACTGACCAGGTGAAAGCTATGATCTTTATTGATGTCTACTACCATTTTTAAGCCTTGAGGCAATTGAGACATGGATTGTGTTTGTGTGCCATTCAGAGGGTGAATGGGTAAGACAAAAGATAAGTGCCTTTGAACCGGGTATGATAGTAGGTGGCAGGCACACCAGTTTGAGTGTGTCAAGAACTGCGACGTTGCTGGGTTTTTTCACACTCAACAGTTTCCCGTGTGTATCAAGAATGGTCCACCACCCAAATGAAATCCAGCCAACTTGACACAACTGTGGGAAACATTGGAGTCAACATGGGCCAGCATCCCTGTGGAAAGCTTTCGACACCTTGTAGAGTCCATGACCCGACGGATTGAGGCTGTTCTGAGGGCAAAAGGGGAGTGGGGTGCAACTCAATATTAGGAAGGTGTTCTGAGTTACAGTTCATATAAAGAAATCAACCAATTGAAATAAATTCATTAGGCCCTAATCTATTGAGTTAACATGACTGGGCAGGGACGCAGCCAGGGGTGGGCCTGGGAGGGCATAGGCCAACCCACTCGGTTGCCAGGCCCAGCCAATCAGAATGAGTTTTTGCCCACAAAAGTGCTTTATTACAGACAGAAATGCTCCTCAGTTTCATTAGCTGTCCGGCTGGCTGGTCTCAGACAATCCAGCTGGTGTGGAGGTCCTGAGCTGGTGTGGTTACACGTGGTCTGCGGTTGTGAGGTCGGTTGGACGTACTGCCAAATTCTCTAAAATGAAGTTGGAGTCAGCTTATGGTAGGGAAATGAACATTCAATTCTCTGGCAACAGCTCTGGTAGACATTCCTGCAGTCAGCATGCCAATTGTACGCTCCCTCAGAACTTGACACATCTGTGGCATTGTGTTGTGACAAAACTGCACATTTTATAGTGACCTTTTATTGTCCCCAGCACAAGGTGCACCTGTATAATGATCATGCTGTTTAATCAGCTTCTTGATATGCCACACCTGTCAGGTGGATGGATTATCTTGGCAAAGCAGAAATGCTCATTAACAGGGACGTAAACAAATGTTTGCACAAAATGTGAGAGAAATCAGCTTTTTGTGCATATGGAAATTCTGGGATCTTTTATTTCAGTTCATGAAACATGGGACCAACACTTTACATGTAACATTTATAATTTTGTTCAGGTTAGTTTAGTTAAAAATTTGACCTATTTATGAGGGCTATACATCCAGTAGCGCTCTTTTCTACTCTTTGAAAACTGACATCCAGATTCATCCTGCTGTTCAGCAGGGATGTGCAAAATAAAACAATACCATAAAGATCAATGTACAGTATCAAAATAAACAAAATACATATTGTATTTTCTGATTTAGGTTTTCCGAACAGCAACACCATTCTCAGTAACAGTTACAAAAATGTTTTACTTGCTATGACTGTGATGTTGTTTAACTACCTTAGTTGAGCAAGTCACTCTGGATAAGTGTGTCTGCTAAATGACCGAAATATACATTTATATGTGAAAAAGAACATACCAAAATGAACTGCAAAATACACTGGGTATTATTATTGGCCTTGTTTTCTGGGCAGAGCTCATTAGAATTATACTCAGCATGCTTTGCAGTTGTACATTTTTACATTCACATTTTAGTCATTTAGCAAATTATCTTACAATTAAAGTGATTGAAGGGAGCTTGGGTGAGTTAGAAGGGGAGTTTTGTGATTTGGTGGTTAAAACCGTAGAGAAGAGGTTACCACTTACAAATAAGTGCATTCATCTCAAGCTAGCTAGGTGAAACAACATCGCATCAAGTACATTTTAACCCAACAAAGTATTTATCAAAATATGTTACATTTATGTATAGTTAATTTAGCAGATGCTCTTATCACACCATAGTGCGATCAGACTGCTGATACCAGTGTAGGGTGAAAGGGAGGCCACAAAATGTGAACATCTTGATAAAATGGTATGAAAAGGTATTTTGAAAATACTAATTATAGTGTTTTGAAAATACAAAAAAAAATTGATTGGAGTGAAAATACATTTCCCTGAAGTAATTCATATCCACATTTCAAATACCTATAACAGAAATACTCCCCATCACTGGTAATGTGAATGCTGGTTTTACCAGTAGACTTGTGTTTATTTTATTTAACCAAGTAAGTTGACTGAGAATGCATTTTCATATTGTCTGGTGGCTGATTAGTTTAGGTGGCTCTAGGCTTATTACCCTCCCTGACATCCAGCTCTGATACATATTTTTCTTATGCCCCTCTTAAGCACACAGATTAGGTGTTATGTTAAACTCAAAGCTTACTTATTTAGAAATGTATGAAAAGGGCAAACTGAGGAAGGCTAATGACCAATGCAGTGTCATCAGCACACTCCAAAGCCTTTTATCATTCCACAGAGTGGCTCGTCCTCTATAACCCTCGTTATATTTAAGCTAATGTTGGGGATGAGTAATGGTCAGTGATAAAGCACCCTCAGTCATTTTACTACACAGAAAGAGAAACAGACTCAGTGTAATTGCTCTGGAACAAAACATAAATATAATGGACATAAAAGGACATTTTATTAGGGCACCCCACTATCGGCCTACTATTGGATGTTGGGGGGGGGTATAGTTGTTGGCCACAAGGTGGCGGTCACACCATTAATAACTTTACATGTCTGTTTGTATTCAATGTTCTCTTCTAGTCCTGATAATAGGATGGACGTGTCCATACCGCTGATTCGCCCTTTTCATATAGCCAGTAAATTATGTTTGATTGCACAGTACAAGAGACTCTTGTCAGTAAGACAAATTTCTATTTGAGTAATTGTCTCTTTGTAGATGACTGATGATGTATGGTGGATCCCCACGCAAACAAACCCCACATTGTGTAAAGGCCTGGATCCACATAGTGAGATGGGATAGACTAAAGGAGATATGAGCGAAATGGCGGTGGCAGAGGTTTAAGTAAGTGAGGCTTTATATACAGACGTAGGATCTTCATTTTATCACCCTGTTGCAGGAGAACTTTCCTGTAATGCAGGAAATTAAAAACGTGGGAGTGTATTTGAGTTTTAAAAAGGCTTCAGAAGTTTGTAATTTTCACTTTGAAATTTCAGATTAGATTTTTCCTTATGAAAAATGTATGAACCTCTACAGAAATGTCCATAAATTAGAATCTACATAATAATTCACATTTCCTGTTGCTGCAGGATTATTTTCCTACTCTAGCAAATTGGCTCAAATTAAGATCCTACACCTTGCTTGAGAGTAGGCCTATCATTTTAGTACCTTATATGGCTGGTTTAATAGACCCAGATAGCCCGGAGTTTGGTGCCAGGACAACAACCTCTTCCTCAAAGTCAGCAAGACAAAGGAGCTGATCATGGACTACAGGAAACGGTGGTCCGAGCACGCCCCCATTCACATCGATGGAGCTGTAGTGGAGCAGGTCAAGAGCTTCAAGTTCCTCAGTGTCCACATCACTAAGGATCTATCATGGTCCAAACACATCGACACAGTCATGAAGAGGGCACAACAATGCCTCTTACCCCAGAGGAGGCTAAAAAATGTGGCATGGGCCCTCAGATCCTCAAAAAGTTATAAAGCTGCACCATTGAGAGCATCTTGACTTGCTGCATCACTGCTTGGATATGGCAACTGCTTGGCATCTGACCGCAAGGCGCTACAGAGTGCAGTGTGTATGGCCCATTACATCACTGGGGCAAAGCTCCCTGCCATCCAGGACCTCTGTACCAGGCGGTGTCGGAGGAAGGTCCTAAAAATGATCAAAGACTCCAGCCACCCAAGTCATAGACTCTTCTCTCATGGCAAGCAGTACTGATGCACCAAGTCTGGAACCAACAGGACCCTGAACAGCTTCTACCCCCAAGCCATAAGACTGCTAAATAGTTAGTTAAATATTAAACCAAATAGCTACCTGTACTAACTTTTTGACTCATCACATACGTAGCTGCTACTGTTTACCTCAATTACCTTGTACCCCTGCACATCAACTCGGTACTGGTACCTCTTGTACATAGCCAAGTTATCGTCATGCATTGTGTATCTATTATTACGTGTTTTACTTTATTATTTCTCTATTTTTTCTCTCTTTGCATTGTTGGGAAGGGCCGTACGTTAGCATTTCACTGTTAGTCCACATCTGTTGTTTACGAAGCATGTGCCGAATAAAATGTGATTTGAGTAGGCTTAATCTAGGTCTGTAAAACCAGTCCATTATAATTGCTGTCCTGTTGTGTAGCCATCAGGGAGAGGGGATTTGGGACCATAAAGGTCTCCATTGTATCACAATAGATGACCCAGAGAGAGATGCCACCTTAAAGATCAGTGTAATTGTCTTTCTAAATGGCTGAACAGAGCCAAGGGGAGTACACTGCACTGGGAAATGTTAAATAGGCCACTTGATGATTCAAATTCAACAGCATCTCAGACAGTATCTGGCCTCACCTTTCAACAACCCTGTAGGTCTAGAGAACAATACATACCATACAGAGTTCAAACTATATTTTTTCATCAGAGCTAATACTTCAATACTTTGCAGATGCAGTGAAGAGAGAATTCATATACACAGTGTACAAAACATTAGGGAACACCTGCTCTTTACAAGACATAGACTGACCAGGTGAATCCAGCTGAAAGCTATGATCCCTTATTGATGTCACTTGTTAAATCCACTTCAATCAGTGTAGATGAAGGGGAGGAGACATGTTAAAGAACGATTTTTAAGCCTTGAGGCAATAGTATTGTCTATGTGTGCCATTCAGAGGGTGAATGGGGAAGACAAAATATTTATGTGCCCTTGAATGGGGTATGTTAGTAGGTGCCAGGCACACCGGTTTGAGTGTGTCAAGAATTGCATCGCTGCTGGGTTTTTCACACTCAACAGTTTCCCGTTTGTATCAAGAATGGTCCACCACCCAATCGACATCCAGCCAACTTGACACAACTGTGGGAAGCATTGGAGTCAACATGCATCCCTTTGGAATGCTTTCGACACCTTGTCAAGTCCATACCACAACGCATTGATGCTGTTCTTCGGGCAAAGGGGGGTGCAACTCAATATTAGGAAGGTGTTCCTGATGTTTTGTACACTGAGTGTAAGTTTTATTATGTGTTTACCATCATGATCTGCTGAAGTTCATGAACCTGTATTGTTTATCACCATACCTGACATGAACTATTTCCACAACCTCTACTTATAGAACACTGTTGGACACCAGAGAGGAAGAGGCGGGGTGAGAGAATTTACTCTGCCCAAAATCTGTTCGCATGGGATAAGCCCTCTTTTGTATGGAGGTCTATGAGAGAGTGTCGAATTACGTGAGGCTTATTTGATCAAATAGAAGTTTTGTAATGTTTTGGCTGTTACAAATGTACTGATATAAGTGGATGCATGTGGTATTCCAGACATTTTGAGAAAAGCAGCTTAGTTGTGCCTGTTGTTCACGGCTAGAATGGTCCCACTTGACTTCACTTGTGTTCACTCATTGAGGACGTGCATTTCAGTTGTTACAGCGGTCACTTGCTATCTTGTCAATATAATAGATCATCTTTGTGGACACTTAGTACAAGGACAGCCTGGAGGAGAGAGAGGGTAAAGAAGGAAAAAGTAAACAGCATGATCACACTTGTCAAGGTATTAGGCCTAATTTATAATTAATTAGGCATCATTTATATGTGTGAAGTGTAAAAAATTATCCTGACAGCATAATTACATTTCTAATCATACTCGGCCATGACAGCCTACTTTTTAAATAGTCATCAGATGAGGGGTGTGTCCCAATAATATCTCCTTTCTCCTAAGTGTACACATACCTAAAAGCTTTCATCAAATTCCTTATACCAGTCATTTCCTTTCAAATCAGTGAAGGGAAGTAAACCATTTTTTCTGTACACTTTCGGCAGAAGGAGAGATAATTGGGACGTAGCTGGGATGTTGTATAGGGCAACAATTTATTTATGATTATGCGTTTGACCCTGGGTGTCAGAGGGCTTTGTGATGGAAGGGACTCAGCATGGAAGGTGAGAGAGGAAACCTCTAAGTCATGGTAGACTGCAGGGCAGTGAGAATGAGAACAATGGCAGGAGGCATAGGAATACTATCCTATCCTACTATCTGCATTGATCTGCATGAGCTGTGTGCAATGATTGCATCAGGAATTCAGTGTGCTTTGTCTGGATAGAGCTATAAAGTAGGGAATGAACCAGAGAGTGCAGTGAATTGAGGGGTGAATTGATGGAAATCCTCTAACAAAATGAGTAACGTGTGAAATAATATTGTGTTTCGACATAAAGATGAGATATGGCCGAAACGAATGATTGATTGTGATTCTGATCTGCTATTTGTAACAACTGACTAATACTTTTACTGAGGAAGGATCTTGTACAGTACGCTGGTGGTACATAAACTCAGCAAAAAAATAAACGTCCTCTCACTGTCAACTGCGTTTATTTTCAGAAAACTTAACATGTGTAAATATTTGTATGAACATAACTAGATTCAACAACTGAGACATAAACTGAACAAGTTCCACAGACATGTGACTAACAGAAATGGAATAATGTTTCCCTGATCAAAGGGGGGGTCAAAATCAAAAGTAACAGTCAGTATCGGGTGTGGCCACCAGCTGCATTAAGTACTGCAGTGCATCTCCTCCTCATGGACTGCACCAGATTTGCCAGTTCTTGCTGTGAGATGTTACCCCACTCTTCCACCAAGGCACCTGCAAGTTCCCGGACATTTCTGGGGGGAATGGCCATAGCCCTCACCCTCCGATCCAACAGGTCCCAGACGTGCTCAATGGGATTGAGATCCGGGCTCTTCACTGGCCATGGCAGAACACTGACATTCCTGTCTTGCAGGAAATCACACACAGAACGAGTAGTATGGCTGGTGGCATTGCCATGCTGGAGGGTCATGTCAGGATGAGCCTGCAGGAAGGGTACCACATGAGTGAGGAGGATGTCTTCCCTGTAACGCACAGCGTTGAGATTGCCTGCAATGACAACAAGCTCAGTTCGATGATGCTGTGACACACTGCCCCAGACCATGATGGACCCTCCACCTCCAAATCGACCCCGCTCCAGAGTACAGGCCTCGATGTAACGCTCATTCCTTCGACGATAAACGCGAATCCGACCATCACCCCTGGTGAGACAAATCTGCGACTCATCAGTGAAGAGCACTTTTTGCCAGTCCTGTCTGGTCCAGCAACGGTGGGTTTGTGCCCATAGGCGACGTTGTTGCCGATGATGTCTGGTGAGGACCTGCCTTACAACAGGCCTACAAGCCCTCAGTCCAGCCTCTCTCAGCCTATTGCGGACAGTCTGAGCACTGATTGAGGTATCCTGGTGTAACTCGGTGTAACTCGGGCAGTTGTTGTTGCCATCCTGTACCGGTCCCGCAGGTGTGATGTTCGGATGTACCGATCCTGTGCAGGTGTTGTTATACGTGGTCTGCCACTGCGAGGACAATCAGCTGTCTGTCCTATCTCCCTGTAGCACTGTCTTAGGTGTCTCACAGTACAGACATGGCAATTTATTGCCCTGGCCATATCTGCAGTCCTCATGCCTCCTTGCAGCATGCCTAAGGCACTTTCACAGAGGTCAGCAGGGACCCTGGGTATCTTTCCTTTGGTGTTCTTCAGAGTCAGTAGAAAGGCCTCTTTAGTGTTCTAAATTTTCAGAACTGTGACCTTAATTGCCCACCATCTGTAAGCTATTAGTGTCTTAAAGACCGTTCCACAGGTGCATGTTCATTATTTGTTTATGGTTCACTGAACAAGCATTGGAAACAGTGTTTAAACCCATTACAATGAAGATCTGTGAAGTTATTTGCATTTTTATGAATTATCTTTGAAAGACAGGGTCCTGAAAAATGGACGTGTCTTTTTTTGCTGAGTTTAGTAACATCCAGTGAAGGAGATGACCGGTTACATTCAAAGATACATTTACATTCAAATGTATGCATCAGCATGTTCTATTTAAGACATGTAAACCAGTGATATTCTGATTCCCTCTCTGTGACTGGCTAAGCATACAGTATATATGCTTTGAGGTGTAGACAGTGCCAGTAGCACCCTTGGGGATAGCGTTGGGACTTTGGCCTGACACAAGATCACTTTTTATCTCCATGCTAATAAGCAGTCTATTCCATTTCCATTTGCTTTGCTGTTGTGTGGCCTTTTGCACACGGGTATAGTGATGGACTGAGAGAAACCAGGGATATTTACATATGCATTCATTGACTCTTCCCGGAAAGGTAGGTGGCAATTATATTAGTAAGGACCATACATAATATAAGACATTCAATACAGTTACTTAAATAATATTAACATCTATCATGGCAAATTACATCTGTAATGTAGACTATAGAAAAACTCCTTCTCCTCTGGTTCGTGCTTTACTCTCCAAAATGAGTTTGTTGTTTTTGTTTTTTATTTCAATTGAATGTTATTATAGTGCAGTATTTCATATTGTATGGAGATGAACAGATAGATATTCACTGATAATCATCTTGTTTTAGAGGATGTGTTAAATTGCTTAGATCATAATAATCATCAATCATGTCGAAGACATTTCCAAGGCCTTCGACACTGTTGACCATCACATTCTCATTCAAAGGTTGACTGAAATAGGCCTGATCAGGCTTCTTGCAAGTGGTTTGAGAATTATGTCACACAGGATACAATGTTTGATTTCTGATGGTGTTAACTCTAGTTTCCTGAAAATTACAAAAGGTGTAATTGGTAGGTATTGGGGCCTCTTCTCTTTGCTATTTATATAAATACTGTTGGTCTATCTGTTAAAACTTGCAATATTAATCTGTATGTAGATGATACTGTTAGGTATGTCACTGCCCCAACTGCAGACCAGGCGCTGTTTGAGCTGCTATCTGAATTTGTTGCCTTACAAAAAGCCCTGGTTAGTTTCGTACCTGTACTTAATGTAGGCAAGACTAATTAAACAGTACCAGTCGAAAGTTGACACACCAGATGGGTGTTTTTTTAATCAAATAGAGCTATCTTCTGTATACCCCCCTACCTTATCGCAACACAACTGATTGGCTCAAACACATTAAATAGGAAAGAAATTCCACAAATTAACTTTTAACAAGGCACACCTGTGACTACCTCATGAAGCTGATTGAGAGATTGCCAAGAGTGTGCAAAGCTGTCATCAATGCAAAGGGTGGCTACTTTGAAGAATCTCAAAAATAAAATATATTTTGATTTGCTTAACACTTTTTGGGTTACTACATGATTCCATATGTGTTATTTCATAGTTTGGATGACTTCACAATTATTCTACAATGTAGAAAATAGTACAAATAAAGAAAAACCCTTGAATGACTAGATGTGTCCAAACTAATGACTGGTAGTGTTTGTAGTTCTCTAATTCTCACAAAATATTTTCAGATGGACTGCATATTTGTTAATTGAATGGTTCTCCCATCGATCAAGTTCACATCTATAGGTATCTGTAAATTTGGATTGACAAGGATTTATCATTTAAAAAACATACCGATGAGCTAATTAAAAAGATTTAAAGTGGGCTTCTTTTTTTTACAATAGATCTTACATTGTGCTTAACAGGAGGAAGCAGATTGTACAGTCAACTTTCATTCTAGTTCTTGAGTATGGTGACACCATTTACCAGAATGCAACAGCCACTACTCTTAAAACCTTTGGATGCCGTCTACTATAGACCTTTTCTTTTTCACAGGTGACAGTTTTAATACGCATCACTGCATCCTGAATCAAAAGATTGTCTTGTCCTCATTAAAGTCCCATTGATCACTTCCCTATTCCCTTTTTGTTTACGAATCCCTACTACACAAGCTTCTGACTTACCTAACTTCATTAGTGAAGCATAAAAAACCTGAGATACCTAACCTGTTCACAGGGTTGGTTAACTCTTGAGGTTCCTTGGGTCTCCACCAAATTAAATCCATCTTCAGGTTCAATGCCCCCCATTTTTGGAATAACCTGCAGAACTCCCTAATTGTTGATGTCCTGGTGCCGTGTGCGCAGTTGAGGAGCTGTTAAATGAGAATTGCATTTGTTTTGATTTCAATGTAAAAATGTATTGTGGTGTTGAAATGTTTGTTTTTGAAATTGTAACCTGTATTCTTTTTATAAATGTTTTATTGGAACGTTCGTGTTGTTGTCCTCAGGGCACCATTGAAAATGAAACCATTGTCTCAACAGGCCCCCCTGATTAAATAAAAGTAAAATAAAAAAAATACAAAAATAAGGGCTGCCTGCTGAAAAGGTCTTGATGCAAAAAGGTCACTCTCTGGCAATCTGCTAGCTGTCATTCAAGCCTAGCCAGGGGCAATGATGACGCCCCTCAGAACCGTGTCATGACTTCTCAAAGTGCAATCTCTTATCTGAAAGTATATTCAGCTTTTTTTATTCAGACATTATAGTCTGTAATTACTCATTTAGTGGAAATAGCCTATTAGCAACACACACACACAGCGGTTACTACTTTATGCCTCATTTGATCTGGAAAAACACTAATTAAGGGAATGTGGGCGTTTGACAAGTTAAAAAGCATTTGGACTGACGGAGGTGAAGGTTTATTAAAAAATAACCTTATTTGAGGAAGAATGAAGCCTACAGTAAATGAAATAAGTGGATGGCGTATACTAATTAGACTTGAGATTGGCTCTTGATTGATGTACTGCTACTAGTGATATCATATATCATGGATCAAGGCTAGAGTTGAAGGGTCACTTTTGAATGAAGGATGGTTGCAGATTGTTCTGATTCATAGACTTTCTGTTTTTTGGAAGACAGACGCCAGCTAAAGTTAAATGGAAACAGAAAACTAATGTTATATTGAAAAGTAAGACATACTTTGAAACTACATCGGTAGGACTATGGCTACTTTAAAATATGCTGGTACTTACTCTTACCTGATTTAAAGATGACATTATCTAGACATGAACCAACAATTGTCAGTTTCAATTGGTACTGAACATTAATATCTACATGAAGCCCAAAATGAATAGAACAGTAACTTAATAAAATGAAACATCAACTAATTTACTGGGCATTTTGAAAAATAAAGATGTTTATTTTTCTTGCTCACTTGGCAATAGAGTTCAAGAGGGTGCTTTGCTTTAAGGCATTTGACTCGAAATGAAGGGGCAGACATTTAGACACAAATGAATGCTTTCATGTTTTCTACAGATATGACATGCAGGCTCGCATCTAAAAGCAATTATTAAAGTAAAAAACAATATTTGACAGTGCAACAGCTCCTCATTCATAGTGTCACTTTGGCTTCAGAGTACAACATAGATTCCCGCTATGCTACTGTCACATGTCCACACAAAGCAAAAACTGAAGTGGTTTCCTTAGATCCAACATTTTGTCAATGTGTAGGGTTGATCAATAACACAAGCCAGGGACTGTCCTACTGTATGTCTTTAGCCAACATGAAAAGGACCAAAGGCTTTGCGTTGGAGATGCTTAATGATCATTAAAAGATTACCAGAACAGAATAGTGAATTTGTGTGGAAACGGCCCTTTGCAGAGTATTGATTATACAGTGGAATTAAGTTGTAGTTATGAGCAGGATTTAAACCCTCTATCCTTCAATGTTACAAGTCCTCTCACTGCCCCAGAAGACTTAGGTAGTGGCTTTTACAGCTGGCATGTGAACATACGTGAGTTAGGAGACAGGATCAATTCTGCCTCATCTCACAACCTGATCACTTGGGCTGTGTCCCAAATGGCTCCCTATATAGTGCACCATGTTTGACAAGAACCCTGTAGTAGTGTCACACCCTGGCCTTAGTTATCTTTGTTTTCATTATTATTTTAGTTAGGTCAGGGTGTGACATGGTGTAGTATGTGTTTTTGTCTTTTCTAGGGTGTTGTATGGTTTAGGGGGTTAAGTAGAGTAGATGGTTTAGTGTTCAGTGTAGGTGTCTAGGAAAGTCTATGGTTGCCTGAATTGGTTCTCAATTAGAGACAGCTGGTTATTGTTGTCTCTGATTGGGACCATATTTAAGGCAGCCATAGGCTTTAGCTGGTTGTGGTAATTGTCTATGTCTAAACGTTAGTAGCTTGTGTGTGCACTTTCGTTTTGTAGCTTCACGGGCGTTTGTTGTTTGTTAGTTTGTAAAGTGTTTTGTTTCGTTTTTCCTTCTTAAAATAAAAGAAGATGTCTTATTTTTCACATGCTGCGTTTTGGTCCTCTCTCTCTTCACAAGACGATCGTGACAGAATTACCACCAATCTAGGACCAAGCGGCGTGTCAAGCGGACAGGCCCACCTACACAGGATTCATGGACATGGGAGGAGATACTGGATGGAAAGGGACCTTGGGCACCAACGGAGAATATCGCCTCCCTCGTAAGAGCTGGAGGCAGCTAAAGCCGAGAGGAGGCGATATGAGGAGGCAGCACGGAAGCAAGGCTGGAAGCCGTGAGTACAACCCAAAATTTATTGGGGGGGGGGCCTTAAAGGGAGTGTGGCGAAGTCAGGTAGGAGACCTGCGCCTACTCCCTGTACTTACCGTGGAGAGCGAGAGTACGGGCAGATACCGTGTTACGCAGTAGAGCGCATGGTGTCTCCTGTACGCGTGCATAGCCCGGTTCGGTACACCAGCTCCACATATCGCCGGGCTAGATTGAGCGTTGAGCCGGATGTCCATGAAGCCGGTCAACTCATCTGGTCACCAGTGCATCTCCTCGGGCCGGCTTACATGGCACCAGCCTTACGCATGGTGTCCCCGGTTCGCCTACATAGCCCGGTGCGGGTTATTCCACCTCCCCGCACTGGTCGGGCGACGGGGAGCATTAACCAGGTAAGGGTTGCAGGCTCGGTGCTCAAGGGCCAGTACGCCTGCACGGTCCGTATTTCCGGCGCCACCTCCTCGCCACAACCAGTACCACCAGTGCCTCCTCCACGCACTAGCCCTATGGTGCGTGTCTCCAGCCCTTTACCACCAGTGCCTACACCACGCACCAAGCCTCCTGTGTGTCCCCAGAGTCCTGTGCGTCCTGTTGCTGCTCCCCGCACTAGCCCTGAGATGCGTGTCCCCAGTCCGGTACCACAGTTCCGGCACCACGCACTAGGCCTAATGTGCTGCCCCTTAGTCCGGTGCTGCCCCTTAATCCAGTGGGTTAAGTTGGAGGGTGGTCATTTGGAGGAGGCTACGAAAGCGGGTAGTGACTATGGTGGGGTGGGACCACGACCAGTACCAGAGCCGCCACCGTGGACAGACGCCCACCAGACCCTCCCCTAGACTTTATGCTGTTGCGTCCGGAGTTCGCACCTTAAGGGGGGGGTTATGTCACACCCTGGCCTTAGTTATCTTTGTTTTCATTATTATTTTAGTTAGGTCAGGGTGTGACATGGTGTAGTATGTGTTTTTGTATTGTCTAGGGTGTTGTATGGTTTAGGGGTTAAGTAGAGTAGATGGTTTAGTGTTCAGTGTAGGTGTCTAGGAAAGTCTATGGTTGCCTGAATGGTTCTCAATTAGACAGCTGGTTATTGTTGTCTCTGATTGGGAGCCATATTTAAGGCAGCCATAGGCTTTAGCTGGTTGTGGGTAATTGTCTATGTCTAAACGTTAGTAGCTTGTGTGTGCACTTTCGTTTTGTAGCTTCACGGTCGTTGTTGTTTGTTAGTTTGTAAAGTGTTTTGTTTCGTTTTTCCTTCTTAAAATAAAAAGAAGATGTCTTATTTTTCACATGCTGCGTTTTTGTCCTCTCTCTCTTCACAAGACGATCGTGACAGAATTACCCACCAATCTAGGACCAAGCGGCGTGTCAAGCGGCAACAGGACCCACCTACACAGGATTCATGGACATGGAGGGAGATACTGGATGGAAAGGGACCTTGGGCACAACCGGGGGAATATCGCCTCCCTCGTGAAGAGCTGGAGGCAGCTAAAGCCGAGAGGAGGCGATATGAGGAGGCAGCACGGAAGCAAGGCTGGAAGCCCGGGAGTACAACCCAAAAATTATTGGGGGGGGGCCTTAAAGGGAGTGTGGCGAAGTCAGGTAGGAGACCTGCGCCTACTCCCTGTACTTACCGTGGAGACGAGAGTACGGGCAGATACCGTGTTACGCAGTAGAGCGCATGGTGTCTCCTGTACGCGTGCATAGCCCGGTTCGGTACATTCCAGCTCCACATATCGGCCGGGCTAGATTGAGCGTTGAGCCGGATGTCATGAAGCCGGTCCAACTCATCTGGTCACCAGTGCATCTCCTCGGGCCGGCTTACATGGCACCAGCCTTACGCATGGTGTCCCCGGTTCGCCTACATAGCCCGGTGCGGGTTATTCCACCTCCCCGCACTGGTCGGGCGACGGGGAGCATACAACAGGTAAGGTTGGGCAGGCTCGGTGCTCAAGGGAGCCAGTACGCCTGCACGGCCGGTATTTCCGGCGCCACCTCTCCGCCACAACCCAGTACCACCAGTGCCTCCTCCACGCACTAGCCCTATGGTGCGTGTCTCCAGCCCTTTACCACCAGTGCCTACACCACGCACCAAGCCTCCTGTGTGTCCCCAGAGTCCTGTGCGTCCTGTTGCTGCTCCCCGCACTAGCCCTGAGATGCGTGTCCCCAGTCCGGTACCACCAGTTCCGGCACCACGCACTAGGCCTAATGTGCGCTCCCAGGGTCCAGCATGCCCTGTTCCTTCTCCCCGCACTAGCCTGAAGGTGCGTGTCTTTAGCCCGGTACCTCCAGTTCCGGCACCACGCACCAGGCCTACAGTGCGTCTCAGCCGGCCAGAGTCTGCCGTCTGCCCAACGGCGCCTGAACTGCCCGTCTGCCACGCGCCGAATGCCCGTCTGCCCAACGGCGCCTGAACTGCCCGTCTGCCCAACGGCGCCTGAATTGCCCGTCTGCCCAACGGCGCTTGAACTGCCCGTCTGCCCAACGGCGCTTGAACTGCCCGTCTGCCCACGGCGCTTGAACTGCCCGTCTGCCCAACGGCGCTTGAACTGCCCGTCTGCCCAACGGCGCTTGAACTGCCCGTCTGCCCAACGGCGCTTGAACTGCCCGTCTGCCCAACGTCGCCTGAACTGCCCGTCTGCCCAACGTCGCCTGAACTGCCCGTCTGCCCAACGCTGTCTGAACTGTTCGTCTGCCAAGCGCGAATGAGCCGCCCGTCTGTACTGAGCCTGCAAAGCCGCCCGTCTGCCATGAGCCTTCAGAGCCGTCCGCCAGACAGGAGCCGCCAGAGCCTTCCGCCAGACAGGAGCAGCCAGAGCCTTCCGCCAGACAGGATCAGCCAGAGCCTTCCGCCAGACAGGATCAGCCAGAGCCGTCAGCCAGACATGAGCAGCCCGATCCGTCAGCCAGCCATGAGCAGCCAGATCCGTCAGCCAGCATGAACAGCCAGATCCGTCAGCCAGCCATGAGCAGCCAGATCCGTCAGCCAGCCATGAGCAGCCAGATCCGTCAGCCAGCCATGAGCAGCCATATCCGTCAGCCAGCCATGAGCAGCCAGATCCGTCAGCCAGCCATGAGCAGCCAGATCCGTCAGCCAGCCATGAGCAGCCAGATCCGTCAGCCAGCCATGAGCAGCCAGATCCGTCAGCCAGCCATGAGCAGCCAGATCCGTCAGCCAGCCATGAGCAGCCAGATCCGTCAGCCAGCCATGAGCAGCCAGACGCTCAGCAGCCATGAGCCGTCCAGCCAGGATCCGCCAGAGCCGTCCAGCCAGGACCGCCAGAGCCGTCCAGCCAGGATCCGCCAGAGCCGTCCAGCCAGGATCCGCCAGAGCCGTCCAGCCAGGATCCGCCAGAGCCGTCCAGCCAGGATCCGCCATTCAGTCCGGTGCTGCCCCTTAGTCCGGTGCGTCCCCTTAGTCCGGTGCTGCCCTTAGTCCGTGCTGCCCCTTAATCCAGTGGGGTTAAGTTGGAGGGTGGTCATTGGAGGAGGCTACGAAAGCGGGTAGTGACTATGGTGGGGTGGGGACCACGACCAGTACCAGAGCCGCCACCGTGGACAGACGCCCACCCAGACCCTCCCCTAGACTTTATGCTGTTGCGTCCGGAGTTCGCACCTTAGGGGGGGGTTATGTCACACCTGGCCTTAGTTATCTTTGTTTTCATTATTATTTTAGTTAGGTCAGGGTGTGACATGGTGTAGTATGTGTTTTGTATTGTCTAGGTGTTGTATGGTTTAGGGGGTTAAGTAGAGTAGATGGTTTAGTGTTCAGTGTAGGTGTCTAGGAAAGTCTATGGTTGCCTGAATTGGTTCTCAATTAGAGACAGCTGGTTATTGTTGTCTCTGATTGGGAGCCATATTTAAGGCAGCCATAGGCTTTAGCTGGTTGTGGGTAATTGTCTATGTCTAAACGTTAGTAGCTTTGTGTGTGGCACTTTCGTTTTGTAGCTTCACGGTCGTTTGTTGTTTTGTTAGTTTGTAAAGTGTTTTGTTTCGTTTTTCCTTCTTAAAATAAAAAGAAGATGTCTTATTTTTCACATGCTGCGTTTTGGTCCTCTCTCTCTTCACAAGACGATCGTGACAAGTAGGGCCTGATCAAAAGTACAGTAAGTAGTGCACTACAGCCTTTAAAGCAATAACTCCTTCATTGCTCTTCACTACTCACATTGCACTCTGTACTCATTTCCTTTGAAAAGAAATACAAGTAAATATAAAGTTCAGTGTAGAATAAAAATAAATGACCCACAGCACCACTAACATTGCAGCGTAGCTGAGACTACCATAATTCAAACATCCACGCACAAAGCTTTTTATCGGTCACATTTTCCTGTCACTATCCTAGCCTGTCAATTAAACCCCAAGTGTGATGGAGAAGTTTTAAATAGATAACTGTGTGTTTGAGACTAACACTTGGACAGACAGAGGAAAGGAAAAGATGGATACCAGACACAAACTATATTTAGATGATATTAGATATCATTTGTTTTTGTGGAAAAAACATAAAGAGGAACCTGTATTCATTTGTCATAATACCATGTTAGTTGTTCTTGGCTATAATTGCCATCAGATAGATAAGAACAAGAGACAATAAGGTTTACATGCACATAATAATACAGTTATCGTGGATAGTCAAATATGTTGGTTCAATTATAATGTTTACATTCTTTCCAAAAATAACTATTTCCCTAATATGCCTGTTTAAATTGACTGATATGAAATGAGGCTGCCTGATAAATGCAGAAAATCGCTTAATCAAAATAAACATTCTACCACAGCGACCATGTTATTTTTGCGAAGCCTATTTGATTCTGAGTTGGGACATATAATGTTTGTATGTGAAAACTTCTTCTAAGTTGCATACTTTCAGGTGTTCCGAACTCACTTTACTCGCACTAAAGAGAGAGGCTCCCTCGGCTGCACATGTGCAGATGAAATACACAGCTAGAACTCCGATTAAGGTGTTTACATGACTAATTCCATACTCGGCCCACTGACAATCAGTTAAATATCGAATTTTTAGTGTGCATGTAAAAAGTACTCAAACCTAATTTTCTTTTATTTCTATTTGGCATTATTTTAGATGAACGAACCAACTGACATTCTGAAGACAGGGTGCACTGTGCATCCCAAATGGCACGCAGTACACCATAAAGGGAACAGGGTGCCATTTGGAACAGACACGATCACTAAAAGTGCATGGATTTTTCCTCACTTCATACCTCATGAAGTGGTGGATGCAGCCAGGATTTTTTATCTTCATAGGGAATACTACTAGGTTGCTTATCAAATGGCACCCTATTCCCTACAGTGAACTTTGTTTGACCAGAGCCCTATGAAATAGGGATGATGGTGTCATTTGGGATGGACTCTTGGAATCCTGCTTAGCTTTTGATAGGCAGGTATTTCACCCACAGACAGCACTTTTTTAAATGCACTTCAGCCATTGCCTGAGCATCTCTGAGCTCATTTTCTGTCTCAGTGCAGGTATGGACAAAGCTAAATCAAGAAGTAATGATGAAGCTAAACCATGTCTAAGCACTAAGAAAAACACTGAGGGTGATTTCCAAATGGCACCCTATTCCCTACATAGTATGGGCAAAGGTGACAAGTAGTGCACTATTTAAGGAATAGGGTGGCATTTGGGACGCACTCGGAACAGTCTGCAGGTGTCAGGGAAGCAGATTCACACTCTTTCCCTAGGAACCTCATTAGCCCACAGCTGATTGACTCTCTAATGATTCATATAGAAGGGGGGGGGGTATTCATGTCTTTTTAATACATAAAACTTCCTTATAGTTAGTACTAGGACATGCATTAGAAGGGGACAGCTCTCTACGGAACAAACTAGATTAGGGACATCCTTGTCCCATTCTTTTGGATCACTTAACAGCAACTTTCTTTGAGTTCAGGGGGAGAGGAACATAATTGTGTTCTTATGATGGATAGTAGAGAGTGAGAACCATGATTTGAGTCTCTGGGAGAGCTGTGGTTGTGACCAGTAGGTCAGCAATCGATTCCCAGCCACCTCTACTGAGCCACTAATAAGACACTTGGCATTTTCCCTCATGTTAGATTAGCTACTCCCCGTGTGTGTGTGTGTGTGTGTGTGTGCGCCTCTCCTCCACCCTGCCAGTTATACAGCCTCACTATGGCGAGTATAGAGTCATGTGCGTGTATACCAGGAATACATTAAGTCCTCTGTGGCTCTATTTATGCAGTATTGCTGGCATAGGACTATGTGACTACAGTATGTACAGAATTGTTGTGTATGTTGGGGTTTGAAAAACGTTGAAATGTCACTCCTATCTGATTCCCATGATGTAATGGTCTCAGTGAAGTTGATGCCTACTGTGAGAGCAGGATCAGTGGTCCCACTTTAAGTATGAATTACTTTGTGCCTTATATCAAATAACAAACCTCGCTAGTGACCGTAGCAACTGGAGAAAGTTTGTGGTCGACAAGGAGGATGACTATGTGCCATAGATCCAAATGCCAATCATTTCCATCGAACCCCTCCTTTCCATCGAACCCCTCCTTTCCAAAGTGAAATAGATATACAGTACTTTGACACCAGCCTGGATACCCCAAGGTCCAATTGGTCTGATGGTAACAAATCTACCTGGACAGATGATAACAAACAAAGCCCGTTAAATGTTCCCATTTTCTCTCCATGTCAGTAGAAGTTTATGTATTGCTATGCGGGCTACAAATTAGCCAGAAAGAGAAAATAATGCAATGCCAGTTGAGTTTCAGTCTGGACGGGAGGATCCCTTCTCTGGAGATGTACTTATAGGTACTTCTGTAATACATTTTCAATACAGCTACTGTAATACATTTTACGGCAATCCATTTACATTACCACAAATATTACTGTAATCTAATTTACAGTATAACACTGGAATTGCCAATGCAGCGACATATTGCCCAGTGTTCTTGTGAGTTTTAATTTACATTTAGGTAATTTAGTGAGCGTTCTTGTCCTTAGCAACTTACAGTCAGTGCATTCAACCAAGTTTGATACAACAAATCATATCACAGTCATAGCAAGTAAAACGTTTCTGTAACCATTCCTGAAAATGTTGTTGTAGTTAAGGATACATTGGTCTTCAAAATAATTTTCATTACAAGATATCTTATTATATATCTCTGGATAAGGCCAATACAATACTGAGATATTCACAGCAACTTGATGCCAGAGCGAATTACAAGGGGTAAGAGAAAGCAGATTGGCTGTATGCATTTGGATATTACAGCACATTAATAAATATTCTGTGTTTCATGTCACTCGTACTTCTAGAGGCATAAACAAAGGCTTCCAAACTGGCCGTGATTACAGGGCAAAACAGACATGATGTCACGTTCTGACCCTAGTTATTGTGTTAATTGTTTGTTTTAGTGGGTCAGGACGTGAGTTGGGTGGGCATTCTATGTTATGTGTTTCTATGTTGGGTTCATGTTAACTAGCCTGATATGGTTCTCAATCAGGGACAGGTGTTTTACGTTTCCTCTGATTGAGAACCATATTTAGGTAGGCTGTTCACACTGTTTGTTTGTGGGTGATTGTTGCTGTGTCTGTGTTTGTGCACCACACGGTACTGTTTCGTTTTGTTTAGTCTGTTCGTGCGTTCTTCGTGTTTATGTTAGTTCGCATGTTCAGGTCTGTTGACGTCGTTTGTTGTTTTGTAGTTTGTCTTGTATTTTTCGTATTCGTTATTATAATTAAAATTCATTATGTCTACATACCTCGCTGCGTGTTGGTCCGATCCATGCTCCTCCTCGTCTGAGGAGGAGAACGACTTCGACAACCGTTACACATGAGTCGAAAGGTTTGAAAGGTTTAAGACCCACTACCACTCTACTCGCTATATACATTTAATTGTTAGATAACTACTACCACAAAAAAATTAAATTGGTACAGGATATTCAATAAATATAACCACTTATAAGGCACGACTTAAAATATGTTAATAAGCCAGCGATTCTTTCACCTCCCACAATATTTCTCCACAATGCACCATAATTTACAATATACTTAAGTAAATATATAGCAAAACAGCAATGCAGTACTTTATTGCTGAATTGTATTGAAAATGACATCTGCAATTGCTCATGGTAAATATACATTACATATTACAGCATACCAACTCATAATGGTGTTTAATATCACTTCCCTTTAAGGCGTAACAAAGGCTCCTAACTTGACAGTAACTACAGGGGAAAACAAATGAAAATGACATTGTTAAACACTCAACCATTGAAAGTTTGCGACTTGCTGTCAAACTTAGCTGTTTCCTGTATAAATATACTTGTCATGGAACTACTACCACATATCACTTAAATTGGTACAGCACTCTCACTAACAGGTGCAACAAATATAGCTGCTTACAAGACACGCCTCAAAATACATTCATTAATTTAGGGGCGGCAGGTAGCCTAATGGTTAGAGCGTTGGGCCAGTAACCGAAAGGTTGCTAGATTGAATCCCCGAGCTGACAAGCTAAAAATCTGTCGTTCTGAACCTGGCAATTAACCCACTGATCCTAGGCAGTCATTGTAAATAAGAATTTGTTCTTAACTGACTTGCCTGGTTAAATAAGGGTTAAAAACATTCTTATTTACAAGGACGGCCTACACCAGCCAAACCCGGACGACACTGGGTGCCACCCTATGGGACTCCCAATCACAGCCAGTTGTGATACAGCCTGGATTCGAACCAGAATAAAGTCATGTGGGCTGCAGAAGCCCGTGCATTTTGTTGCGACTCGCTCAAAAACTAGTGACACCTCTAGCACTGAGATGCAGTGCCTTAGATCGCTGCGCCACTCGAGAGCTCAATGTGTAAGAAACAACAACACCATGTTCACTAATGTTCAAAAGGTTTTTGGCACTCTAAAACTGCAGTATGGTACTGTTTTCTGAATTACAGTAAATCACTGGCAGCAAATGGTCAGTAAGTTACTATAGAGTTTCAGGACAAGAGCCGTCCAGCCAGGATCCGCCGTTTGTAGAATTCCTAAATCACAGTATATTACCATATTCTGTGGGAGTACAGCATTCTCACTCACAGATGCAACAAATATAGCCTCTTACAAGGCACGTCTTTAAATATATTAATGAGCCAGAGACTCCCTGCCCACAACATTTTCCCACAATACAACATAATTAATACTGTAAAACACAATTACGGTATTTTACTGTGCATTCTACAGTGTTTTACTGTTGAAATTACAGAAAGGTCTTACAGGGAGCTGTAAAACAAATGTATGGGAGTTTACATTCTATGGTAATCCACTGTATTCAGTTTATCCAGTATCATACTTGATTAGTTGATTAATACAGTAAGTTACTGATAAAATTACAAAAACGGTTAACAGTGTAGGTTAAAGGTAGTGCTCGATATAGGGAATCGGGTGCCATCTGGGACTCAATCCTAGACAGCCCTGAATGGGCAATCGTCAACTAACTGCCTGCCCTTTCCCCCACAGAGGTCAGCCTGTTGCTTACTGTTTTTCGTGAACACTGCACCTTAGGGAATGCATCGACTGGCTGCCATCTTCAATGTTTTTCATAGTATGTATTTGGCAACTCAAGAGAAGCGAGAGAGGAATTCCTGTAGCTATAAAAAGCATATGTTGATGTCAAAAGGTTAAGAAAAGCTTAATAAACAAAAAGTTTAATGTCATCAATAGTTACATAATATTTACCATTTCAATTTGACACACACTGGGGCATAATGTAAGATTTCACTAAGCCTGATGCTCTGAATGATAGCTGAGCTGAATCCCTGTCCATGGTGGCGGAATCCTAAATCCCTTCTCCGTCCACCACATGGTGACCTCTATCCTCCAGATTGGTTGAGCAGAGCTCCACAGGTGCAAAGCCCCAGCATGGGCTTCATTAACTGATAGCAGCAGAGATGGAGACAGCAGCAGGGGAATGAGACTGGGAGATAGTGAGGAGTCAGATAGAAGATTGTCACCCACCTGGACAGGGGGATGCGTCCCAAATGGCACCCTATTCCCTATATAGTGCCCATAGAGCGCTGGTCAAAAGTAGAGAACTGTATAAGTAATAGAGTGCTATTTGGGATGCACAGAGGGAGACAGGGGCACAGTTTGCTGTTGGGACTTGCATCCACTCACCGGGACTCTATTTCAGATGTCGGATTCCGCTCATTGCCTCTGCTGACCCCTGAGGGCAGGGTATCAGCATGATGGGAGTGGCATCAACAGTATAAGAGTTGAAATATCATGAACCTGATCAAATGTAGGCCTTCATGTAGTCTTCAAACAGTCTAGTCTAGTGAGTTGTTTGGACTCATAATGGCTTCACTTCACTTCAATGTAATATATTAATATGATCGTACACTACTTTTTACTAGGATTCAGAGAGCCAGAGAACCTGTATAGAAACTGATCCCATATGAAAACATACTACATTATAATGTGGTACAAATACTATAGTATTTAATGTAGTGTTTTGCTGACTCTACTGTAGTATTCACTGTGGTGTTTTTTGCAGATTAAAGTCTGAATACTACAGTATTTACTGTAGTATACTGTAGTATTTACAGTTAACTATAGTATGAATACTGTAGTAAAATAACTGTAGTATATACTATAGTATTTACTCTAGTGTTTTTGTAGACATTACTGTAGTGTTTTTGTTTTGTCATCTTCAATACAGAAGTGCAGGCTTTCTCCTTGAGGAAACCTAATGGAGATATAGTGCATGTTTCACAGTCCGGAACCTCCTGAGACGGTCGGCGGTCCGGAACCTCCTGAGACGGTCGGCGGTCCGGAACCTCCTGAGACGGTCGGCGGTCCGGAACCTCCAGCGACGGTCTGCGGTCCGGAGCCTCCTGCGGGGGTTCCCAGTCCGGAGCCTCCGGCGACGAACCACGGTCCGGAGTCCCCGTCGACGAACTACGGTCCGGTTCCTCCGGCGACGATCCACGGCGACGATTCACGGTCCGGAGTATCCGGCGATGATTCACGGTCCGGTTCCTCTGGCGACGACCCACGGTCCGGTTCCTCTGGCGACGACCCACGGTCCGGTTCTTCTGTCGACGAGCCACGGTCTGGTTCCTCCGATGACGTGTCCACGAGCGGAGTGGGTACTTCGCCCCGCACCGGAGCCGCCCCCGACGGTAGAGGCCCACCCGGACCCTCTCCTATGGAGTCAGGTTTTGCGGTCGGAGTCCGCACCTTTGGGGGGGGCAGTACTGTCACGCCCTGACCATAGAGAGCTTGTTATTCTCTATGTTGGTTAGGTCGTGGTGTGATTAGGGTGGGTCATCTAGGGGTTTATATGTCTATGTTGGCCTGTTATGGTTCCCAATCAGAGACAGCTGTTTATCGTTGTCTCTGATTGGGGATCATATTTAGGCAGCCATTTCCCCTTTGTGTTTCGTGGGATCTTGTCTATGTATAGTTGCCTGTGAGCATTATTTATAGCTTCACGTTTAGTTTGTTCGTTTTGTTGATTTGTAGTTTTCTTTTCCTAAATTAAAGGATGGAAACATACAACGCTGCATCTTGGTCCACTCCTTGTAACGATCGTGACACTTTTTCCACATATTGTTACGTTACAGCCTTATTCTAAAATGGATTAAATTGTTTCCCACCCCCCCTCAACAATCCACACACAATACCCCATAATGACAAAGCAAAAACAGATTTCTTTGAATTTTTGGCAAATATGTAAACCTGAAATATCACATTTACGTACAGTGGCAAGAAGAAGTATGTGAACCCTTTGGAATTACCTGGTTTTCTGCATAAATCTCATTTGGGATGAGGTCAGGACTCTGACTGGGCCACTCCAGAAGGCATATTTTCCTTCTGTTGAAGCCATTCTGTTGATTTACTTCTGTGTTTTGGGTCACTGTCCTGTTGCATCACCCAACTTCTGTTGAGCTTCAATTGGCGGACAGATAGCCTAACATTCTCCTGCAAAATGTCTTGATAAACTTGGGAATAATTTTTCCATCCATGATAACAAGCTGTCCAGGCCCTGAGGCAGCAAAGCAGCCCCAAAGCATGATGCTGTCTCCACCGTACTTTACAGTTGGGATGAGGTTTTGATGTTGGTGTGCTGTGCCTTTTTTTCTCCACACATAGTGTCGTGTGTACTTTACAAACAACTCAATTGTAGTTTCATCTGTCCATAGATTATTTTGCCAGTAGTGCTGTGGAACATCCAGGTGCACTTTTGCAATCTTCAGACATGCATCAATGTTTTTTTTGGACAGCAGTGGCTTCTTCCATTCAACAGAGATGTTAGCATGTTCCAGAGATTTCTGTAAGTGTTTAGCTGACACTCTAGGATTCTTCTTAACCTCATTGAGCATTCTGCGATGTGCTCTTGCAGTCATCTTTGCAGGACGGCACTCCTAGGGAGAGTAGCAACAGTGCTTTCTCCATTTATAGACAATTTGTCTTACTGATGAACATCAAGGCTTTAAAAGATACTTTTGCAGCACTTTACAGCTTTATGCAAGTCAACAATTCTTAATCTTAGGTCTTCTGAGATCTCTTTTGTTCTAGGCATGGTTCACATCAGGCAATGCTTCTTGTGAATAGCAAACTCAGTGTGTGTTTTTGATAGGGCAAGGCAGCTCTACCCAACATCTCCAATCTCGTCTCATTGATTGGATTCCAGGTTAGCTGACTCCAATTAGCTTTTGGAGAAGTCATTAGCCTTGGGGTTCACATACTTTTTCCAACCTACACTGAATGTTTAAATGATGTATTCAATAAAGACAAGAAAAACACAATAATTTGGTGTTATTAGTTTAAGCACAATGTGTTTGTCTATTGTTGTGACTTAGATGAAGACCAATTTATGCAGAAATCCAGGTATTTCCAAAGGGTTCACATACTTGTTCTTGCCACTGTACGTATTCAGACCCTTCACTCAGTAATTTGTTGAACCATCTTTGGCAGCGATTACAGCCTCCAGTCTTCTTGAGTATGATGCTACAAGCTTGGCACACCTGTATTTGGGGAGTTTCTCCCATTCTTCTCTGCAGATCCTCTCTAGCTCTGTCAGGTTAGATGGGGAGCGTCGCTGCACAGCTATTTTCAGGTCACTCCAGAGATGTTCGATTGGTTTCAAGTCTGGGCTCTGGCTGGGCCACTCAAGGACATTCAGAGACTTGTCCCGAAGCCACTGCTGCATTGTCTTGGCTGTGTGCTTAGGGTCATTGTCCTGTTGGAAGGTGAACCTTCCTGAGCGCTCTGGAACAGGTTTTCATCAAGGATCTGTCTGTACTTTGCTCCGTTCATCTTTCACTCAATCCTG
Source organism: Salvelinus sp. IW2-2015 (assembly GCF_002910315.2). Taxonomy (NCBI): domain Eukaryota; kingdom Metazoa; phylum Chordata; class Actinopteri; order Salmoniformes; family Salmonidae; genus Salvelinus; species Salvelinus sp. IW2-2015. The sequence goes on along the minus strand of NC_036875.1, from coordinate 32,117,591 downwards.
ATTAGTCTCCCAGGCCCTGCTGCTGAATTACATCCCCACAGCATGATGCTACCACCACCATGCTTCACCTTAGGAGCCAGGTTTCCTCCAGACGTGATGCTTGGCTAAAGAGTTCAATCTTGGTTTCATCAGACCAGAGAATCTTGTTTCTTATGTTCTGAGAGTCCTTTAGGTGCCTTTGGCAAACTCCAAGTTTTTTTGAGCAAATGGGCAAGTCCTTCGACCTCATGGCTTTGTTTTTGCCCTGAGAATATAATTATTTAGATTTTTTTTTTTTTATTGAACCTTTATTTAACTAGGCAAGTCAGTTAAGAACAAATTCTTATTTACCATGACGGCCTAGGAACAGTGGGTTAACTGCCTTGTTCAGAACGACAGATTGTCAACTCAGGGATTCGATCTAGCAACCTTTCAGTTACTGGCCCAACGCTCTCACCACTAGGCTACCTGCCGCCCCAAAATGTGAATATGTACATGTAATGTAAATATGGTATTTCAGTTTTGTTTTTACGTGCAAAAAATGTGAAAAACCTGTTTTCCCTTTGTCATTATGGGGTATTGTGTATAGATTGATGAGGATTTTTTTTTATTGAATCAATTTTAGAATAAGGCTGTAATGTAACAAAATATGGAAAAAGTCAAGGGTCTGAATACTTTTCCAAATGCACTGTATATTAAAATAGCACATGTTCTATAACCTGTAAAGAAAATACAAAATAAAATGGAGGAAGAGGGGTTGGGTAGAGGGTACATACCCAGTTTAGGGTAAGGGGCTTGGGTTAGTGAAGGGGGTAAATAACTAACTAAGTATGAGATGGAAACTTGTTCTTCAGGATACTGGGAAGGGGGTGGTGGTTTGTAATTTTTGAGTGGTGGGATGAATGCTTGTGGTTGTTGTTGTTTATGTTTTTTTATGTTTGTATCGTCCTCTACGGGATCGGTGTCCCTAAACAATTCCGGGACATAGACATGTCTTATATGGGCAGAAAGCTTACATTCTTGTTAATCTAACTACAGTGCCCAATTTACAGTAGCTATTAGAGCTAAAAAAATACCATGCTATTGTTTGAGGATAGTGCACAACAACAAAACACTTATCACGGCAACTGGTTTGATACATTCACCTCTGAAGGTAAATCATGTACTTATATTCAGTAATCTTGCTCTGATTTGTCATCCTGAGGGTCCCAGAGATAAAACGTAGCATAGATTTGTTTGATCAAATATTTTTTTATATTCAAATGTTGGTAACGCTCGTTATTAAATGATTGCCTCAGACCACTCGTAGAACAGATAAGTACGTTGTTAGATGCTTTTTTCCCCTTCCACGTCACTTTATGCACAGAAGATCTCTGCTATACACAAAAATCAACATGATTATCTGCCTTTCTGTGACCACTGATAACTTCAGAATGAATGTGACTGTTTTTGTTTTTCCATCTATTTTTTGAGACTTCAGCACGTATAGCGCTAGGGTGCACCAATTGGTGCCACCTCATTAGTCAGTATGTGTTACACCTGTGCTGGTTGCCATCTTGTTAGTGGGAAGGTGTTTAACCTGTGCTGGCCCAGGTGCAATTTAAGAGTGGTTGGCCCTGCTTCTGGCTGTTCTTGGGCAAATTTTGTGGAATAATACTAATGTTAAGGTAAGATTGGAAAGGGAGAACACTGATCCGAGAGCAGTGATTTCTTTCTTTCGATCCTATCAGTATCAACACATGCCTCAACGACAAACTTAGCGAATGTTCTCTCTGCTTCGTTATTTTGGAAAACACAAGTTATATCTTCGGCCGTTGTAGGAAAGATACATTGTTAAAACACTCCTAAGCCTAAATTCCATCACTATCTGGAAACCGAGCCCTGGACAGATGAGTTTTAATGGGTATAATGGTTTAAAGTAGGTCCAGGGGTTAAAAACCAGTTGTTAAAACTTTCAAATATCAGCGGGAATAAGAGTGGATAAATCATAATAAAATGTATCATATGTCCACTCTAAAATGTTTTTAAAAGTGTTGCACAATATTTCAGAAACACGGAGAGGGGCTGCTGGATAAAAATCTGGGTGGGTCAGCCTGTTCCTCCTGAATCATGGACTTCAGAGATGGGTTGTCCACCGCAATGAGGGTAAACCTGCGCCCCCAGACCAGTCATCTTCTCCTCTAATGTTCTCAGTCCTGAAAGTTAATGTATGTAGTGTGTGTTTGTGTAGATGGGGAGTCTTTATGCCATCTTGATGGTAAGGTTTTGAATGGTCTCAAGTTTTCTGACAGGAGACCTCCCCAAGTTACACCAGGCTTGCGTAGCACACTAGCTCAGTTCGCAAACAATTCGTTCCTTTTGAAAGACTCTTATACTGACTCGACAGTCATGATTCGTTTTTCTGAGTGACTACAGCAGGACTAAAGGCTCTGCATGGTCAATCCGACATTTGCAGTGGCCATAAAGCATTCTTGCTTCTTGGCTTCGGGGCATCCATATGCAATCAACCTGGTCTCAGAGCATTTTGTATTATTCTCTACATAAATCCATTTCGTATTATTCTGTAAGTAAATCCCAGACAATCCATTTAGTATGATACAATATGAAACATAACATATGTATTAATATGTGGATGTCCATCACCCATTTTGTATATATTACTAATTACAATTCGAAATTTGCAAAATGTACAATATGTTACAAATTTGCAAAACATACAATGTGTTACGGATTTGCAAAATGTATGATATGTTAGGAATTCTAGCTAGGTGGCTAACGTTAGATAGACTAGGGGTTAAAGTTAGGAGTTAAGGTTAGGGTTAAGTTTAGGAGTTAGGTTACAGGATTAGGGGTGGGGTTAGCTAACATGCTAAGTAGTTGTAAAGTAGCTAATTAGCTAAAGTTATCCATGATGAGATATGAACTCGCAACCTTTAGGTTGCTAGACGTTTGCGTTATACGCCCACCCATCCACCCTACTTTCATTTTCCCCTTAAGTAACCATCTGTCTTATGCAACCATACCAAACGTAACATATCATACTAATTTGAGTGTTCCGGATTTACATTTACTATGTTACGTCTGTGACGACCCTCCCACTCTGTCTGCCGAATTCTTTCTTTTTAGCTCTTGTTTTCCTTAATAGGATGTTGGTGGGTGGAGCCGGGAGGGTGTTCAGCGAAATGGGACACACCTGGGCTCGGGTGTGTCCAAGGATAAATGCACCACTTTCCCATTTATTGAGGAGACTCTCTCCATGCAGACACACTGATAGATATTTGTTGTGACATTTTTTTGTTGTGACTGTTTTGTTTGTTTGCTTTGGCATCTTTCAACACCCCTCATTATTACATTTGTGCATGCAAACACTCACACTACTGACTACACACACCATTGTTAAATGTATTGAGTTTCCTTCAGTTAATAAATATATTTTGTTATTCCTTATCTCCACGTTGTCTCCCTTTTTTGTTAAGAACTTCGAGCTGGTTCGTGACAAGTATTTCATTCGGTGATGTCACTCGCTCTGAGACTAAGTAGTTTCCCTTACTCTGCAAGGGCCGTGGCTTTTGTGGCACAATATGTAACTGATGCTTCGAGGGTGTCAGTTGATGTGTGCAGAGGGATCCTGGTTCGAGCCCAGGTAGGGGTGAGGAGAGGGACGGAAGGAAGACTGTTACATTGATGCTGTTGACCCGGATCACTGGTTGCTGCGAAAAAGGAGGTCAAAAGCGGGGTGAGTGTAACCGGTGTGAAATAGTTAGCGTTTCATTCGGTCATGTCACGTGCTTTGAGACCTTGAAGTAGTTGTTTCCCTTGCTCTGCAAGGGCCGCAGCTTTTGTGGAGCGATGGGTAACGGTGCTTCGATGGTGATGGTTGTCGATGTGTGCAGAGGGTCCCTGGTTTGAGCCCAGGTAGGGGCGAGGAGAGGGACGGAAGCAACACTGTTACACACGGCACATTGTACAGTGCTCGATTTGGCCTCCGCAGGCTTCCAGAGGCTCCACAATTGCATCACACCCTCTGTACTGAGCCTCCTAACCACATTGGCTTTAGTACAAGTTCCTCCGGCACAGCGGCTCCAGAGAGGTGCTCCGACCAACCACTAACAGCATAAAGAAGAAAAATCCATTTTTAGAACTGTTAATTGATTGCATTGTATACGAGTAAATGCAATTCAATTGATTATTGAATGTTATGATGGACACAGCTTTGTATTATCAAAACATACACTCAGTCTCTGCTCAATTTTTTTTTACTCGAGAACGAATCATTTGGGGTGATGCAGTTCGTGAACGATATTGTGCTTATCACCCTCACAGTAGTCAAGCATGCATTCCGCCAAGAGGTCATTCACAATCTAGTCTGGTTGCGGCCACGACTAGACCTAATTTCAAATGTATGAGGAAATAATCAAATTTGTATGCCTAGCAATTAAGAAATGTAGGCTACATTGTTTAAAACACACATTTACACGTATCAGTCACAAATGAAAGCTCCAATAAGCCTCTCATGGTGAATGACGTGAATGAGAGGCTTGTAGAATCATGACTCTTTCAAGTTTTCAGTTCATCGTTTGCTGGTAGGGGGTCCTGCGTGCTTTGGGCATTACTGAATCAAATGAATGAAGTGAGTTGAAAGATTTGTTATTTTTACTGAACCAGTCGAAACGATCTGAGTCAGTAAAAAGAGCTGAACTACCCATCACTATAGCATATTATAGAAGACTCACAGAGCGTCTGGATGTAGCTCGGGTACACTCTGATGGTTGTTCTGGGTGTGTCTCCTCCTTTTCTTCCTCGGGCGCTTCCTTCCCCCCTTCTCCAGGCACTCTATGTGGGCACTCCCAGACATGTTTTATTGGAATGGGACCCCAAGGAACTTGACCATTGGGGTATTCTGGAGTGCCTGACCATACAGTTTAAGATTCACTTTCTTGGTTCTTTTGGTGTGCCTGTAGAAGCGAACACACTGGGTTTTCAGGGGGGTTGAGCTTGACACTCCACAGATTGGCCCTGTAGGGAACACAATATATTGTCCATACTTGTTATGTAGGTTTCTCACTTATGAGTAGCAGAAATTGAGACATGGGAAGAGGAATTTGCAGGGTATATGCAAATTAAATACTGTAGTATTTACTATATTTAAAAAAGGTGTAGTATTTTTACAGACTGTAGTGTTTTGGCAGACATTACTGAAGTATTTACTACAGTGTTTTTCCCCCCGGATAAAATTTGTATTTATTATAGTATTCTACAGTATACTACAACACTCTATAGTAAGCGCTACACGATTGAGGGATACTACAGTGTGTAGTACAGTATTCTACAGTTTACTACAGAATTCTATAGTAATTACTGTAGTATTCTATAGTAAACTAGTATGTTTTCATGTGGGATGATAAAGAACATATTATAGAATGTGATTATGTCTGTCTATTGGTCTGAGCAGAAGAAGATTATCAGAGTTTATGGTGTCTTTTTTTCTGGGCTGGAGGGGATTCTCTCATCCTACTGCTGCATATTCATGATCCTGTCCTCTTTTGTTGGGAAAACTAAGAGAGTAACATCCTGATTACAGCTCTGGGAGCTCAGCCCTGTTAATCTATCCATAGAGGTGCGCTAGAGGTACACTAGAGATGCACTGGTAATTATGAGGAATAATTGGCCAAGCAGGAATCCTCTAATATAAGATGAAAGACATAAGTCCAGGTGTACTACCCTAGTAATGACCTTGAAATATAGACAGTGTTGATCCAATGGTACAGTGAATGGTGAAGTTAGCTGGTGGTGACTATCAAACACACAGTGACCGTTGATTCAATATTGCTAGACAAAATGACCCATAACAATCAAAATTATTTAGCAAAATTATTTTTTCTGTGATGAAAATACAGTGGACATTGAGGCTGCATGCACTTGAGACTGGACATTGAGGCTGCATGCACTTGAGACTCCTGAGTGGCGCAGCGGTCTAAGGCACTGCATCTCAGCGCTAGAGGCGTCACTACAGACCCTGTTTCGATCCTGCCTAGTTAAATAAAAGTAAGAAAAGTAAAAGGTTGTTGTACTGTATATCATGAATACTGTCATAGCTAGAGGGGAGTTGCCTGGCATGAGGCTAAATATTTGCAATACATATACCACAGCATCTTGTGTATTATCTCTTTATTGATTTATCTCTTATGTGGACAGGATCTGTATCTCAAAGCAAAAATATGATACCCTGTCATGATTCTGTTGATAGAACAGTAATGACTAGTTTTAGTAATAACCTTATACTGAACAAGATGACTCTATTACCATAATGTAAACTATCCAATCTGGAGGGATGTCAGAGGGGGTTTACAAGAGGCAGACAGATGACAGGACAGACATTATTCTAATGGTTTCCAATGACTCTGTTAGATGTGTTTTTAATCAACATGGAAATCCACAGAGAGGAGAGGAGAGGAGAGGAGGGGAGGGGAGAGGCGGGGAGAGGGACTGGAGGATGCAGTTCTGTTTCAGAGTCATCAGTGTTTAATATAATCTAATGTCTCTCAAGAAGTGTCTCTCATGTGGTGTGTGACATATCATTAATGGAGGATACAGTGGCTCTCAGGACTGCTGGATAACTAAAAGCTTCATGTCACAAATTGTCCCTCTTGATTCACGTGTGCTCAGAATGAGAGAGACTGAAGCTCTATATGTACAATGCATATTTATCAGGTCTATTGTTTAATCATCTGTGGATGGTGTATGTGCCCTTGGACTTCCCTCGGTTTTGGTGACTAATGATATATTCCAAAATTGTAATACTAAAATATTTCAGTTGTGAACCAGACACATTTTACAGTGTAGAAACAGTACTGTCAGATATTTGTCCTGCTATCCATCCAGTGTACAGGGTGTTTGTAATAATGTATCCTAATGTGGAGGTCTCTGCTGTGGGATCAGAGCTTTTAAACAAGGGGCTGGTCAGTCAGCATACTCCACCATGTTACAATCCTTTATTGTTCCACATGAAGGGGTGAACTCCTCCTCCAGCAAACAGGCCAGCAGCATTACATACATACATACATACATACATACATACATACATACATACATACATACATACATACAGCCAGCCATACAGCCAGCCAGCCAGCCAGCCAGCCAGCCAGCTAGCTCCACAAGTCCCTGAGGGGGTCATTACGATGAGGATGAGAAGCTCAGAAGACACAACTCATATTGACAGATAGAAAGAGAGAAAGATAGAGAGTGACAGAGAGGAAGAGGACAGAGAATGACTCAGAATAATCAAACTGGAATAGATCAGTGTCTCATGCATTCTGGTAAAGCATAGTTAAAAAAAATGTTTGACGGGAAATAATCTTGTTGTTTCAGCTAACCACTTGTCATGTTAATATTATCTTAATCTTCTCTCAGAATGAATAAATATTGTACAATCACTATTAAATATGGATGTCGCTCCCGCTACCTGCTCCCCTCCCCCCCAGTTATATCTTTTGATACTATGACTAGCTTTCTGTGCTCTCAAGATTACTTACTGAGTTGCCTTTTATGGATTACTTAATTTACATACAGTACATGTAAGGTGAGGTCAAAAGATGTAAATTATTAAAATGTTCAACGGCTCTTCAGTTAGCTTAGAATCAACTAACTTCGTTCACACTTCTCTCTAAAATTTGAATTAAGTGGCTGTCCCTAAAACAAGACCCTTGTACACAGCGATCCAAACATTAATACTGTAGTGACCCACTGTATCCCTTCACTAACAGCTAATGTTATGGGGTTGTGGAGGAGACATGTCATTTCTAAACATATAACTTACCTTGATTGGTTTCACTCTTTTCTAAAAAGGAGGAATTAGTCAAATAAACAAATAACGTATACAGCAGGTTTAGGATCAAAAGTTCAGAAAAGTTCAAAGTTCATAACAAAAGAAATACTAAACATGTTTATGCCCCAGCCTAGTATACCTGGGCAGAAAAGAGTTGTATTTTGTAGTTTATTTGAAAATGTAAACTTTTCAAATACTCAAGGTAGTCGAATATAGTTTATATAGAGTTAACTAAAAGGCAACTATTTTCTTTGATATCCAAATGTGGTGTCTCAGAAAAACGAATTATATTTGAAAGTATTTTGAATACCTCCTAGAAAACGGTTTTTGAATATATGCAATTTATTTGAAAAGACTAATAACTATTTAGTTGATGTCTGCCACATATTTCATGAAGAATCAAAAACTACAACAGTTGAATTAGTCTCAATATATGATCATAATCACATGGTTTGGAGGGCTCTGAGATATTAATCTTAATATAGCCTATAGCTAGAATTAAATACTAGGGACATGGAGTCATCTCAACATTAGAGTAGACCACTTTCGCAGCTTCAAAATGAAGTAACACATATATTTTCATAATCAGTGAGACACAAGGTAATGCAGTAACACTTGACATAAAGTTCTTACACGTGTGTAGTAACTTTGATTATTACAATAGCAACATAGTTGTTACATAGGACTTTGGAAATTGCTTTATAATTGAATAACAATGGAGTTATAATATAAAGTGTGTGGATGAAAATGATCTAAGATTCTAAGGCATTTAAACTGGAACAAACATTTCAGTAACGGGTAAAAAAAATCTAACAAACTGATTGGATTAGTTTAGAAATGTATGCTATTTATCTTTGTGTAGCATAAAATTAATCAATCAATGTGCATGCACAAACATAGATATTGAAATAAACAATTCAAAAGATCTACCTGCAAAAGAGCCTGCTGGGAACTATCATAATGATGGGCATGATTTTGGTTAAAAGAGATGTGTATGAGTTTTAGGCCCCTGTACTGCGTAAAACTAAGCCCTCAAAATTAAACATGATGAAATACATATTCACACAAAGAAATGCTTGGATAAAAACAACCCAATTTGGGTGAATGTTGAACAGAACACGTTGGGATACGTTGGGATATTTTGATCCAGCCAGTTGGAACAGGACAGAAAGTAACTCTCCCAACATTGGGATATGCATTACCACTTGTGTAAGCATTAAATTAAAAGCTACACAAGTCTCAGTACTCAACATGTAATGACAATACAACAGAACATGAACTGGAATTAAATTTACTCTCACAGGTGGCCAATAAAAACGATTTGAATGCCACACCCCTACTAAGCCACACCTCCAGTCTACTGCTGCATTGGCCTATAGGCTATCTCTTAGTTCTATGCTCTCATTTCTTTAGCCTTCAATAGATCACAGTGTATGAATGTGTCCACATAGCAGAGGCTGGTGCTCTTGCCAGTTAATAATTGTACTTGAGATTTTTATGACTAACAACGTGACAATGATTTTGAGAAACAAAAACAATATTATTGAAATAAAACTGTTCCTCCAAAATGCGCATATAAAAATATTCATAACTGGCATGCAGATCGGTAAAAATGGTAGGATAAATTGTAAGCTTCCACAAACTTGAAACTCATGAGATACCTATTTTCTTTACTATTACACCCATTAAAAAATTGTGAACATGAAAGCACGTGCACACATAGGAGGTCACGTGAAAAAATCTGCCTGCCTATGGAAATCAAAGGCCCAACCAACTGATTAGTTCTGGCGTCGGCGCTGCAGTAATACTACATCTCAGTGTCGAGGCCATCAGCTGTTTCAGCACAGCTCATGACTAATGTTGGCTAAAATAGAAACTGGTACCAGTTTTCCTCTGTTAACATCCATTCCCACATGCTTGTGAGTATAGCCAATATGTTTTGAGGTTGAATATTTACAGGAGTTAGGCTATTTCGTTTGGAAATGTGGGCGTAAGCTAGCAATATTTGTAAGCAGTGCACGTGTTGTGTTGACAATAGCCCCACCTGTTGGAAAAATGACACTATGCAACTGCAGTAGCCTATGTAGAGAGTAGGATTGTTCATCTAAGAGAGGGCAGATGCTCAATACAGTTTTTATTCAACTAAGATATTCTTCATCCAACTTTTCTTTCCAATTATTTCTGCAATACTTACATCAACTGAAATGATTTTCCCCCAGTATCTTGACGGTTCAGAGATGAAAATTCAAGGCTTTGAGCTCCTCTGAAAATAGATCAAGGCTTTAGAAAAAACAAAACAGAACAGGACAGGGTCGACTTACCATGTTCTGACAAGTCTGAAAGGGGAGGATTGTATTGTCTCAGACAGCGTTTTGATAAACTGTCAACCGAACGCACAGTGCCGAGAGAAAGTGTCAACTCTGAAAAGCTTTGGACAGATCTGTCTGTGTCCCAGACACCATTTAAGGAAATACATAACTATTTGAATCGTGTCATGTTTTCATCCAGAAAGGTTACCTCTGACTTTAGGCTATTTATTAGTATGACCAGATAAAGGTCACCAGGAGCCAGTTGTTATAAGGTGGTCAAAATACATGTATTTATTTGGAAAGATGCCTCTATCCTTTTGAAAATGTTTGGTCTAGCTATTCTCTCTAGGGGCTAGATTCAATCAAACATCACCTGCCATAACAATGCTGAAGAACAGTGTCTTTGTTGACAAACTACTGCCCATGGAAGCATTCACTTCACTGGAGGAGGATATTGTATAGAAGTATTACCATTGCATCATGAGATGTCTGTTATAAATCTGGCCTCGGGGTGAGTCTCCCCCTGTGGATCTGATTGGCTCCCTGTCCTGGAGAAAGGGCCCGTGTCACATCCTGTGAAGTGTTTCAGGAAGGAGACAAGTACCCTCCTGTGAATGGTGCATGGAGAAAACAAGACCCCTGAGCTAGAGAGAGAGGTGTCACACTGTTTAGTCCTGAACATCTATTGAGATAAGTCTGTAGTCCTACATGGAGGAAGAGACAAATACATATCCTTAACAGTATGTATATCCATATTGTTCAATGGTTTCTCTTTGAAGTTGATGTTGTCTCAGCAAGATAATGGTGAAGTGATGCAGAGTAAAGTCAGGATTAAAGTAATCTATTTACTTTAGTGGACAGGCTGTCAGGGGGAGTTTGTCCTCAGAAAATAAAGTTTTAATACACGTACTGTAACTATGCAACAAAAACAATGGTTTATGTAGTCCATTCCTTTCAGAGAAGGCAGTAGATTTTTGTAATGAATACATTCAGAACCATCTGTTGAACATTTGCAATTGAAATCAAGTCAGCTTCTTCTTTTAGCATTAAATTCAGCATAACCATTGTCAATACAGAAAGGAAGTGCATAGTCATTGTGGGTTTCTGGGGCTTGGAACTGGATGGAGAGTATATTGTTCAGTTGCACTAAGCTTAACTGTCCAGTGGTGGACTGGCCATCTGGCATTTCGGGCAAATGCTAGATGGGCTGGTCCATTTTTAGCCCAGTGGGTCTGTCTAACTTGTTTTTTTTAGCGTTAAATGATCTTTAACTGGCTAATAATGGGTGTGGGGGCCTCAAGGAAAGAAATTGGCTGGTGTTTTACAAATGCCTGGGGCTGCTTTCTGGTCCAGGTCCGTCCCTGTACCTGTCATATGTTGTATTCGATTTTTATTGCATACAATTTAAAAGGCCTGCTTGTTAGTAAAATCTTCTTAAATGTTATCAAAAGGTGCTACATCATATGCAAGACCTTGGATTCAATAACATGGAATTTTCTCCCAGAACCAGAAAGCGGTTATATAATTTCAGGACGTTTTAAATCACCAACAAATAAAGCAATTTGAATTACAGGCCTACTTGTGAATCATCTCACAGATGCTAAGCCTGTGTTTGCAGCCAGGTATTATATCCAATCCATGCAAATGCAAACACCCACCCGCTAGTCGAGACCCGTGGAAATATTTGTGGAAATGCCATTGTTTGGGAGATAATACTGTGGCTGGAAAACAAAGAACTTCGACACAATGATGAAAATGGAGACTGTGTTTCATTGAGCAATGTGGCAACAAGGGAAGTTGGGGAGCTCCCACTTTAGACATACAGTTGAAGTTGGAAGTTTACATACACTTAGGTTGGAGTCATTTAAACTAGTTTTTCAACCACTCAACAAATTTCTTGTGAACAAACTATAGTTTTGGCAAGTTGGTTAGGACATGTACTTTGTGCATGACAAGTAATTTTTCCAACAATTGTTTACAGACAGATTACTTAACTTATAATTCACTGTATCACAATTCCAGTGGGTCAGAAGTTTACATACACTAAGTTGACGGTGCCTTTAAACAGCTTGGAAAATTCCCCAAAATTATGTCATGGCTTTAGAAGCTTCTTTTAGGCTAATTGACATCATTTGAGTCAATTGTAGGTGTACCTGTGGATGTATTTCAAGGCCGACCTTCAAACTCAGTGCCTCTTTGCTTGCCATCATGAGAAAATCAAAACAAATCAGCCAAGACCTCAGAAAAACATTTGTAGACCTCCACAAGTCTGATTCATCCTTGGGAGCAATTTCCAAACGCCTGAAGGTACCACGTTCATCTGTACAAATAATAGTACGCAAGTTCAAACACCATGGGACCACGGAGCCGTCATACCACTCAGGAAGGAGACATGTTCTGTCTCCTAGAGAGGAACGTACTTTGGTGCGAAAAGTGCAAACCAATCCCAGAACAACAGCAAAGGACCTTGTGAAGATGCTGGAGGAAATAGGTACAAAAGTATCTATATCCACCATAAAACGAGTCCAATATCGACATAACCTGAAAGGCTGCTCAGCAAGGAAGAAGCCACTGCTCCCAAACCGCCATAAAAAGCCAGACTATGGTTTGCAACTGCACATGGGGACAAAGATTGTACTTTTTGGAGAAATGTCCTCTGGTCTGATGAAACAAAAATTTTACTTTTTGGCCATAATGACCATCATTATGTCTGGAGGAAAAAGGGGGATGCTTGCAAGCGGAAGAACACCATTCCAACCTTGAAGCACGGGGGTGGCAGCATCATGCTGTGGGGGTGCTTTGCTGCAGGAGGGACTGGTGCACTTCACAAAGTAGGTGGCATCATGAGGAAGGATAATTATGTGGATATATTGAAGCAACATCTCAAGACGTCCGTCAGAAAGTTAAAGCTTGGTCGCAAATGGGTCTTCCAAATGGACAATGACCCCAAGGATACTTCCAAAGTTGTGGCAAAATGGCTTAAGGACAACAAAGTCAAGGTATTGGAGTGGCCATCACAAAGCCCTGACCTCAATCCTATAGAAAATTTGTGGGCAGAACTGAAAAAGCACGTGAGGGCAAGGAGGCTTACAAACTTGACTCAGTTACAGCAGCTCTGTCAGGAGGAATGGGCCAAAATTCACCCAACTTATTGTGGGAAGCTTGTGGCAGGCTACCCAAAACTTTTTACCCAAGTTAAACAATTTAAAGGCAATGTTACCAAATACTAATTGAGTGTATGTAAACTTCTGACCCACCGGGAATGTGATGAAAGAAATAAAAGCTGAAATAGATCATTCTCTCAACTATTATTCTGGCATTTCACTTTCTTAAAATAAAGTGGTGATCCTAACTGACCTAAGACAGAGAATTTTTACTAGGATTAAATGTCAGGAATTGTGAYAAACTGAGTTTAAATGTATTTTGCTAAGGTGTATGTAAACCTCCGACTTCCACTTTACACTACCGATAGAAATAACCTTGTTTTTTTAAAGAGTAGCTGGAAACGGCTGACTTTTTAATGGAATATCTACATAGGAGTATATAGGCTCATTATCAGCAACCATCACTCCTTTGTTCCAATGGCATGTTGTGTTAGCTAATCCAAGTTAATCATTTTAAAAGGCTAATTTATCATTAAAAAACGCTTTTGCAATTATGTTAGCAAAACTGAAAACTGTTGTTCTGATTAAATAAGCAATAAAACTGGCCTTCTTTAGACCAGTTGAGTATCTGGAGCATCAGCATTTGGGGGTTTGATTACAGGCTCCAAATGGCCAGAAACAAATAACTTTCTTCTGAAACTCGTCAGTCTATTCTTTTACTGAGAAATGAAGGCTATTCCATGCGAGAAATTGCCAAGAAACTGAAGATCTCGTACAACACTGTGTACTACTCCCTTCACAGAACAGCGCAAACTGGCTGTAACCAGAATAGAAAAAGGAGTGGGAGGCCCCGGTTCACAACTGAGCAAGAGGACAAGTACATTAGAGTGTCTAGTTTGAGAAACCGACATATCACAGTCCTCAACTGGCAGCTACATTCAATAGTACCCGCAAAACACCAGTCTCAACGTCAACAGTGAAAAGGCGACTCCGGGATGCTCGCCTTCTAGGCAGAGTTGCAAGGAAAAAGCCATATCTCAGACTGGCCAATAAAAAGATTAAGATGGGCGAAAGAACCAGACACTGGACAGAGGAACACCTTGATTGTGTATATCAAGGTGATGTGTGATGTGATGAATGTTGGAGAGCCAAAGAAGTACTGGGTTCAAACACTACTTGAAAACATTGATTGAGCTTGCCTGGAACCAGTAGAATATTCACACAATGGCAAACCCTGCCCATCTGGCACTCCAAGCAGGCTAAAGCAAATGCTAAAAAGCGTTTAAAAGATTTCAAATAGTATTTGAACCCAGGTCTGAGCCAAAATTTTAGAAACTGGGAGAGATGAGAGAGAGGGAGAGGGCATAAATGGAAGCTTCTGTGGATTTTTCTACTTCGTTTAATTACTACAGTTTATTGTCAAAGGATTATTAACACGTAAAGCACATCATTCTCTCTTTCTCATTATTTTTCCCTATTTCTAAGCCACCAGTTTATAGTTCAGTAAGGAGTTCATGCTGGGCTAGCGTCGTCAGCTGTATTTGCCGACTGTGACAACCACAATCATGTCTTGTCTCACTTTAAGCTGTCTCTAGGCTCTCTGTTGACCCTACAGAATTACCAAATAATGGATCAAAATACTGTTGTACATGAAGAGAATAATCATAAAGTTGCTGAGTGCACTATTTTATATAATCAAGGATATGGTTTAGGTATGAAGCGAGAGAGTACATCTGCCTGAGCTGTGTAATTCTCACCTGATTCCTCATTGGCTTTCCATAAAAAATTACATATTTGAGGTCAAATTCCCAGTGTTGTTTCTCTAGTCTGAATTTGGTACTTTTTGGGGACCGTGAGGTTCTTGGATGGGTTTCTTGAAGTCAATGATGCATAATACCTATATGTAACCAGGGTAATTGCCGAGTTACTTCGTGAACATGACAAATTGCTTCCACCGTAGTGAGATCCCTCAAGTGCTTTACGGGTAGCTGTAGGGGTCACTCTGGGATTAGAAGTGATATAGGCTGTTGACCTTGACGGCCCCTCTTCATACACATGGAAAAGGTCGCACAGCAGTGAGGCAGTGTGGGTAGTGTGGAAGTCAGACGTCCATACAGTATGGTACATTCGTTGTGGTCACCATGCTAGATATACTGTATGAAGTAACTAATGTTTTAACTCCTCTAATTGGCAGGAAGCAGGTGCTTCCAGTTTGCTAATTATATACATTAAGTTGACAACATTTTTCTTTATAATTCATTACTTAATTTACAGTAAATAGAGTGGGTGGGACCCTTAATGCAATTCTGTAGTTGAAAATCAAATATTGTTTGTAGAATAGATTAACTGCAATGTGCTATAAGAGGCTGGTCCAATGCCATACCTATGTGCATTCCCTGCGAATCAGGATAGAAATCAGGACAATGTCATATGTTAATGAGCACAGCATAATTTGCTGTCTCAGCAACCCTGATAATGATTAAAGCTGCTATGAATGAACTGTAAAGGGGTTACCATGAATTTGACAATAGCTTACTGGCAGCTCGGTGGCAAGTAAAATTATTCACAGCAAATTCTCCAGTGTGAAAAAAACCTCTGAGAGTGTTAAATCAACAGTGAAAGTGTTGAGTCTGTGGACCAATATAGACACCGGAACAGTGTTATATTAACACACTGCTTCGTGTAAAGCAGTGGTCACCAACCGGTCGATCGCGATCAACTTGTCCATCTCTAAGGCATTTCTAGTCGATTGCCAAACATTTCTGTGAAAAACCCAACGATAAAGCCTTGTATTCCTATTTTTCTTTATTAGTCTCGGGCTGTTGGTGGTAGGTGCCGCCAATTCAGCTGCCCTGCGCGCCGAGTAGGCAAACTGTTGCTATTTCATCTGTCTGAAGGTACAAACTCTGCCTTRCCGGTGGGCCTGGAGAGGAAATCAAGTGTACCATTCTACCGCTGGCCAATCAGATCGCTCAGATGACCGACTCTGCAGTAACGTAGCAGGCATAAAAGAAAGCTATGGCAAAATTGATACTGTAAGATTTCAAAACCATGAGTAGAGAGAGACTGTCAACGAATACAGCAAAGAACTGATGTTTTTATGAGTGAGTTCATGTTTAAGTTCTTACTCAGCACTGCCAAGACTTTGTATTCAACACTTTTATAAGCCATAAAATGTGCGTTCTTCCTATTTCCACTCAGCGCTACAACAAGCAGTGCAGCAGTAATGAATGAGTAGGGAAGTGTATCTATAGGTTTGCGTTGTTGTTGTTATTAGCGGAATGAGTCTTTTAATATCAAGGAATATTTCACTTTCTCTGTTCATAGGAGTAACAACATGCATTTGTGCATGAGGCGGAAATAATACGGTGCGACTCGAGTTTCGCCATCAGCTGGAAGAAGGTGTCCCTTTTTGGTCAGTGTCAGTGACCAAAAAGGGACACCGTCAGTGGAGGAAAGGGAGAGTGGATGTTGGAGGGATGTTGAGAGACGGACCCTCAGTCTGCTGTTCTCTCCCTCCACTGAGACTGAACATCAGATGCAGGCACTATCAGCCCAGTAAAATAAAAAGCTAATTATTTAAATGTATGCCCACTCAGCTGTGCCTCACAAGTAATACTACAATGGATCTATTACCGGTGTGATCATATAGCCTACCTCAAATTTTGAAATATAATTAAAAAAAATGTCTCGAACAACAATGCATTGGCAGATATATTCAAGCAAAGCCAGTATGCGGTGATAATGTACTGGGCATATAGCTTACTGCACAAACCTCATTGCTACAGTACTGTTTTTAATTGGTTAATGTTGCGTAGGCTTACATTTTTTAAGTCCTGTTAATAAAAAATCAGAGCAGTAGATCTCAGCATGCATTTTGACTCAGAAAGTGATCTTGACTCAGAAAAGGTTGGTGACCACTGGTGTAAAGCCTTATTCACATATTTCCCAGAGTGCCTTGTCTGTAAGTAATTCTTTTAGTTACCACCCACGATTGTATGTTATTGACAGAGACGTTTATGTGGCATTCATCCTTTTTCAGTCCAATGGTCTTCACCACTTCTAGAGGCCTTAACAAAGTCTTACAAACTGGTAGTGACTACAGGATAAAACAGACCAAATGGACATGGTAAATTGTAGTGGTGTGTGTGATTATCAGAACTCTGTGGCGCAGCAGTAAGTCTTTGGCTTTAGTAGCTTATAATCAGTTGGAATGCCAGGTCTGCATCTTACATCTTGCAGAACTCAGAAATATCACAGGCAACCTGGATCTCAATGACAAATCAATATTTAATTTGTCCACATCAAATTGCCTTTATACAGTATGCTGTATTTCAATGGGACTGGGTAGTGCTAGTTCATGCCTCGTGTGTATTTAATGCAGAGAGAATGCAGCCAGTCAGTGCATGGATGATAACTTAGCTAACTCCCTTGATCTTAGGTTGGCTTGGCTCCTGGACTGAACCCTAGCTGCTGTGGTAATGGCGTTCGCCTCTATTTTAAACAAAACCATAGGGGATGCATCTATTTTGCATTAAAACATTTTGTTCTGACAACTGTCCCAGGACTATACCGACAGATTCACATTTTACAGGCCTGGTGGAAAGCCCAAGACCAAGCTCAGATGGAAAGGATTTTAATATTTGTACAAAATTCTGTTTTTGACAAAACTTTTTTACAGCATACAGATAGATACCTAATGCATTCTTAATAATGTCCTGTGGTTCCAAGGTTTTCCTGGAACAACAGCCCAGATACATTGTTTTACTAACTAGTGATGGGGAAACAAAGCTTCCTGAAGCCTTAATGTTTACCAGCCAATTGTGTCGAAAATAGGTTCATTGTTCGAGGCTTTGATCTACACACTGTACACTAGTGGTACCTGCTGGTCAAAATAATGTAGAGCTAACAAATTATTATAGATGATGTCCCACACTTCTTAGCGCATGCACAGTGTAGCTTTTTTGTCTTCTACCGAAACCAATGCCAAAACAATCAGGTGGTTGTTCAACGAAACAAAGCGTTGGATGTCATTGATCATGTGCTTCTGATACAGTTATACAAGCTTCGAAGTAAACTGCTTAGCGATTTCAACGCATGCCTCGGAGTATCAAACATAACATCACTACAGGAAGCCCCTGGTTCTCTTTAAAAAAATAGCTTTTTATTAGCTAATTCATTATGAAACAATGCACAGGTGGTTCACCAGAGAGCTCCCGAATGTTTGAACCTCATTTATTTATTGTTTTATATTCAACTGCAAAACCCCAACAGTACAGCTCACACTTTATCATACATCATAGTGGTGTGAAGCTGAATATATTGCCAAGAGGGAAACAGAAGGCGTATTTAAATCATAGGGGGATCAACTTTGATTACAGCAGTGTCCTTTGAGATGTAGACAGTAGAGGACCTGTCTTTTTGAACTAATGTAAGTGTATGTGCACAAACAGGGCTATGAAGAGAACAGAGCTATGAAGCTGAAGCTGAAGCTGCAGTACCTCAGCAGCTCCCTCCGTCTTACTTCTTCACAGTTAGACATCTAGACTAGAGGCTTTAGGATTAACTCATCTATAAGATAAATAACCCCAGATCCATCCAGAGATACCTGGTCTCTCTCTCTCTTTCTCCCTCCCTCCCTCCCTCCCTCCATCCCTCCCTCCCTCTCTCTCTCTCACATCAGTTTGCAAACAATGTTTTTAAAAAAGTATAATCTTTGAGTTAATAAAGCCGCATACATAAACATGGTCTCGTTTTTGCTTTCTTGAGTAAAGCAGCTCCAAAATGCAGGTGTTTCAGCCTAGCTCAGTGCTTTCTGTGGTGGTGGGGCAGTCAGTGGAAAATATGGAGAGTAGGGGTTGGTAATGTTCTCTAGTTGCTCCGTGATTGGCTCAGTGTTGTGTCACTCATGGGGACACTAAGTCGCCGCAAAATCTACGGGGAGAGCTCGAAAATTCAAGCCCCTTGGAAGCTGCCTCAGAGTTACATTAGAAGTGCCCATCCAAGAAGGCTCAAGGTCATTGGCCACAGATAAAATTTCGTCAAATAACGTTATATCTACCGTAGCTTTGATTGGACTGATCATGTCAATATCATACTTCTAAAATCTTAGCTAGCAAGCTAGACAACCAGGCATCATTATGAATCAAGTCGACAATCTACTGGCAAATCCTTTTCAATCCTTTTCATATGAAGATAAATTATAGATAAAATGTATAGGTGCTCATCGGCCATTGGACATAAACATTACACAAAAAGTTGGAAATCGCAAATTAAACATTAAGTGGTTTGGAAGGAATCAGTGGCTAACTGCGAGCGTTGCAAAGCAATCACTATCCTGCTTTTCAGTGGAGTGGGTGTGTGGTCCAAGTCTGGGTTTAAAGGTCACATTTCCAAGCTTAAAAGGATAATCATTCAACACAGTGGGCCAGAAAAGGTTGAATACATTGGCCATGCTGTCAATCCAACAACTGGAAACTCTGAACTGGGAAATCTCAGACTTCAGTGAGTTCAACACAACTGGGAAAATACGTTTTGAACGGTCATCCAACTCGGAATTCCAAGACAGGATCTCTGGCCTCTTTCTAGAGCTCAGACCTGAAAATCACTGACGTCATGATTCAACCTTGTTTTTTTAAAGTTCCCAGTTGTCTTTAAAGCACCGTAAATCCAGATAATGCCAGACTTTGATGACAAAATGTGCCCACAAGAAGGAACGCTGAGCCACCTTCCTGTTCAAGTGAGCACAGCCCGACAAGGTGAGTCCAAAATTGTCTGCTATGCTGCTGCATAAATAATGTAATATGCCAGGAAGATATGTATACTGTAGCTAAGAAAGTAATACCAAGTGTAGTAAGCTGTTAGTAGCCCATGTGCCTCACCCTAATAATTTGGTCCCTTTCCCACTCTAATTACTTAGCCTACTGTTCTGACTTGTTGGTGCCTGTTTTAGAGAAATGTAATCATCGAATATTGTAACAGCTTTCATTGAATGCTTATATGCCCATTTTATTTATCCTACGGTTCTGACTTGGTGTACAGGGAGAATACTGTAAGAACTGCCCATGTTCTGAATTCTGTCACTGTACATTTTCAAAAGTGATTAAGAAATAGTTATATTGACTAAGTCCGTCCTAGTTCGCTCATTAATGTCTTAATCGAAATTACAGATTGCCTCTTATCTGCTCGTCGTCCCCTTATGCCATAGTTTGTACATCTCAATTATCAGTATAAACCACATTTGTTTAAGCAAGTCAGCCATATCAACTATCTTTTTTTAAAAGGCAGTAAATGAGGCTGCATGAACTGTTTCGCTGCCAGATAAGGCTCCTCTGATAGCCAGGTGTAGCGGTGGTAAGGATCCACTCCATGTCTCATTTGGGACAGCTTTATGTAGGCCCTAACAGTTCGTGGGCACTGTTTGGCACCGTTATAGTGCAATTAATGTATTGTTTAGTGTTGTGTAGCGGCTTTGCAGGCATGCATCCCCCAAAATTTGGGGAGTTTGCATCATCAAGATTTACATGCTAAAATGCCACTGGTGGGAACACTCTCTGCACTTCTACCTCTGACTCCCAGCACCTGAATTGCAAATCGCTCTAAACATTAAGAAAATATCCCCTCCCTTTTTCATGAAGGACTGTGTTCCAAAAAGTATGATAACAATATGTGCCATTTTACAGTGATAATAATAGTAATACATTGGATGAATATTTTCTAACCCCCCCCCCCCCCCCCTCAACGAACTTCATACTTCAAATGCCACAACTGTTTACTCTAGCTGGCTAATTATGCTGTTCCAAACAACACCTAAGAAGAGATTCACAGTGAGCTGTTAGACAGGTGGTTATGCCCCACTAGCATCTTGGACAACAGCAGCACACAGTGCATGCTTAATTAGCAAACTTACAGTTACAGTGAAACCTTTTCTACTGAAAGCTGGAAGTGGAAACTATGCCTGAGTGGAGAATGACAGAGGAAATCTATCTTAAAGTTGTCTCCCTCCACTGTAACTGAACAGTAATCTATTTGAATAGCAGCCATGCTGCCACTGAGTGTATGCTGGCTATTTCAGCTGTGCTGTTGCTGCAGTGAGCTGAGCTGAGCTGCCTGGAGCAGGATCATTTGTTGCCAGTCAGACAGTGTCTCTACACCACACTGACACAGAAGGAAAATATATGTGTGTGTGTTTACCTACCTGACAGTCTGATGGAGGGAGAGTATCAGGTTTATGGACTGTGAATATACTAGTTGATAACCGAAAGAGATAGGGGAGCAATATCTTTGAGGAAAAGTTATATTCTTGCAGGTTACCTTTCTAACGTACAGTTATGCTACATGATGGATTCTACAGTGTGCTTAAACACACATACTGTAACACACAACCAACCTCTCCTGCAACATTGATGTCTGACTGGGCTGGAAAATTGAACATATACTGGAATACATTATTCATCAAATGCTGTTTTGGAGCCGACAACATTGCAGACTGTAGGTAGGAGAGTTATTGCTGCTTACAGTGAGACCGGGACAGAGGAGAAGAAAAACAGTCCACTCTGTAACCTCACTCCATCCATCATAACAGGCCATCGAGATGAGAGGGGTGGCACGCTACGACCACAAAGTGTCAGGTTACGTAAACACTATCTGTCCTATTCATGTGTAGAAGATAAACTGTGGATAGAAGAAAGAAGGGGACGAACATTGAGCAGGCTGGGAAGGCTGAGCCGGTGCTACAGTACAGTACAGTACAGTAGTTGATGAACAAGCTAAATTTGGCAAGCAGAATCAGTGGCCATGCCCTATACCTAAAAACATTGACTCTCCCTGACTCGATTCACACTGCATGCTGTGGTACTAATACTGACTCTTCATGCCAGGATTGTGGTATCTCCAGTGTGGGATCATGCTCAGCCTATTGTGCTCAAAACTAGGTTCTGTGTAAACAAAATATGGATATTTACTGATCAGGTGAAAGCTTTTGGTTGAAGTTGACCTATTTGTCTATCAGGGACTGCAATGAGGAAGTGAAGGAAATGCTCTATATTCATACATTCCCTTCCCTTCTTTTCATCTTGCTTTACAGCATTTATTGGCTTGATCACACACATCCATGCAGACTCATGTGCGCACGCACGCACGCAAACACACATACAAACACACAAACACATCCACTCCCCCCCCCCACCCCCACCACCCATTTCCCAAAATGTAGTTTAGGTAAAGTTGATTGCAGAATTGATCGCTAGCTGCAAGCAGTCATCAATGTAAACCATTGCATATTAATACAGCGACATCCAGATCAAAACCGTGTCACATCCACTGCTTGCAGGCAGAAAAATTAAATGTATGTTATTTGATTCTGTGTGGTTCCTCTCTTTGGAAAAATTTGTATATACAGTTGAAGTCGGAAGTTTACATAGACCTTAGCCAAATACATTTAAACTCAGTTTCTCACAATTCTTGACATTTAATCCGAGTAAAAATTCCCTGTCTTAGGTCAGTTAGGATCACCACTTTATTTTAAGAATGTGAAATGTCAGAATAATATTAGAGAGAATGCTGTATTTCAGCTTTTATTTCTTTCATCACATTCCCGGTGGGTCAGAAGTTTACATACACTCAATTAATATTTCAAATCAAATCAAATTGTATTTGTCACATACACATGGTTAGCAGATGTTAATGCGAGTGAAGCGAAATGCTTGTGCTTCTAGTTCCGACAATGCAGTAATAACCAACGAGTAATCTAACCTAACAATTTCATAACAACTACCTTATACACACAAGTATAAAGGGAGGAAGATTATGTACATAAAAATATATGAATGAGTGATGGTACAGAACGGCATAGGCAAGGTGCAGTAGATGGTATAGAGTACAGTATATACATATGAGATGAGTAATGTAGGGTTTGTAAACATATAAAAGTGGCATTGTTTAAAGTGGCTAGTGATACATGTATTACATAAAGATGTACAATTAGTATTTGGTAGCATTGCCTTTAAATTATTTAACTTGGGTCAAACATTTTGAGTAGCCTTCCATAAGATTCCCAAAATAAGTTGGGTGAATTGTGGCCCAATCCTCCTGACAGAGATGGTATAACTGAGTCAGATTTGTAGGCCTCCTTGCTCGCACACGCTTTTTCAGTTCTGCCTACGAATTATCTATAGGGTTGAGGTCAGGGCTTTGTGATGGCTACTCCAATACCTTGACTTTGTTGTCCTTAAGCCATTTTGCCACAACTTTGGAAATATGCTTGGGATCATTGTCCATTTGGAAGACCGATATGGGTCCTGACTGATGTCTTGAGATGTTGCTTCAATATATCCACATACATTTCCTACCTCATGATGCCATCTATTTTGTGAAGTACACCAGTCCCTCCTGCAGCAAAGCACCCCCACAACATGATGCTGCCACCCTCATGCTTCACGGTTGGGAAGATGTTCGGCTTGCAAGCCTCCCCCTTTTTCCTCCAAACATAACGATGGTCATTATGGCCAAACAGTTCTATTTTTGTTTCATCAGACCAGAGGACATTTCTCCAAAAAGTACTATCTTTGTTACCATGTGCAGTTGCAAACCGAAATCTGGCTTTTTTTTGGCGATTTTGGAGCAGTGGCTTTGTCCTTGCTGAGCGGCCTTTCAGGTTATATTGATATAGGACTTGTTTTACGGTGGATATAGATACTTTTGTACCTATTTCCTCCAGCATCTTCACAAGGTCCTTTGCTTTTGTTCTGGGATTGGTTTGCACTTTTCGCACCAAAGTACATTAATCTCTGAGCGGTTTGACGGGTGTGGTCCCATGGTGTTTAAACTTGCGTACTATTGTTTGTACAGATGAATGTGGTACCTTCAGGCGTTTGGAAATTGCTCCCAAGGATGAACCAGACTTGTGGAGGTCTACCATTTTTTTCTGAGGTCTTGGCTGATTATTTTTGATTTTCCCACGATGTCAAGCAAAGAGGCACTTAGTTTGAAGGTATGCCTTGAAATACATCCACATGTACACCTCCAATTGACTCAAATTATGTCAGAAGCTTCTAAAGCCATGACATCATTTTCTGGAATTTTGCAAGCTGTTTAAAGGCACAGTCAACTTAGTGTATGTAAACTTCTGACCCACTGGAATTGTGATACAGTGAATTATAAGTGAAATAATATGTATGTAAACAATTGTTGGAAAAATGACTTGTGTCATGCACAAAGTAGATGTCCTAACCGACTTGCCAAAACTATAATTTGTTAGCAAGAAATTTGTGGAGTGGTTGAAAAACAAGTTTTAATGACTCCAACCTAAGTGTATGTAAACTTCCAACTTCAACTGTATGTATGAATCTGATATGTCACCTTTTCTTTTCAATCCGACATTGTAAATCGGCGATATGTTCTATTATATACTTCTGGGCTGCACGTGCACCATAAAAATATGAAATAAAACATTGTCCAGGGTTAGATTCAGGTGAATACTTTTGGAAAGCTGAGTCATTGACTGCCAGGCTGCACCAGATGGCAGTGTGCGAGTAGGTTTATTTTGACAATGAAGAACCTGACTGCAGCCAAATTGTTTTGAAACTGGAAGACCTACAGACGGGATTAGGCAAGAAGGAGTCGTAATGTCTAGTTGGTCAGAAAAGTATGGCACGTTACCGAGTGACTGTCTTTGATAACTGCCTAGTCGGTTAGCTAGCTAGCTAGCTGCGTTTTACACTTAGCTATCTATAACTGAAGAAAAATGTAAATGCAACATGCAACAATTTCAACGATTTTACTGTGTTGCAGTTCATATAAGGAAATCAGTCAATTGAAATAAATTAATTAGGCCCTCATCTATGGATTTCACATGACTGGGCAGGGTCGCAGCCATGGGTGGGCCTTCCCTGGGGAGCCAGGCCTAGCCAATCAGAATGAGTTTTTCCCTACTCACAGGCTTTATTACAGACATAATTACTCCTCATTATCATCAGCTGTACAGGGGGGTTGGTATCAGACATCCCGCAGGTGAAGGATCCAGATGTGGAGGTCCTGACTTGGCGTGGTTACACATGGTCTGCAGTTGTGAGGCCGGTTGGACTTACTGCCTAATTTTCTATAACATCTTTTAATGTGGCTTGTGGTAGAGAAATAGACATTACATTTTCTATCAACAGCTCTGGTGGATATTGCTGCACCCGTCAAAACTTGAGACATCTTTGTAATTTTGTTGTGTGACAAAACTGCACATTTTAGTGTGACCTTTTATTGTCCCCAGCACAAGGTGCACCTGTGTACTGACCATGCTGTTTAATCAGCTTCTTGACAAACCACACCTGTCAGGTGGATGGATTATCTTGGCAAAGGAGAAATGCTCACTAACAGGGATGTAAACAAATTTGTGCACAAAATTTGAGAGAAATCAGCTTTTTGTGCATATGGAACATTTCTGGGAGCTTTTCTTTCAGCTCATGAAACATGGGACCAACACTTTACATGTTGCGTTTTTATTTTTGTTCAGTATAGTTAGCTAGATAATTAACTAATAGCAATTATCATAAACCATTATTAGTAGCTACAGTAGCTAAATATCTGTCAGATGTAAAATAAACAGGATCGTTGCATGTCAGAAACAATGCACGTTGGCTAGCTAGCTCACCTTAGCTAGATCACGTTAGCTCTCTAGCAAGCTAATGCCTACAGATGTAACTCGGAGGTGAAGCCTACTTTCGAATTAAGCAATAGAGTCGATACTTCTAGAATTAATAGGGTTATCATTTAGCTAGCTAGCTACCTAGGCTAATCACCCTATTTTAAGTAGTTTGGCTCCAAAATTTGCCTGGGCTCAATCACAGGCTGTATCTGATACAGTCAAATAAGGAGCATGATGTCTCTCTAAGTCGAGGTAGCAATTGTTAGTGAAATTATATACGGTGCCATTAATATAAATAATAGCTTAGCTACAAATTCACATGGATTCCATATATTTTGTCATAACCATTATCACAAAATGGCGTGCATATTTTTTGTCAGCTCTGTTGCGTTTCCACTATTTACCAGAGCCACAAAGTCTAAATTGGTCAAGGAAAATTAAGTGAAAACAAACTTTTGCTTTGGTCTTAATTTAAAGTTAGGTATAAGGTTATCAGTGTGTTTAGGTTAGGCTCAGGTTTAAAATCAGATTTTAAGAAGATACATTTTAGAAATAGACGGGATCTATGTTGTCAGCAGGAACACGGAGAACAAAGTTCTCCTTTACATTGTATTATACCATTTCAAGAGCTAATACTACACTCAAAAGAAGTGGAGAAGCCCTATGTACCATACAACTGTCTACTCCTGGAGTAACTACCTGTCAGAGAGACTGTGAGGCCCTGGACCAGTGGTAGGTCAGGGGTGAGGGCTCTCTCTTTCAAGCACACTCACCACTACCTCTATCTGTCTCACTCCGGGTGTTACAGAGACAGACTGGTCCAAGGACCTCCAGAGCCTTCTGACCAACTAGCTGCGATCTCTCCAGAGGGCTGGGATGTAAGCTCCACTCATAATAGTATACTTGATGCACTGTGTAAACCTCCTTCACTATGGCAGTCTGCATGTGTGATGCTAGCATATTATCCAGGGCAATGGTTGGATTGGATTTACTGTACTCACTTGAAAACTCATCCTCTCTCCTCCCTTTAAAAGTATCCCAGATTAAATATTAACATTGTTATTTACATATTGCAATAAAGTATCACTTTGGGATTGGCATAGGCTTTTAAAGAACTCATACACTGTTGTACGCTTCATTAAAGCCTAAAAGGTGTCATGTTCAACCGTAACAAATAATAACAATTCAACAGAACAGATTAACCAGAATGATATTTACTCACATGGGTGGCCAAACACAACTTCCTAAAAGCCACGTCCCTAGCAAACCAAGCCTCCAGTCATCTTTTCTCTCTTATCGCAATAACCTAGCATCAACAAACCAACCTTGCTCTTTAAAAGAATTCCTGCAACCCAGCAGTTAGGTCATCCAAACAACCCAGTATTTTTTTGAGTGTAAGCTGTCAATATAAGGCATTATGAAATACATTGTAATGTGTTAATTCAAGACTGTTCAGTGTCTATACGGGTCCACACTTTCAGTGTTAATTTAACACTGGGGAATTTGCTGTGTGGTAGAAATGGCCAGATCTCTATCTAACATATGCATTTGATTATGGAAAAACAATTACTCCTTAGTGATTATGGGGAAACAATTTCTGACCTTTCACACCGTACATGATAAAACCAGCCATATGATGAGAATTGATTTTGTTAATGCATTTTTAAAAATCTTTTGATTGTTTTGAAAAATAATATTTGAACTTGATTATTAATTGATTTGATTGGTTGAAAAAAATCTACAATTTTGGAAAAAACTAATAAAATGAGCTTTCTCTCTCTTTTCTATATCTTTCTCTCTCTCCCTCTTTCTCTCTCAGAATGGCAAAATTCCAAGTACTGCAAACACATAACCTCCAAAGAGACACAGACAGTGAATTGTGCATTTACGTTAGGTATTACTGACTGTGTTCTCTACAACAAGTAGACTGCAGTAAGTATCTATCCAAAATTAACTTTGCTAGAACATATTGCGGCTTGTTGAGGGTTAAATGGGTATGGACAAATGTTACACTCTCAAAATGGCTGTTGACTTGGAAAGGCAATTAATATTCCTGTGCCGAGAGGAGGGTTTAGTTTAAGGCTGGTCACGTGGGCCTTCCTGCCTCTCTCCGGCTCACACAAGTCAGATAATTACCTATTTAGATCTCAACCAGACAGCTAGCCTCGCTGCTGGTGAAGAGCCCTGTGTGTGTGTGTGTGTGTGTGTGTGTGCGTGTGTGTGTGTGTGTGTTTGCGTGTCTGTGTGTTTGCGTGTCTGTGTGTGTGTGTTTGCGTGTCTGTGTGTTTGCGTGTCTGTGTGTGTGTGTTTGCGTGTCTGTGTGTTTGGGTGCGTAGGAATTGGCCGTCTGCCACACCCTTTGAAAGGCAGCTCCATGAAGGAGGTCTGTCAGTATGAGTTAGACATGGTGTGTGTGTGTGTGTGCGTGTGCACACGCGTGTGTGAGAGAGATAGAGACAGGGGATGCCTCCTAACTGGAGAAAATAAACAAATAACACATTAAACCATACTATACATTGGCCCCGGGGGAAAACCCTGGCAGACAATCTGAATGCAAGTTGCGGATAATAAAACATTCTGAAGGTTTGTAACGGTAGTCGTCATATTCCTCCTCCTCGGACGAGGAGAGGCGAGACGGATCGGACCAATACGCGGAGTGGTTAGTGTTCATAATGATATAATATAACAAAACTGAACACTGAATTACAAAACAAATAAACGAAGTGCAGAAACCTATACAGTACCGTGTGGTGAAAAACACAAACACGGAAACAAACACCCACAAAACACACGTGAAACCCAGGCTGCCTAAGTATGATTCTCAATCAGGGACAACGATTGACAGCTGCCTCTGATTGAGAATCATACCAGGCTGAACACAAAAATCCCAACATAGAAAATCAACCATAGACAAATCCACCCAACTCACGCCCTGACCAACTAAAATAAATACAAGACAAAGGAAAACAGGTCAGGAACGTGACAGAACCCCCCCCCCTTAAGGTGTGAACTCCGGGCGCACCACCATAAACTCTAGGGGAGGGTCTGGGTGGGCGTCTGTCCACGGTGGCGGCTCTGGCGCTGGTCGTGGTCCCCACCTTAACAATGTCTTTGTCCGCCTCCTTACTCGCCCCCGTGGCCTCCTCCTAACAACCACCCTCCATGTACGCAGCACCGGACTGAGGGGCAGCTCCGGACTGAGGGGCAGCACCGGACTGAGGGGCAGCACCGGACTGAGGGGCAGCACCGGACTGAGGGGCGGATCCTGGCTGCTGCTCTGACGGCTCGGGACAGACGGGCAGCTCTGACGGCTCGGGACAGACGGACAGCTCTGACGGTGCTGTGCAGGCAGGCAGCTCAGACAGTGCTGGGCAGATGAGAGACTCTGGCTGCGCTGGAGAAGAGGAATGCTCTGACAGCGCTGGACAGGTGGGAGCAACTGGGGAGAGAACCCGGAGAGACAGCCTGGTGCGGGGGGCTGCCACCGGAGGACTGGTACGTGGAGGTGGCACCGGGTATACCGGACCGTGAAGGAGGACACGCGCTCTTGAGCACCGAGCCTGCCCAACCTTACCAGGTTGAATGATCCCCGTAGCCCTGCCAGTGCGGCGAGGTGGAATAGCCCGCACTGAGCTATGCTGGCGAACCGGGGACACCATTTGTAAGGCTGGTGCCATGTACGCCGGCCCGAGGAGACACACTGGAGGCCAGATGCGTTGGGCCGGCTTCATGACACCCGGCTCGATGCCCAACCTAACCCTACCAGTGCGGCGAGGTGGAATAGCCCGCACTGGACTAAGCACGCGTACTGGGGACACCGTGCGCTTTACCGCATAACACGGTGTCTGACCAGTACGACGCCTTCTCACTCCACGGTAAGCACGGGGAGTTGGCTCAGGTATCCTACCCGGCTTTGCCACACTCCGCGTGTGCCTCCCCCCAAGAAATTTTTGGGTCTGACTCTCGGGCTCCCAACCGCGTCGCCGCGCTGCCTCCTCATACCAGCGCCTCTCTGCCTTCGCTGCCTCCAACTCTGCCTTGGGACGGCGATATTCCCCTGGCTGAACCCAGGGTCCTTTGCCGTCCAGGATCTCTTCCCAGGTTCACGAGTCCTGTGTCTTCTGTTGCTGCTGTCGCTGCCCTTTTCCACTCCGCTTGGTCCCTTGTTGGTGGGTTTTTCTGTAACGGTAGTCGTCATATTCCTCCTCCTCGGATGAGGAGAGGCGAGACGGATCGGACCAATACGCGGAGTGGTTAGTGTTCATAATGATTTAATATAACAAAACTGAACACTGAATTACAAAACAAATAAACGAAGTGCAGAAACCTATACATTACCGTGTGGTGAAAAACACAAACACGGAAACAAACACCCACAAAACACACGTGAAACCCAGGCTGCCTAAGTATGATTCTCAATCAGGTACAACGATTGACAGCTGCCTCTGATTGAGAATCATAACAGGCCGAACACAAAAATCCCAACATAGAAAATCAACCATAGACAAACCCACCCAACTCACGCCCTGACCAACTAAAATAAATACAAGACAAAGGAAAACAGGTCAGGAACGTGACAAGGTTAGATATTCCCACTCAGACTGGATTTCAAAAGGAATTACACATTACTTCGCAAGCCAGCATAATGTGACAGGTAATACTTAAATTGTTCCTAAAGAAAGAAACAAGTAGTTCATATAGGTTATTACTGTGCCATTATCTTTTTACCATGTACTTCCTTAGTAACTACCTGGTATTTTCAGAAATATAAATTATGTGATACTGATGATTTTGTTTTTTTCTTGTTTAATTTTGATATGATTAGCTTAAATTGGATTACTTACTTACTGCTTGAATTGTTTGTTTTGAATTTTAACCAAATTGATTTGATAATTAAATTTTGGAACAACCAAATAAATTGACTTTTATGACCACATATTATACATGTCATAAGGCCTTAAGTTATGGCCCAGCGTTACTCGTCACTGTGGTCTGAAAAACTTAGCTCATTGGCCACATCAGACCTGCAATTCATAATATCCTGGTTTGTAAAATTATTAGTAATTCCTATCGGAATCCAGCCAGGTGGAGCATACTCAACAATTTCAATATTTTATCACCCACAACCTGCACCATGAATGTCTGATAGGGTGAAGAACTGAACAAACAAGAATACCTAAACCATCTAAACTGGTAAAAAGAGGTCCAAACCCTGTAAGTTATTTATCTTTGTATAGTATACGATCAATTAATCAGTCAATGTGCATGAGGAAACCTGCAACAAAGAATGCTCGGAAATATGAGGCCCCTCAAGCTTCTTTTTCACTCAGAGTTAACTGAAATGAACTCAACACAGTCGACTAACAACACCACACGACTGAAAGATTTCTTGAATCAAATGTCCTATTCAGTTGTGCTGAAATGTATGTAAGGTGACAGACATTCCTAACACTGATCTGAATAAAAGGCATGTAAAGTCACATCAAATTCTAATGACTAAACGGACTATCATGTTTAATCTTGCGTTCTAAACACCTGTGTTTAAGATGAGAACACTTACTGGCAAATCTAAATGCCTAATGTTTTAAATACTGACGTTTAGGTTAGAAACATGTTGCATGGTTTAACAGTGTAGAGGGTTGTAGTCTGGGGAGTGTTGGTTGGTTGGTTGACTTACTGTCAGTGCTGATGCTGACACCTCCAGCTAAGCCAATCAATAGCGCTTAATCTCAACTCAGTGGTCATTACTCATAAGTTAGGTGTCCAGAGGCTATACGCTCCCCTCCTCTTCTATCTGCTCTTCTGGTCTCGACCCAGTAAACACACACATGCCCATACACACACACACACCCACCCACCCACACACTCACACAAACACGGCCCCCTGAGGTCACTGAGCAACCTGCCTACCAGGATATCACTCCAGCAACCTGCTCCTCTCAGCCCCCGGCATCACTCCTCTTCTCTTAAGTCAATCAGCAGGGTCTCTAACGCCCAGGGTGTGTATGTGTGCCTGTCTGTATGTGTGCCTGTCTGTATGTGTGCCTGTTTGTATGTGTGCCTGTCTGTTATGTGTGCCTGTCTGTATGTGTGCTTGCGCCGAGTGCGTCTGTTTCTGTGTGTCTATGTGCCTCACTGTGTGTCTGCAGCCGATCCATCCATCCACTCCCTCACTTCCACTCCCCCTCACTCCCCCCTCTCGTCCACCCCCGCAGGACAGAGCTAAGATGGTGTTCATTATTTGGTCAGAGTGTGTCCCCACAAAGAGCTGTATTTGAGGCTCCATCTGTGCGAGCTCTGCTCCTCTGGTTCTCTGCTCTTCTGGGACCCAGGTGGCTTATTGGAGAGGGAGAGAGAGAGGGAGAGGGACCTAAACTGATCCAGCCAGGCAGGGAAACAGTCATTGGTTTTGTTCTCATAACATGTGGATATACTGTAGGTAGTAAGTATAACGATGTGTCGTTGTCTTTTCATGGTCAAACAAACTTCATACAGTGTACCATAGGGTAATTCAATATGTTACTCTATTTTATTTTTGGTGATCTGTTTTCAAAATATATCAAATACAAAATTACAAAAAAATTGTGGGGGTCACTGTTATTGTTAGCACAATAATTTATTCCCCACCATTAATATTAAAATAATTATAAGGAGCTGCAAATGAGCAAGTCTCTTGTTCTCTAGATGGCAGTAGTAAGTTAAACATTTCACAGTGCATTTCCAACCATGCAACAAGTGTGTGTGGTGTGTGTGTGTGTGTGTGTGTGTGTGCGTGCATGCGTGTGCGTGCGCATGTGTTGGAGCTTATGTGTGTTTGTGTTCATGCATGCGTGTAGTACAGTATGTATCTGTTATCGAGGGCATGCGCCATGGCAGTATTGCTTGAGTATTCAAAGGTGAAGGCTTAACTCAGTGTTCCGTTGTACTGTAGCGCTCCAGTAGTTTGATATTACATTACTGTGATGGAAAAATGTAATTTATACGGTAATCTTAGGTATTATCTGCAGCATACTGTAAATTATTTTACTGCAGCATACTGTAAATGATGGTGCATTGTGGGGAAATTGCTGTATTTCGAATGGTACTGTAATTCCAACCCACAGAATACAATACCAAACCGTATCTTTGGAGTGCCAAAAACCCTTTGACCTCTAGTGGGTGCATGGTATTGTTGTTTCTGGCTCATTAACATATTTTGAAGCATGCCTTGTACGAGGCTATATTTGTTGGACCCGTGAGTGAGAATGCTGCACCAATTTAACTTAATGTGGTTATAGTTTACCATTAAGATAACATTTATGGTGGATAGATTGTGATGGCAGCAAGTCTCAAACCTTTAATGGTTGAGCGTTTTGCCATGTCCATTCGGTCTGTTTTGTCCTGCAGTTGCTTCTAGTTTGGAAGCCTTTGTTAAGGCCTTTAGAAATGTAAAATATATTAATCAAATCATCCAATATTCATTAATATACTGTAATGTGTAAACACTTTACCTAGCAGCCAGCATGCTTACACCAATTCCTTGTAATTACAGTAAAATACTGTGAAATACAAAACCCTCCCCAAATGAATTTCATTCATTCATCCTTTCATTCATTCATTCATTCATTCATTTATTAATTCAATTACGGTAGCATTGACGTTTTTACAGTATAATACACTCAATTGTACGGTATTGTACTGTGTGTCATTACACAGTGCTTGCTTTCATACCTTACTGATATTACAGTATTAATTCAAAATACTGAATTCTACCCAACACTGAGCTGTCTGTAAGATGCTGTCACATTCATGGCAAACTCTTTATACTGTATGCTCTGCTTGCCAAACACATATTATGGCTCATTCCTTGAATAAATTGAGAGGTTGTCATCTTATTCTGTTAAAACCAATCTAATTAACTTGAGATTGCTTTGTGTTTTAAAACAACTGCACCAGGCTTTGCAAATTATGCAAATTAGATTAGTATTTTGTAATAAAATGTAATCATATGTAATTCCTTTGATGACAAAATTAATGGAAAATGTCAGGCAACTGTCAAATTCATTTATGGACACAAAAAGTCCATGTCTTTGTTGAATTTGATGATTGTATCAAAATGGATTTCTGTGGATGGCTTTCCATTTCAAAACTGTAAAATCAAAGACACCTCAACAGCACTTCTATGTTGGAGAGAACATGAAAAATAAATATAATTTTGGCTAACTGTGTGGGTGTAGACCCTTAAATCATTTTGATAGTGGCTTATCCTCACCATGTACGCACACACACACACACACACAAAAAGCATTTTTTAGGCATGACTGAAAGGGCGATGGAGACGTTGCTTTTGTTCTCAACATCTTTGCGTTGCCAACCAGTCCCTGCTCTGTTGTTTTGTATTGGCCACATCTAGTGAAAATACCAATTAATTTCAATCTGACATGAGTGAGGTCAGGACACTCCCGCTATGTCTCTCTCTGTCTCTCTGTCTCTGTGGGATGCTGGACTTTTTGCCGTTTACAGTAGGACTGGTGTGCACAGCACAACAACACTGGCCTCGATACCTGTCACGCCCTGACCTTAGAGAGCCTTTTTATGTCTCTATTTTGGTTGGTCAGGGCGTGAGTTGAGTGGGCATTCTATGTTTTTGTTCTTTTTTGTCTATTTCTATGTGTTTGGCCGGGTGTGGTTCTCAATCAGAGGCAGCTGTCTATCGTTGTCTCTGACTGAGAACCATACTTAGGTAGCCTTTTCCCACCTGTGTGTTGTGGGTAGTTGTTTTCTGTTTTGTGTCTACACCAGACAGGACTGTTTCGTTTCGTTCACTCTCTTTGTTGTTTTTTGTTGTTTCAGTGTTCAGTTTATTTATTACATTTAAAATGAACACTTACCACGCTGCGTTTTGGTCTCCTCCCTTAGACGATCGTTACAGTACCTTTGTAACCCTGCTTGCCCATCCATTCCATGCTCTCCTCTTCCATCAAATGTGTGTCAACATAAACAAGAAACAATTGAAAAAATTTTATGTTCATTTTTGTCCTGCAAACTTAAATGCTATTTTTTAACCCCAGTTCTTTTAAAAGAGCAGAATTGGGCTGAATAGCAATCTGACAATGATGAACCAGACCAGGAGACAACCAGGACAGGAGGGGTCAAGGGTAAATAGCTACTCATGTTGTAAGTTACTTTGCTGACTCAAATTATGTTTAGCCTACTCTATTGGGTAAGGGTGAGAGGTTAGATGAGTATTCGCATTACATAAAATAAGTTCTGTTGTTTTGGTATGGCATACAGCACATTCCTCAAGACACCTGAGAAAGGCACTGGAAACCACGCATAACTAATCTCTATGTGAACCCCATCATTTATGACCTTGGGACATGTTGTTTGCATGATTGTGTGCATCTCCCTGCGTGTGTCGGTGGAGGACAAGTGAGTGACGTGATGCATGAGGGGAAGATTAGTGTCCTTCTTGAAGCCTAGTTCTAAAAGCAAGGCCGCCAGGTCCAGTGTGTGTGAGTGCATGCGTGTGTGTGTCATGCAAGTATGATTATGTCAAACACGTAAGTGTAAGTGTGTGTGTGTGTGTGTGTGTGTGTATAAACATGGGACCAAATACTTAACTTTTTACTACTTTAATATACATATAAGTGAAGTTGTCCCAATTCTTTTGGTCCCCTAAAATGGGGGGACTACGTACAATAAGTGCTGTAATTTCTAAACCATTCACCCCATATGGATGGAAATACCCTCAAATTAAAGCTGACACGTTAACGTCTGCACGTTAACCCTATAGTCATTATTTGAT
Source organism: Salvelinus sp. IW2-2015 (assembly GCF_002910315.2). NCBI lineage: Eukaryota > Metazoa > Chordata > Actinopteri > Salmoniformes > Salmonidae > Salvelinus > Salvelinus sp. IW2-2015. The sequence goes on along the minus strand of NC_036875.1, from coordinate 32,081,950 downwards.
TTCAAATCCAAACTTGGTATATAGTGCCAAAAGAAGAAGAAAAGCTTCACTGTCCCAATTACAGAGGGCACTGTAGTAGCTGCTCCTTGTGGAGAAAAGCACATGTGTGTGTGTGTGCGCGCGTGTGTGTGTGTGTAGGGCTGCCAGGTCCGGAGTGAGCGTTACACTTATTGACTGATGCAAGCCCTCCCAGGACATGGCTGCCATCATTATTAGCATAAGGGCTCTATGTCTAAGCTGACATGATTCTATTGGTGTTACAGTGTTGGTAATTAGGATCTAGGGCTGACACGACAAGCAGATAGAGTTTGTTTCATTGTTTTCTCTAGTAGGGAAATGTTTAATATGCACGAGGTGATCTCTGAAATAATGAGGGTCTCTCAATGGTGGTCACTGGTCACCAGTGTCAATGCTGGGAAAAAGTACTTGCACGACATGTCTTTAGAAAATGTAGTTGTAAGGAAACAAAATAAATCCACAAACATATTATACGTGATGTGCAATACAGTGTAAAACATTTTGAACCATACACAAACATTATTACATTTATGTTCTGTAAATTCATGTTTGTTCAAATATCATCAACACTTAGCTCCATGTATAAGCAAGTGCAAGCAAATGAGCTGCGATGAGATAGGCCCATTCGTTCAGCACTTTCAAAATGGACAGCGGCAGAAACGCAGATCGATGTTAGTTCATAGAAATTCAGCAACATTTTGAGGCCTTACCTTTACCTCTCTTTAAGTCACCACAGAGAGAGCGAGAGTAAGCGAGAGGGAGAGACTCAGTCCACAATTTTAAGTATTTTATTGTGTGGTCTAAAAAGGAAGGAAAATACAATTACGAGGATCCACAATATACCGACGCACAGACAGCACATTGAGCAAACAATACAACCCTCACAATATGAACTATGACTGAACTTTTTCTGTAACAAAAATATAATAATGAGAAGACTGTCACTGGCAAACATGGTTAAAGACCCAACAACATTATACACAGTGCCATCTGTAATTATTGGGACAGGGACATTTTTTTCTACTATTGGCTCTATATTCCAGAAGATACAGAAGCACAAATGTCATACCCCGCAAAAAATCTAAAAATGCCAACCTGCCCTGTTATTGTAATGGTGAGAGGTTAGCATGTCTTGGGGGTATGATATTTGCCATCTGTAACTTTCTCACTCATCATTATTCAGGATTATCCAAAATTAAATATAGAAGTGTTTTGAAACAAATTATATGCTTATTTACAATAAAAATTACTCCAAAATGACACATTTGGTTGGGGCGTGATGGTGACTTGGGTGGGTTATCTAGGTGTATTTGTATGTCTATGGTGGCCTGATATTGTTCCCAATCAGAGGCAGCTGTTTATCGTTGTCTCTGATTGGGGATCTTATTTAGGCAGCCATTGTCCTTTTGTGTTTGTGGGATCTTGTCTATGTTTAGTTGCCTGTCTGCACTATTTGTATAGCTTCACGTTTCGTTAGTTTATTTTGTTGTTTTTGTGAATGCCACGCTGCACCTTGGTCTCTCTCATACGACGCTCGTGACAATATGGGACCAAATACTTAACTTTTTACTACTTTAATATACATATAAGTGAAGTTGTCCCAATTCTTTTGGTCCCCTAAAATGGGGGGACTACGTACAATAAGTGCTGTAATTTCTAAACCATTCACCCCATATGGATGGAAATACCCTCAAATTAAAGCTGACAGTCTGCACGTTAACCCTATAGTCATTATTTGATTTCAAATCCAAACTTGGTATATAGAGCCAAAAGAAGAAGAAAAGCTTCACTGTCCCAATAGTTACAGAGGGCACTGTAGTAGCTGCTCCTTGTGGAGAAAAGCACATGAGCTAACTGTAATACAAAAAGTAAGCAATTAACGCCATCAATCTAACATTGCCTAAAATGATGAATAAGTTACTAATGAGATGGCAATATACTGTAACAATGGAGATGTAAACTATGGCGTAAGGGAACAATGAGTGGATAAATGGCAAGCCGTAATTTCGATTAAGACGTGAGCTGAGACAGACGTAGCCTATACGCCTATTCGTTCAGCACTTTTGAAATGGACCACAACAGAATTCAGAACATGGGCCATTCTCACAGTATTCTGCCTGTACACCAAGGCAAGGCAGAACAGTAGGCTAATTAAACGAGGGCACATAAGCAGGCAATGAAAGCTCTTACAATATTCGATGATGACATTTCTCTAGGCTACATGTGCACTACCAAGTCAGAACAGTAGGTTATGTTCTGAGGGGTAGAGGGTCCAAATTATTAGGGTGAGACACAGCTTACTACACAACATACAACTGGTGTTACTGCAGTATACAAATCTCCCAGGCATATTACGTCACAGATGCAGCAGCATAGAAGACATATTTTTTGACTCACCATTGTTGAGCTGTGCTCACTTGAACAGGAAGGTGGAGCCAAGGTCCTTCTTGTGGACAAATTTTCAATTACTTTGGCATTACTTTGGCATTCTCTGGATGAATTTGAAGTCATGCTGGATTGACAGCATGGCCAATGCATTCAACCTGTTCTAGTCCATGGTGTTGCGTAAGAAGGTTTTTATCATTTTAAGGGTGTTTGTTTTGGATCTTGCTTGATGTAGGCTGCCCTCGCAAAGGGGTTGGTCGTCATAATGCCTTTGTAGCCTGTCATCTCCTTCATGCATGGGCTCAAAAATACACCTGAAAATACCTAGCAGGCAGGGGAAGCAAAATACTGATTGATTTGCGACGCTCACAGTTAGCTACTGCTTCCTTCCAAATCACTCAATGTTTAATTTGCGATATCCAACTTTCTGTGTAATGTTTGTCCAATGACGGAAGAGCATCGAGATGTTTTATCTCTAACTTCTCTTCATATCACAAGGATTGAATGGATTTGCCAGTAGATTGACAGCATGATTCAGGAGGATGACTGCTTATCTAGCTAGCTAGCTTGCTAGCTAAGATTTTGAAAGTATGATGTTGACATGATCCGTACAATGCTTCCATTCAGCCACAAGAGCATTTGTGAGATCGGGCACTGATGTTGGGCGATTAGCCCTGGCTAGCAGTCAAATTCATCCCAAATGTGTTTGATGGTGTTGAGGTCAGGGCTCTGTGCAGGTCAGTCAAGTTCTTCCACACCGATCTTGACACACCATTTCTGTATGGACCTCGCTTTGTGCACAGGGGCATTGTAATGCTGTCCCCAAACTGTTGCCACAAAGTAAGTTGGAAGCACAGAATCGTGTAGAATGTATGCTGTAATGTTAAGATTTCCCTTCACTGGAACTAAGGGGCCTAGCCCAACCCATAAAAACAGCCCCAGACCATTATTACTCATTCACCAAACTTTACAGTTGGCACTATGCATTGGGGCAGGTAGTGTTTTCCGGGCATCCGGCAAATCCAGATTCGTCCTTCGGGCTGCCAGATGGTGAAGCGTGATTCATCACTCCAAAGAACGTGTTTCCACTGCTCCAGAGTACAATGGCAGCAAGCTTTACACCACTCTAGTCAACGTTTGGCATTGCGCATGGTGATCTTAGACTTGTGTGTGTGGCTGCTCTGCCTTGGAAACCTATTTTCATGAAGTTCCTGACAAACAGTTATTGTGCTGACCTTGCTTCCAGAGGCAGTTTGGAACTCGGTAGTGAGTGTTGCAACCGAGAACAGACGGTTTTCATGCACTTTGCGCTTCAGCACTCTGCGGTCTTGTTCTGTGAGCTTGTGTGGCCTACCACTTCACGGCTTAGCCATTGTTGCTCCTAGACGTTTCCACTTCACAATAACAGCACTTACAGTTGACTAGGGCAACTCTAGCAGGGCAAAAATTTGACAAACTGACTTGTCAAATTCAGAAGAGGATGTCTTCCTTAATTGACCCCCCATAAACGTAACAGACATATACCAGGAGCTGTGCCAGGCCCGCCACATCTCTTAACTCATCCAGCTGTAATGCATATAATTCACTGGATTGTATGCGAAGCAGTAATTGTTTCAAAACATGTCAATGATGCGTCGTGAAACAGTGTTGTTTGATGAAGGAATTGTCTGTATATATTTTTGGGCCTTTTCCCCCAGCATTGTCTCAGGCATATCCGCGGCAGCAGGAAGAATTAAGTCTTCCACAATAGTATGGGGTTTGCCTTTCCTAGCCACTTGGTAGCTCACAGAGCTGTATATTTAATGAAAAAGTACCCTTAATGAAAAGTACCATGACCTCACCCTGTAAATTTTCAACTGAAATGACCTAAGATTACTTATCTAGCTAGCTTGATAAACAGTGCTGACAAGGTTATTAGGGCTACATTATATAGCTAACATTGTGGCGATATTGATTACGTTAAAATAACCAAACAGGATAAACAAATAATTTGTGAAACCATGTGATGTATGGTGTTTTAGTTACTTTGTGATTTGATAATTTCCCTGCCCACTGCATCCATGTTGCTTGACATAGGTGATTTCAAAGAACCGCCAGTCAAGGTGAGCTCTCCATCCATCCATCCATCCATCCATCCATCCATCCATCCATCCATCCACTCAGTCTGTCTTTGCAGACTTCTTGGTAATTTGACATGAGAGGAAAAGTAATTTTTCTCAAATTTTAAGGGTTTTTATAATGGCAAAATATTATGGGTTATATTTTAGTCACTAAAAGGGCTATTTTACATGGGAATCAGAATCAGTGCATGGGACCTTTAACGGATTCCCATCTTCCAACGCCTCTATGTAATATAACACAATACTATGTGTTTAAATAAACCAAGACGTGCAACATTATGTATCCTCCCACACTCCCACCCCCCGCCTCCCATTATTTGCCTCTCTCTCTTATACTGTCTCCCGTACGTCTGTTTAGCTGAGCACCTAGCAGATAACTACAGATCTATGTGAATGTACTGAGTGAAGAAGTGTTGCTGATCCGTTCTGCATATTCCTCTTGGCATCCCTGAAGAACGACGTTCGATCAGGGGGGCTCTCCGAGACTCTCGTGATAGAAGTGCTGTGGCTGTTCAATCCACACTCCGCAACGATGTCCGAATTTATAAGCGCCTTTCTCACAATATCGGGATTATTTTCGTGCGTGAAGACCCTGACAGCCGTTAATGCAGAGCAAGGTAAGAGAAGCAGTGAGGCAGGGGCGTAAGAGATGCGCAGTCCGATCAAACTTGCCTGGTTCACGCTTTACCCGTAGGCTACCGATGCATGCTACCGGAATAATTCAGTTGTCAACCATTATGTTTTAACATAATGTTCCTTTATTCGCGCTTTGCTAGTCAGTATCATTGATGCCTAATTTACAAATTGCCCACTATGGTTCTGGCGAAGGTGCAAATGTGAATGGATGGATTGACTTCCCATTCATCCCCATTTTTTGACACCGGACTCATTTAGTCAAAATGATGGTATTTGTGTATGGTGTATTTCTATTCAGGATGATGAAGTAATATAACTTAATACTGAATTTACTCTGAATTGTATATGCATAAGTAGACTAGATCATAGTTCATGGAATATTGTGAGTGGACTGTGGAGCCCTGTGTTTTAGGGTGTAGAATGCAGCAGGTGACAACCGCAACATGGGATGCAGTGATACGCGCACGGTGTATTAATAATGATATGAGTCCTTTCAAGAGCAGACGCCTTTTATTGGCATGAAGTAGCCTACATGAATGTTGCGTTTCTTTGTGGGGTTGTTACAAATGGAGTGTGTGCAATAGTGGTATAAATTGGGAAATTATTGTGGAAAGTGAATTAATTGGAGAGTGGATTTGGGTTGCCCCCTTCAATAAATCAGCTGATCAATAAGATCGTTTTGATGCTCTCTAAGATTAATTTTCCACCTTTCAGCTCACCTTTTGTTTTACTTTGTTGCTCTAGTTGCTGTGTTGAGAGGTAGGCAATAGAAATATAGAAAATGTAATCAAATACACCCAACAGAGCGTGAATACCATGGAAACTACAGTCATCACAGAAGGTGAGAGAAACAATGTTTACTTTAGTCTTTGAAATGAAACTATTAAATAGAAGCTCCAACTCCCGGTGGACGCCCTCCTGCTCAGACAAACCACCTGAAATGCAAAGAGAGCTTTGAGTTTGTGTTTTGTCAGCATTGCGCTGCTGCTATGACTCAGGCATCTCAAATCAAAGTAAGGAAATTGGTGTTATAGGCTTTGTAAATTCGCATGGTGTTTCAAGTGCGAATGAATTTTGGCATGGATTTCTGTACAATTCAATAAAAACAGACATTCACTCTGAGCACATGTATACACATACGTCATTTAGCAGATGCTCTTATCCAGAGCAACTTACAGTAGCAATACCATACATTTTGATTTGTACTGCTCTCCGTGAAAATCGAACACACAACCCTGGCGTTGCAAGTGCCCTACTCTACCAACTGAGCCACACACACGCAAGCACGCGCGTGCACACACACACATTTAATTATTTGTTATTTAAATACTTATTTTCTCTATGTTTGAGTTATTTCAAATACTATTTTCAAATACCTGTGTTGCATGGGAGTGTATTTGAGTTAGAGAGCATTTGAGTATTTTCAAATGATTTCCAGGTGTATTTCCAAATCCAACTACTTTTCTTTTCAAATAAAACATCTAAATGCATATCTATCTTTGAATGTAATGGAAATACCCTAAATAGTATTTGAATCCAGGTCTGACACACACGCATATCTAAAACGTTGTTGCTGAGATTTTAATGTATTTCACCATACTTTTGAGTGCTCTGTAGCAATGCGATTTTGACCACCTTTTCCACAGAGGTTCATTTTCTTCAGGTCTGCACATTAAATAGTCTTATAAAACTGGTTGTTTGAATCCTGGATGCTGATTGGTTGATAAGCGGGCTTCACCTTGGGCCTAAGAACAGCCCTTAGTCAGGCGTTATCACACGATAATACCAGGGTTCTTATGCCTTATTGCTTACTTATGCGCACAGATGATATCAGACATATTTCTATACGGCCATTAGAATAGCTAGAGTGAAATCCAGGTCGCTTCTTAAAAAGAAACTATGAACTGGTCTGGTATCCATCCTCCTGTGAATACTTCTGTAGAAACTAATTATTCATGGGAGAGATGGAGGAACCTGTTCATAAAGAAGTCAAGATAACATTACCTTTTGGATTTTATAGACCTTCAGCATGCCTGGGCAAAATACCAGATACTGGTATTATTTGGGTATTAAGTTATGATTTTAAATTACTGTTGGCTAATGGTTTCCCTCAGAAGAAAACCAAGGACTTCCCTGTAAGTATTCGGCATGAGAAATGTATAATACAGTATAGGCACCCTTTTTATGATATTGTACTTTTTCTTAAATCAGTCCATGCCATCCTGCATTGAGCAGAGCAGCCAGGGGGTAGCAGTACAACGCTGAGCAGACACAATGATATGATGAGAGTTGAGGTTGCTATGGCCCAAACCAACCTGCTTTTATTTTATCGCAGTACCCTTGATCTCATGTGGTGACCGCCATACTAGATAACCATCACTGCATACAAACAGCTCAAGGTTGTTAGAAATGTATAGCCCCTTTTACCAAGCTGGGCTAAGGTTGTATGTTTCACGGCACAGGACAGGAACAGTAATGTTTCCCTAATTAAATCTAATGAGATCAGAAAGGTTGCCTTCAGGGGCTAATTAGATGAAATTAGATGCTATCTATCAGAGTGAGTATTATGCTATGCAAGACTATCGTCCAATGGGACGGAAGGCGTTCCTGTTGACGGATACTAATCAGTAGTCTATATACAGAGCTACAGAGCAAATTCTCCCGTTTTAAATCAACACTGAAAGAGTGGGACCATATGCACAATGGAACTAGGGTTAAATTAACACACTGCTTAGTGTAAAACCTTATTTGAATATATCCCAGAGTGTTTTAGCTTTTGAGTGAATTGTAGCGTTACCACCCATGACTGTACTTGTTAGTGTCAGAGACATGGTACGGGAGAATCTGGCGCAATGACATTGGATTGATGTGAAGAATGCTAAATGCTCTTGCACTGTAATTGTTAAGCTGTGGAACTGTCTGACCAAGACAATATTCTGAGGGCACGGGGGGGAAGGAGATCAAGGTCCAGGGACAGTTCATTCGATTCGTCCAGGACCTGTCTGCCAGACTGAGGAAAAAACGGCAGCAATTCACTCCGATCAGACAGTCACTTGAGTAAAAAGGAATCAAATCCAACTCCGATTCCCGGCAGTACTGTGGGTATGGAAGGGAACACAGAGAATGGAGTTCACAAGCTCCGATGAAGCCCTGAACAGGCTGCAGGAAACCTTTCCAGTTGAAAGAGAGCCCAGTTCCCTGAGGAGAGGCAGAATTGGAAAAAACAGAGAAGCACACTAGGCTACATATAGTGATGCCTAAAACCAGCTTATCGTAAATTGAGACAATATTCCTTCCCCCTCCCTCCAATACAATCTCTACTGTCCCCAAGTAACTGTTATTCTCTAGGAAGTAACTATAGAATTAGCCAATGCCAATGAGATACATGGACGCTGAAAGGACAATATAAAAGAGGAAATATAGAATGTAAGTCAATCATTTTTAGTGATTGTTCTATGGATGTGTGTGTGTGTGGGAAAGAGGCTGTGAGTGAGTATGTGTGGTTATGAGTCTGTGCATATGAATGGAGAGTGAGGGAGGGGGAATGGGGATGTGTGTGGGAGGGTGGGTAGGCAAAAATGGGTGTGCTGAGGCGTGGGGTGTATGTTGTGTGTGAATGGATGAGTGGGTGGATGTGTAGAGGGGTGTAGATGTGTATGAGAAGAGGGGAAGGGGAAAATACGGAGGTTGGGATAAACAGGGCCTGAGCGGGCGAAGGAGGGGAGGTGGTTATTAGCTAGGGGGGGCAAGGTTGGGTAAATATGGGAGGTGGGGATAAGCTTGTCTTGGGGTGGCAAGGGGGAGTAAAGATGGGAGGTGGGGATAAGCTTGTCTTGGGTGGGATAAAGGGGGAGAACAGGTGGTGGTGGTGGTGGTGGTGGAGAGGGAAGGATTTGGTTTGGTAGAGAGAAAAGGAATCATTATTTTGCTTAAAAAAATATGACTTTTAAACCCCATGTAAAATGAATAAGAGTTCTGGACATTAGGAAAGGATATCAAACCATTATTATTCCTTGTTTGTCATTGCAATAAAGCTTTAATGGTGGTTATTGGTGAGAATGGAGAGGGGCTATTTCCAGGGGATTGGGATGGGGTGCCGGCAGGGCATCAGACACTTCTTAGTTGTGCGTGGGGCCTTCACTCATCCCATCTGTCTCTCTGAGCACCCACTCACCACAAAAATATTTTCACCAGCCACTGTACTTTAATTTAATTTATAAGGTAATATAAACCAACCACAGTATTTAAGGAGCAGTCTTCAAAATGATGTACAATGTATGCATCCGTAGTGTTTTTGTTGTTGTTGGTACATTAGGAGAGGAATCGGCGCTAAAAAGCTCTAAAAAAAGGCATAGCGCCTCAAATACACATACTTTGTTTAATTTTTTGGGGGGGGGGGTCTGCTAAGCCCACAAACTCTATATATGTAATGTATACACTAACTATGAATTTATATTATGATCCTCCCATTCTATGTAATTCCCACCACCCGCGTATGTCATGTCTGTTAAAAATGTTTTACTTTGTTCTTCAATGATAGACGGAACAGATAAGGTTAAGTTTGATTCTATACAAGTAAAGAGCAACAAAATCCAACCCTATCACATGGAATGTCCACGGGCTCTATGATGGGAGAAAAACATATGGTTCAGCGGTGGAAAAAGTATCCAATTCTCATACTTGAATAAAAGTAAAGACACTGTAAGTAAAGAAAATGACTCAAGTAAAAGTGAAAGTCACCCAGTAAAATATGACTTGAGTAAAAGTCTAAAAGTATTTGGTTTTAAATATACTTAAGTATCAACAGTAAATGTAATTGCTAAAGTATACTTAAGTATCAAAAGTAAAAGTATAAATAATTTCAAATTCCTTATGTAAAGCAAACCAAACGGCATCATTTTCTTATTTTTATTTTTTTACAGATAGCCATGGGCATGCTTCAACACCCAGACATAATTTACAAACATAGCATGTCTTTAGTGAGTCTGCCAAATCAGAGGCAGTAGGGATGACCAGGGATGTTCTCTTGATAAATGTGTGCTAAGCATTCAAAATTGAACGAGTACTTTTGGGTGTCAAGGAAAAAGTACGGAGTAAAAAAGTACATAATTTTCTTTAGGAATGTAGTGAAGTAAAAGTAACAAAAATATAAATAGTAAAGTAAAGTACAGATATCCCAAAAAACTACTTAAGTAATACTTTCAAGTAGTTTTACTTAAGTACTTTACACCACTGATATGGTTCTTGAACACCTAAAGAGATTGTCAGCAGATGTGTTTTATGTTGTTGCAAGAGTTACAGTACATAAAAAAAGAGAAATGTAACTTTTAAAGAGGAGCTGGGTTGGAGAGGCCTATGCTGCTATCTACTGTAGTAACAGCAGAGGTGTAGGGATCCTGCCAAATAAAAATTCACAATTTTCCCTTATATCCCAGCATATGGACCAAGAAGGCCATTTTCAAATGTTGAATTGTACATTACACTGTGAAAAATACACATCGATTTCATTGTATATCCAACCGGGAGCAAATCTGGTGTTTTTAGATAGAATTCCAGCTATATTAGATCGAATCCAGACAGGAACGATTATTTTAGCAAGTGACTGAAATCATACATTTGATAACATTGACAGATGTATTGATAAAAAAGGCTAATTTGGGGAGCCTCCAAAGAGGCTGAAAATGTTCATCTCTACTATCCATGAATTTACATTTTTATTTCCCAAAATGTGCTCAATTTACTGCATAAAAAATGCATGACATAGGGATATTGGATAATTCTCCGGTATTACGCTTAATTACACTAATAGTAAGTATATTTAGAGACAGAATTTGGAGAATGAACAGAGCACATCTCCCGGAACCGAATTTGTATTAAACACATAAACTTAAAAATCTAATTAAATAAAAATGACAAATGTAGACAGAGGACAGAGAAAAGCTGACCCCCGAAACAGTAATTTGGGATGCCTTTAAGGCATATATTAGGGGAATGGTAATCTGATACTTGGCAAAAGTTAAATCTGATTTAGAAATTAAAATACAGTATAAAAAAATAAATCACTATCTTAGAAAAAGTCTTTACAAGGTAAAAAAAAAAAAATACAATTTCTTACTTTAAGCAGGAACTTGATCTTTTACTTCTGAAGAGAGCTAACAACTACAGTTTAAACTCAAATTAAGCATACTACTTAATGGCAAATTAACCTGGTAAGTATCTCACAGCTCTCACAAAACAAATACATGCTAAACCAGTTATAATTTTAAAAGATAAAGATACAAAAGCGGTAATTATAAACAATGCGATTAATGACCATTTTTAAAGTTTGTGAAAATGTATTATAAATCTGAATTAAATAACAGTGGGTTGGCTCCTATAGCCTTCTTAGACTCAACAACTCTGAAGCAACTATCAGCAGACAAAAAAGTATCATCATTAACAGAGATCACCCAAGAAGAAATATTAGATACTGTGAAAACATTTGCATGTAAAAAAGCACAAAGATTGTATGGCTTTCCCATAGAGTTCTACTCAACATTTTGCGACCAAGTAGCCCCCCTATTTACACAAATGACAACACACGTCACTTAATTCAGTACTTCCTAGTTCCATTTATCAGTTATTTCTGTTATATTAAAACCAGAAAGATCTGGAGAGTCCCCTTCTGATTATAGACCCTAAGTTTAATACATTGACAATACAATATTAACAACATTTACAAGCAATTGAATTGTAAAAGTCTTACCAGACATGATATACAGTGGGGAGAACAAGTATTTGATACACTGACGATTTTGCAGGTTTTCCTACTTACAAAGCATGTAGAGGTCTGTAATATTTATCATAGGTACACTTCAACTGTGAGAGACGGAATCTAAAAAATCCAGAAAATTACATTGTATGATTTTTAAGTAATTAATTTGCATTTTATTGCATGACATAAGTATTTGATAACCTACCAACCAGTAAGAATTTTGACTCTCACAGACCTGTTAGTTTTTCTTTAACTTCTTGAGAATACAGGGGGTGCTTTTTTCCATTAGCATAATTTGCTCTACAGATTAAACTGCCTCTTATTCAATTATTGCTCTTACTATATGCATATAAATAATACCATTGGAAAGAAAACAATCTCTAGTTTCTAAAACCGTTTCAATTTTGTCTCTGAGTGATACAGAAGTCATTTGACAGCACTTTCCATGACCAAGAAGAAAAAAGCAAGATGTGTATGCCAGCTTCAACGCTCTGCCTATATATGGTCGTGCCCCCTATGACCCGAAACACACCTCATTGGCCTTCCTCTGGGTGTCAAGAGGACGTCAGAGGAAAAATATCTTGTTTATCTGGGACGTACGTGAAATGAGAGCTAATTCTCTTGGCGTGACCGACAACTTCCGGTTGTCTAAATCGTGCGCACTTTAGCTGCGATTGTCTTCTTTTGTGCGGCCATTATGGATGAAAACTATCTCCGTCTCGAAGTTTGTTTGATACATTGTGACCAGATCATCGTAATGTATGTTTTTTCAATATAGTTTAATCAGATTATTTGAATTTTTTCGGGAGTTTAGTGGTGTTCCGTTGCTGAATTTATTTACGTTTGAGATCCGTGCCACTCGGACCGGTACCTGTGCTAAATGGAGTGGGCAAGGAACAATTCTGAAACGGAACCAACGACTCATCTTGACAAAGGACACTTTGATCAACATTCTGATGAAAGATCAGCCATAGTAAGACCCAATTTACGATGTTATATCATATCTGTTGGCATGTGAACTGGCCGTGGGCGCCTAGCCGAATCTGCCTGTATAGCTATGCTAATTTAGCGCTACATTTTGTTTTCGTTATAAAACATTCATAAATCTGAAATATTGTTTGGATTCACATTTACATTTACATTTACATTTAAGCATTTAGCAGACGCTCTTATCCAGAGCGACTTACAATTGGTGCATTCACCTTATGATATCCAGTGGAACAACCACTTTACAATAGTGCATCTAACTCATTTAAGGGAGGGGGGGGTTAGGAGGATTTACTTATCCTATCCTAGGTATTCCTTAAAGAGGTGGGGTTTCAGGTGTCTCCGGAAGGTGGTGATTGACTCCCTGACCTGGCGTCGTGAGGGAGTTTGTTCCACCATTGGGGTGCCAGAGCAGCGAACAGTTTTGACTGGCTGAGCGGGAACTGTACTTCCTCAGAGGTAGGAGAAGCGAGCAGGCCAGAGGTGGATGAACGCAGTGCCCTGTTTGGGTGTAAGGCCTGGATCAGAGCCTGAAGGTACGGAGGTGCCGTTCCCCTCACAGCTCCGTAGGCAAGACACCATGGTCTTGTAGCGGATGCGAGCTTCAACTGGAAGCCAGTGGAGAGAGGCGGAGGAGCGGGGTGAACGTGAGAGAACTTGGGAAGGTTTGAAACACCAGACGGGCTGCGCGTTCTGGATGAGTTGTAGGGGTTAATGGCACAGGCAGGGAGCCCAGCCAACAGCGAGTTGCAGTAATCCAGACGGGAGATGACAAGTGCCTGGATTAGGACCTGCGCCGCTTCCTGTGTGAGGCAGGGTCGTGCTCTGCGAATGTTGTAGAGCATGAACCTACAGGAACGGGTCACCGCCTTGATGTGAGTTAGAAACGACAGGGTGTTGTCCAGGATCACGCCAAGGTTCTTAGCGCTCTGGGAGGAGGACACAATGGAGTTGTCAACCGTGATGGCAGATCATGAACGGGCAGTCCTTCCCCGGGAGGAAAGAGCAGCTCCGTCTTGCCGAGGTTCAGCTTAGAGTGGTGATCCGTCATCCACACTGATATGTCTGCCAGACATGCAGAGATGCGATTCGCCACCTGGTTTATCAGAGGGGGAGAGGAGAAGATTAATTGTGTGTTCTCTGCATAGCAATGATAGGAGAGGCCATGTGAGGATATACAGACAGCCAAGTGACTTGGTGTATAGCGAGAATAGGAGAGGGCCTAGAACAGAGCCCTGGGGACACCAGTGGTGAGAGCACGTGGTGCGGAGACAGATTCTCGCCACGCACCTGGTAGAGCGACCTTCAGGTATAGGACGCAATCCAAGCGTGGGCCGCGCCGGAGATGCCCAACTCGGAGAGGGTGAGAAGGAGGATCTGATGGTTCACAGTATCAAAGCAGCCGATAGGTCTAGAAGGATGAGAGCAGAGGAGAGAGAGTTAGCTTTAGCAGTGCGGAGCGCCTCCGTGACACAGAGAAAGAGCAGTCTCATTGAATGACTAGTCTTGAAACCTGACTGATTTGATCAAAGAGGTCATTCTGAGAGAGAATGCAGGAGAGCTGCCAAGGACGGCACGTTCAAGAGTTTTGAGAGAAAAAAGAAGAAGGGATACTGTCTGTAGTTGTTGACATCGGAGGATCGAGTGTAGGTTTTCAGAAAGGTGCAACTCTCGCTCTCTTGAAGACGGAAGGACGTAGCCAGCGGTCAAGGATGAGTTATGAGCAGGTGAGGTAAGGGAGAAGTCTCCGAAATGGTCTGGAGAAGAGAGGAGGGGATAGGGTCAACGGGCAGGTTGTTGGGCGGCCGGCCGTCACAAGACGCGAGATTTCATCTGGAGAAGAGAGGGGAGAAAGAGGTCAAAGCACAGGGTAGGGCAGTGTGAGCAGAACCAGCGGTGTCGTTTGACTTAGCAAACGAGGATCGGATGTCGTCGACCTTCTTTCAAAATGGTTGACGAAGTCATCCGCAGAGAGGGAGGAGGGGAGAGAGGGGGAGAGATTCAGGAGGGAGGAGAAGGTGGCAAAGAGCTCCTAGGGTTAGAGGCAGATGCTTGGAATTTAGAGTGTAGAATGTGGCTTTAGCAGCAGAGACAGAAGAGGAGAAAGTAGAGAGGAGAGTGAAAGGATGCCAGGTCCGCAGGGAGGCGAGTTTTCCTCCATTTCCGCTCGGCTGCCGGAGCCCTGTTCTGTGAGCTCGCAGTGAGTCGTCGAGCCACGGAGCAGGAGGGAGAGACCGAGCCGGCCTGGAAGAAGTAGGACATAGAGAGTCAAAGGATGCAGAAAGGGAGGAGAGAGGGTTGAGGAGGCAGATCAGGAGATAGGTTGGAGAAGGTTGAGCAGAGGGAAAGATGATAGGATGGAGAGAGAGAGAGAGTAGCGGGGGAGAGAGAGCGAAGGTGGCGCGGATACCATCCGAGTAGGGGCAAGTGTGGAAGTGTTAGATGAGAGCGAGAGGGAAAGGATAACAAGTAGTGGTCGAGAACTTGGAGGGTTGCAGTGAGATTAGTGGAAGAACAGCATCTTGTAAAGATGAGGTCAAGCGTATTGCCTGCCCTTGTGAGTAGAGGGGGAAGTGAGAGGTGAGGTCAAAAGAGGAGAGGAGTGGAAAGAAGGAGGCAGAGAAGGAATGAGTCAAAGTAGACGTGGGAAGGTTAAAGTCACCCAGATGTTGGGCTTTACAATACTGTACGCTGTGTATTTTCTGAAATGTTTTAAGATGAGTAATTCGTTATATGACGTTGGTCTCTGTAATTGTTCTGGCTGGGTCAGCACTATTTCAGATTGCAGCTGCAATGTAGAACTGTGATTTATACCTGAAAAATGCACATTTTTACAAAAAAAAAACTTATGCTATACATAAATATTATCAGACTGTCATCTTATGAAGTTGTTTCTTGGTTAGTGGCTATATATTTTTATTTAGTCGAATTAGTGATAGCTACTGACGCAGGAAAAAGCTGTTGGGAGTAAAAATATCGTGTCCTTTGCTAACGTGGTTAGCTAATAGATTTACATATTGTGTTCCCTGTAAACATTTTAAAAATCTGAAATGGTGGCTTTATTCACAAGACCTGTATCTTTCATCTGGTGTCTTAGACTTGTGATTATGATATTAGATGCTACAAGTTACTTGTGACGCTATGCTAGCTATGCTACTCGATGGGTGGGGTGGGGGGTGCTACCGGATCAGGGTTGGTGACTCGTGAGAAGTTAAGAAGCCCTCCTGTTCTCCACTCATTACCTGTATTAACTGCAACTGTTTGAACTCGTTACCTGTATAAAAGACACCTGTCCACACACTCAATCAAACAGACTCCAACCTCTCCACAATGGCCAAGACCAGAAAGCTGTGTAAGGACATCAGGGATAAAATTGTAGACCTGCACAAGGCTGGGATGGGCTACAGGACAATAGGCAAGCAGCTTGGTGAGAAGGCAATAACTGTTGGCGCAATTATTAGAAAATGGAAGAAGTTCAAGATGACGGTCAATCACCCTCGGTCTGGGGCTCCATGCAAGATCTCACCTCGTGGGGCATCAATGATCATGAGGAAGGTGAGGGATCAGCCCAGAACTACACGGCAGGACCTGGTCAATGACCTGAAGAGAGCTGGGACCACAGTCTCAAAGAAAACCATTAGTAACACACTACGCCGTCATGGATAAAATCCTGCAGTGCACGCAACGTCCCCCTGCTCAAGCCTGCGCATGTCCAGGCCCGTCTGAAGTTTGCCAATGACCATCTGGATGATCCAGAGGAGGAATGGGAGAAGGTCATGTGGTCTGATGAGACAAAATTAGAGCTTTTTGGTCTAAACTCCACTCGCCGTGTTTGGAGGAAGAAGAAGGATGAGTACAATCCCAAGAACACCATCCCAACGTGAAGCATGGAGGTGAAAACATCATTCTTTGGGGATGCTTTTCTGCAAAGGGGACAGGACGACTGCACCGTATTGAGGGGAGGAGGATGGGCCATGTATCGCGAGATCTTGGCCAACAACCTCCTTCCCTCAGTAAGAGCATTGAAGATGGGTCATGGCTGGGTCTTCCAGCATGACAACGACCTGAAACACACAGCCAGGGCAACTAAGGAGTGGCTCCGTAAGAAGCATCTCAAGGTCCTGGAGTGGTCTCCAGACCTGAACCCAATAGAAAATCTTTGGAGGGAGCTGAAAGTCCGTATTGTCCAGCGACAGCCCCGAAACCTGAAGAAGGTCTGTATGGAGGAGTGGGCCAAAATCCCTGCTTCAGTGTGTGCAAACCTGGTCAAGAACTACAGGAAACGTATGATCTCTGTAATTGCAAACAAAGGTTTCTGTACCAAATATTAAGTTCGCTTTTCTGATGTATCAAATACTTATGTCATGCAATAAAATGCAAATTAATTACTTAAAAATCATACAATGTGATTTTCTGGATTTTTGTTTTAGATTCCGTCTCTCACAGTTGAAGTGTACCTATGATACAAATTACAGACCTCTACATGCTTTGTAAGTAGGAAAACCTGCAAAATCGGCAGTGTATCAAATACTTGTTCTCCCCACTGTATATGAATCAAATAGGGTTTATTAAAAATAGACACTTACAAACAAATACAAGAACATGTTTCAGTTTAATACAATACATAAAAAAACAAGATACATATTTATCAATAATGGCTGTCAATGCCGCAAAGGTCTTTGATCGTCTTGAATAGCCTTTCCGATTCAAGACTTTGGAAGCTTTCAACTTTCCAGCTGAAATAATACATTTAATACAAATATTATATAAATGTCCTAAATCAAAGTAATATATTATCTGATGAAATTGCTTTATAAAAAGGGGCACAATGCAGAGATGTCCCCTCTCCCCCTGTTGTTTGCACTGGCAATTGCACCGCTTGCCGAAAGAATGAGAGAGGACCCAAACGTAGCAAGTATCAGTATTGGTAAACAGGAATATAAACTAAACTGATTTGCAGATGATCTCCTGATATACCTGACCAATCTTGAAAACTCAATGCCCCCTTTGCAAAAAAATAATATTTCCAGAATGTTAAGAATTCTCAAGTTATAAAATGAATGCAACAACACGTCTGCCACGCTGATCCGCAACACTGGGGCCCCTCAGGGGTATGTATTTAGTCCCCTCCTGTATTCCCTGTTCACCCACGAGTACGTGGCGAAACATGACTCCAACACTATCATTAAGTTTGCTGACGACACAACAGTGTTGATCACTGACAAGGATGAGACAGCCTATAGGGAGGAGGTCAAAGAACTGTCAGTGTGGTGCCAGGTGTCATGACGTGGCCCTTTCTGGGTATAGATTGTGGCTTCCCCCTCTCTCACTCTCTCCTACACCCAGGTTCTGTTATCTCAGGTCGTAAATTCCTGGCGGAGACTCTCTCCCCCTTTTCATGCAGAGAGTTTCACAGTAGAACAAAGGTACTCCCGCCAAATTCTACTACATTCCATAATTTGAGAACTGAACAACATCCATATTTTGGAGAATGTGTAAACGGTCGGTGGAGAAGCCAGCTACGACCCGGTCCATTTTGTTTCATGTTTGTGGAAGACAATACAGCCACATTACTCTAACTCTGTTTATACAGGTGCCTCAGTTATAAGGTTTACATCTAATTATTGTATAAAATGAATGAGTAAAGATTAAACTATTTGTGAAATTCTGTAATGTGATGTTAAACCTTTGTGAGAGAATTGTATTCCCTTTAAAGTTTAACTAAGTCATTGGCCCGCCCCCGTGAGCACATACATGATTAGGCGTCATAGAACCGCCTTTTCTACTGTTACAAATAAAAGCCCCTCCTAAGAAAATCCTCTTCAGACTGAGCAAACCCACAGTGTGAGCTGTGATTGCAAATAGTTTAGACCACGCATACCTCAGTGTAAGCTGAGGTGGAACGGGTTTGAGTACCAAGACTGGAAAACCATACCACGTGGAGCATTGGCTACACGGCTGGAAATGGTTAAACTCTGAGACTATCTATCCCTACAGAATAAGAGCAAATCTTAGATACTAATTACTAGTCTGCAGCTAGAAATTATGTAAACCTGGGATCCGAATACCGACAACCACCGAAACATCTATTCTATGAGAACATTTCTGAATGGTTCTCTGACGTATCCATTCTAACCACAAAATACTTTGATCGTCAGGGAAACAGAAAGAGAGAGAGAGACTCAGATGAACTCTCCAGGGATGGACTGAGATCACAATGACACATGGGCATAAATAAATACTGATTGCTATTAATTCCAAATGAGTGAATGTTCATGTGCAAAGCATTAGCATTTCAATGAATATAATTATCAACTGTGTGTAGTGATCCCTTTTGTCTTTCCCGCTCTCTCTCCGTCCACACCCCCTTCCCTTTGTCCACCAAGCGGTCATATCGGCTTAGCCCACTAGGGAATCTTCCCTATCCTTTGTTAGTAACATATATCTACTGTTTGTTTGTTTATGCATTTCTGTGATTATTTAGTTAGTTAGTAAACAAATGATTTAGCCAATTGGTGTATGGATGATTTATAGTAAAGGCTGGGTTTGTGCAGATAACCAACAATTTACGACGTTTGAAAGGAGACTGACGTTAGGTAAAGAATAATTAATTAATAGAAGACTAATTGATCAGATATTAAAATCTCAAGAGTTATATTCGGAAAATTATAACTTTGTAATCTGTAGATTTTCTTTGGTGCCCCGATATCCTAGTTAATTACATTTACATGATTAGTTTATTAACTTCTCTAGGGTAGGGGGCAGCATTCGGAATTTTGGATGAAATGCATGCCCAAATTAAACTGCCTGCTTCTCGGGCCCAGAAGTTATGATATGCATATAACTGGTAGATTTGGATAGAAATCACTCGAAAGTGTCCAAAATGGTTAAAATAGTGTCTGTGAGTGTAACAGTACTGATTTGGCAGGCGAAAACCTGAGAAAAATCCATTCAGGAAGTAGTTCTTTTTTGGTTTTGTAGTTTTCTATTCAATGCCATTACAGTATCCATTGACTTAGGACTCAAATTGCAGTTTCTATGCCTTCCACTAGATGTCAACAGTCTTTAGAAATCATTTCAGGCTTTTATTCTGAAAAATGAGGAAGTAAGAGCAGTCTGAATGAGTGGACCCTAAAGTGTCACAGAGCTTTTTCATGCGCGAGACCGAGAGAGTGCGTTTCTTGTTTACCTTTTAAATTGACAACGTTATTGTCCGGTTGAAATATTATCGATTATTTAGGCTAAAAACAACCTGAGGATTGAATATAAACATCGTTTGACATGTTTCTATGAACATTACGGATACAATTTGGATTTCTTTGTTTTCCTGTTTTGACTGCGTATGAACCTGTGGATTACTGAAGAAAACGCGCAAACAAAACTAAGGTTTTTGGATATAAAGAGACTTTATCGAACAAAAGGAACATTTATTGAGTAAATGAATGTCTGCTGAGTGCAACCATATGAAGATCATCAAAGGTAAGGGATTAATTCTATCTCTATTTCTGACTTGTGTAACTGTTCTACTTGGCTGGTTACTGTTTGTAATGATTTGTCTAGTGGGCTATGTTCTCAAATAATCGTAAGGTATGCTTTCGCCGCAAAGCATTTTTTAAATCTGACACCGTGGTTGGATTCACAAGAAGATAATCTTTAAACCTATGTAAAATATGTTCTGTTTTCTGAATTTTTATAATGACTATTTCTGTATTTGAATTTGGCGCCCAGCAGTTTCACTGGCTGTTGAAGAAGTGGGACGCTAACGTCTCACGTACCCAAGAGAGGTTAATCACGTAATAATAATTGCAGAGATTTGATTTGATAAAATAACATATTCCAATAAATGATGCCAAAGACACGATACAGGACAAAAACCTCTCCCTCAATGTGAGCAAGACAATGGAGTGGATCGTGGACTACAGGAAAAGGCGGGCCGAACAGGCCCCCATTAACATCAATGGGGCTGCAGTGGAGCGGGTCGAGAGTTTAAGTTCCTGGTGTCCACATCACCAACGAACTATGTGTAACTTTTAGTTAACTAAGCAAGTCATTTAAGAACAAATTCTTATTTACAATGACGTCCTACCCCAGCCAAACCTGGGTCAATTGTGCGCCGCCCTTTGGGACTCCCAATCACAGCCTGATGTGATGCAGCCTGGATTTGAACCAGGGACTACAGTGACGCCTCTTGCACTGAGATGCAGTGCCTTAGACTGCTGTGCTACTCGGGAGCCCCGAGCCCTGAACTATCATGGTCCAAACACACAAAGACAGTCGTGAAGAAGACACAACAAAATCTTTTCCCCCTCAGGAGACTGAAAATATTTGGTATGGGTCCCCAGATCCTCAAAAAGTTCTACAGATGCACCATTGAGAGCATCCTTACCGGTTGCATCACCGCCTGGTATGGCAATTGCTCAGCATTAAGACGCTACAGAGGGTAGTGCGTACGGCCCAGTACATCACTGGAGCCAAGCTTCCTGCCATCCAGACTGCTGAACAATTAATCAAATGGCCACCGGACTATTACATTGAACCCCCATTCCATTTGTTTTGTACACTGCTGCTACCTGCTGTTTATTATCTATGCATAGTTACTTCACCCCTACCTACATGCACAAATTACCTCAACTAACCTGTACCCCTGCACACTGACTCTGTACCGGTACCCCCTTTATTTAGTCTCGTTATTGTTATGTTATTGTGTTACTTTTTATTATTTATTTATTTTATTTTGGTTTATTTGGTAAATATTTTCTCAACCAACAGTGCAGTTTAAGAAGAGTTAAGGGCCTGTAAGTAAGCATTTCACGGTAAGGTCTACACCTGTTGTATTTGGCGCATGTGACAAATAAAGTCTGATTTGATTGAATGTGAAGAAAAAAAAATAATGGCAATACATTTTTTTTAATATTAACTCATGATCTTTATGTGGACCACAAAAAATCTAAAATTCTTAGGATGGTTGATAAGTGACAAACAACAAATTAAATTAAATTAAATCGAATAATCTTCCCATAAATCTTAGAGGTAGAATAAACCTCTTTAGAATGGCATGGCTACCAAAGTTTTTGTATTTATTTTCGGTAATACCAATTACTTTCTTTAAAAAAGTATACTTGATCATAACAGACTTTACATGGGCAAATACAATTCATAGAATAAAATGGAAAGTGTAGAATCTTTTTAAGTCTGATGGTGGTTTTACCCTTCCAGACTTGGAATTGCATCAACTCGCTACCCAAGGCTTTTACTTGTGACATACAGTATAGGTATAGTTAAATGCACTAAAGAGAAATAATTGGTACATATTGAAGACGTGCATGCTCATCCCCATAATCTTTTTACATGTCTATTTTCAAAGGATAAAGCTAAAGCACAACTTCATAGTTAAGAACACTATAACGATATGGAAGAAAATTAAATGTATATATTTAACACAAACCAATATCCTTCCCTAGAAACACAACGTTATGGAACAATCCTTGCATAGCTTTTTCAGAATTCATCGATAAAAATTGGCCCACATGGAAAACTAAAGGCATGGAAACATTTATTCCCATGACAGCTTTCTAAAGCAATTTTGGCTCGACCAGTGTAGATATTTTCAAATACATCAAACTTAAAAGTTTCATATCACAAAATGTTGATATGAAATCTTTTGACAATAGAGCAATCTTGAGGGAATCCTATTTGCCAGAAAAGGATATTCATATGATAGGTAAACTATACAAAACCTTGCAGAGAGCCTATACAACAATAATATTTTAGAAAAAATATAAACTATGGTAACCGAGTTTTAAAAATAACTGATAACTTTAATCTCGTCAGAGATTGTACCGATAACGAAAATGTACGCTTAATCCATTATGAATTAATGTATAGAATTTTATACACAAGCAACTAATTTCACAAATTCTACAGCACAATGGCAGAGTCAAGTCTGAAGTTTAAAAATACTAAAGACTCAGAAATTCATGCCTTCTGGGAAGGCAACTTTTTTACAGTTATGGGGGGAGTTGGAAGATTAAATGTCTGAGGTTGTCACGCCCTGACCTTAGAGAGCTTTTTATGTCTCTATTTTGGTTTGGTCAGGATGTGATTTGGGTGGGCATTCTATGTTAAAACTTCTTGCCACTAGGGGGGTGCCATTTCGACATAGTCCAAATTCGTCTCCAAATTAAACTGCCTCGTACTCAATTCTTGCTCGTACAATATGCATATTATTATTACTATTGGATAGAAAACACTCTCTAGTTTCTAAAACCGTTTGAATTATGTCTGTGGGTGAAACAGAACTCGACTTAGAGCAATTTTCCTATGTGTATGTCAGAATTCAGAATTGTACTGGCTGTTCTGAGACCTGTGTATTAATTTGCCTGTCCTCTATTGGTTGAGATGCACTGCATACGCCTTCCCCTGGGTGTCAGCGAATAGSGAGACTTGAAATGGAGTCTCTGCATAGTRCCCAAAGGTTATAAATTGAATTGGAATCACGGTGGCCAATCTTTTGGATCTTCGCTCGGGCGCAAAGAGGAGCTTTGCGTATCGTTGTGGAAGCTCTGGTTTTAGCTCCTTAGATAATTCCGGTCATGTTTTTATTCGATATAAGCTTTAAAGACATCATAATCTTGTTATTWTGAACCGAATTATTTCAGTTTATATCAGTTTATTGCGATTTTCTGGCATTTCTTTGTGACGCACTTTCAAGAGTTGGACACTTTCCCTGTACATGCCGAAAGTTAGTGGCCATTTCGACAGGACAAGAGGACATCTTTCGACCAAAAGACGATTCGACCGGAGAAAGGACATATTGCCCAAGATTCTGATGGAAGCTCAGCTAATAGTAAGAACTATTTATGCTGATAAATCGTTGTTCTGTTGAAAAATGTTAAACGCATAAGCTGCCATTTTTTTGGGGGTAGCTTCGCTTTGGCGCAACTTGTATTGCGCAGTAAGGTTAATTTTAAAAATGTAATTCAGCGATTGCATTAAGAACTAATTTGTCTTTCAAATGCTGTCCACGCTGTATTTTTTAGTCAAGTTTATGATTATTTAATGATTAGACTAAGTCACTCTCCAAGATGGCGCCCGACATTTTCTGCCCAGTTTAGCTACTTTTCTCATTGTATAACCACGATTTTTGTGGCTAAATATGCACATTTTCGAACAAACTCTATATGCATTGTGTAATATGATGTTACAGGACTGTCATCTGAAGTATTCTGAGAAGGTTAGTGAAAAAATTAATATATTTTGGTGGCGATAACGTTATCGCCCCCTTTGCCTTGATTTAATGCTGGGGTGATGTTAGCTCATGTGGTATGCTAATATAACGATATATTGTGTCTTCCCTGTAAAACACTTAGAAAATCTGAAATATTGTCTGGATTCACAAGATCTGTGTCTTTCGATTGCTGTAGGCTGTGTATTTTTCAGAAATGTTTTAGGATGAGTATTTTGGTAATTGACGTCGGTCTCTGTAATTATTCCGGCTGCTTCCAACGCCATTTCAGATTGCAGCTGCAATGTACAACTGTGATTTATACCTGAAAAATGCACATTTTCTAAAAAAACATATCCTATACCATAAATATGTTATCAGACTGTCATCTTATGAAGTTGTTTCTTGGTTAGTGGCTATATATATCTTTTTTAGTCGAATTAGTGATAGCTACTGATGCAGGAAAAAAATGGTGGAGAAAAAAAGTTGTGTCTTTGCTATGGTGGTTAGCTAAAGATTTACATATTGTGTCTTCCCTGTAAAACACTTAGAAAATCTGAAATGATGGCTGGATTCACAAGATCTGTATCTTTCATTTGGTGTCTTGGACTTGTGATTTCATGAACATTTGATTATATGATATCCCTGTCGCTTTAGGCTAGGCTATGCTAGTCAGCTTTTTTGATGGGGGGGATCCCGGATCCGGGTTTGTGACTCTATAAAAGGTTAATTTTTTATGTTTTGTATTTCTTTGTGTTTGGCCGGGTGTGGTTCTCAATCAGAGGCAGCTGTCTATCGTTGTCTCTGATTGAGAATCATACTTAGGCAGCTTTTTCCCACCTGTGTTTTGTGGGTAGTTATTTTCTGTTTAGTGTTTTGCACCTTACAGCACTATTTTGGTTTCAGTTATTTTTTTATTTTTTTTTATTTCACCTTTATTTAACCAGGTAGGCTAGTTGAGAACAAGTTCTCATTTGCAACTGCGACCTGGCCTATTCTCTTTGTTATTTTGTTCAGTAAGCATGAACACTTACCACGCTGCGCTTTGGTCCGATTCCTCTCAGATGACGAAAACCGTTACAGAACTACCCAGAACTACCCACCACAAGCGGACCAAGCAGCGTGGTATGGAGGAGCAGAGGGTTCAGGACTCCTGGACATGGGAGGAGATATTGGACGGACAGGGACCCTGGAGACAGGCTGGAGAATATCGCCGCCTGAAAGAAGAACTGGAGGCAGCTAAAGCTGAGAGGCGGCGATATGAGGCAATGCGAGGCAATGCCATGGGAGAGTGGGCATCCAGCCAGGGCGGATTGTGCCAGCTCAGTGCGCTTGGGCTCCGGTGCGCTGTTTCGGGCCCCGGACTGAGCACCCCCTGAGCACCGCTCTGCATACTGTGTCTCCGGGGCGCTGGGACGGTTCAGTTCAGTACGTTCCGCCCGTGCCGGGCTAGAGTGGGCATTCAGCCTGGAGGAGTGGTGCCAAGGCTGCGCACCAGAGCTCCAGTGCTCCCCCACAGCCCGGTTCATCCTGTGCCTCCTCTACGCACCAGGCCCCCTGTAGGTCTCCCCAGCCTGGTGGGCCCTGTGGCAGCCCCACGCACCAGGCTGTCTCTGCGTCTCCTCCCTCCAGTGTCGCCCTCCAGTCCGGACCCTCCAGCGACGCCCTCCAGTCCGGAGCCTCCAGAGGAGCCCTTCAGTCCGGAGCTTCCAGCGAACGCTCTCCAGTCCGGAGCCTCCGGAGGCGCCCTTCAGTCCGGAGCCTCCGGAGGCGCCCTTCAGTCCGGAGCTTCCAGCGACGCTCTCCAGTCCGGATCCCCCAGTGTCGCCCTCCAGTCCGGAGCCTCCAGCGACGTCCTCCAGTCCGGAGCTCCCAACGAGGGTGCTTAGTCCGGGGCCCGCTAGGAGGGTCTCCAGTCCGGGGCCCGCTACGAGGGTCCCCAGTCCGGGGCCCGCTACCAGGGTCCCCAGTCCGGGGCCCGCTACCAGGGTCCCCAGTCCGGGGCCCGCTACCAGGGTCCCCAGTCCGGGGTTGGCGGCGAGGGTCCCCGCTCTAGAGGCGCCACCTAAGTGGGCCGAGCAAGAGGTGGAGCGGGGTCTTCGTCCCTCACCAGAGCCGCCACCACGGGGAAATGCCCCCCTATAGGTTCAGGTTTTGCGGCCGGAGTCCGCACCTTTGGGGGGGGGGGGTACTGTCACACCCTGACCTGAGAGAGCTTTTTATGTCTCTATTTTGGTTTGGTCAGGGTGTGATTTGGGTGGGCATTCTATGTTCATTTTCTATGTTTTGTATTTCTTTGTTTGGCCGGGTGTGGTAAATCAGCCAACTGTTCACCCAATGGAAAGGTCAATGCTTGATTATCAAAAAACTGAAAGAACATGGTTGACGGAGAGAAACAAAATTGTGCAGTTTGAGACCATGTGGCAGAAAGTAATAAGGGCACTGGAGATAGGGGTGGGGACTAGTGGTTCTGGGCAGGTGTGATGTAGTGATGTTGTATGATGTAGTCGTTTGTATTGTCTATAAAATATATTTTTTAAACTTATTAAAAAACATGTTTTTCATGAAATGTGATGATATTTGGAAGAAATCAGATCATAGTATGATTACCAAAGTATGACCAACAACTGTTGCTTCTACATTGATAAAGTTTGATCATAAAGTTATTGGTCCCCTCCCATATTTAGCTTACATTGATTGGACTAAATTGTTTTTGGTATCTTTTAGTTGTCACTGTATTAGACTAAGCAGAGGTGATTTGATGATGTTGAAATGTTGAAATTGAAATGGTGCTGGAATAGTGGAAGCAGCTCCTGTTTTCTTTGTAACTTGCGGTTACTCTGTGGTTATAAATCAATTGTTGTTTAGTGGTCTGAAAATGTCGGAAACATTAACATGCTTGACCATGCTGTAGGGCATGTCTGTTACATGCAATATGCGTTGTTGCTGTGCGGTTTTATGATAAAACAAAGGTGTGGTAGGATTTATTCTGCCACTGTCTTCTTATTGTCTCGGCCTTTAGGCTTATTTATTACGGTCGCAAGGCATATGAATTAACATGATATAGCGCAAACAACACAATTATCATTACAGATTGGTTGTAATATGGCTTTTTGGGGGGGTGATGATTTTACCGACACACCGCTGTCTGATGGTATGCAGTTTATCATGAGGTGTTCTAACTCAGGCGAGCAAAAACTCCAGACTTCCTTGACATTAAAGATTGAGCCCGAGCTGTTGTTAAAGAGATACCCCCCCTCTCCTTACCGAGTCTGCTGTCCGATCTTGATGATGCATAGAAAAACCAGCGAGATGTCCTTGTTCAGCCAAGACTCTGAGAAACATACAACATTACAGTTATTCAGGTCCCATTGATAGGATCGTCTCGAACGGAGTTCATCCAGTTTGTTGGTTGTCCAGTGACTGCACATTCACCAACAGAGGTCAATGGCGGTCTATTTGTGTGGAGGTCCCCTCGCCTGGCTCTTTTTCGCCACCGCATCCTCTTTTGAATCCCGGGGATTAGGGCCTGGTCCGGAGTAAGCAGAACGTCTAGAGCTGCCAACTCGTTTATCCAAATCAAGGTTTTTTGCTCATAAGAAATGGGGGAGATATGATGTACAAAAAAAGTTAAGCTCCACATATAAAAACATTGCAGAATTGGTCGGGAGCCCTTAAAACGGACGCTATTCACTGCAGTGCCATAGATGCTGGAACTGTGCTTAAAAGGACAATGTGAAAATAAAATATCAAAGCCAGCAAAGCACAGTTCGGGTCAGAAGTTGGAACTATAGTGTGAAGTGTGTACAAGTGATGGGAGAAACCACAATGGATATTGGTCAGCAGAGTCCCCTTATACTTGACCCCTCTTGAAACCAGGGTGAAATAGAGCTTGTTGTCTCAGAGCAGTGAGAGTGCTGAAAGCTAGTTTGATTTATAGAGGAAGAGATGAGGCAGTGGAGAGGGCTATTTTGTCGAGGGCAGCACTACTGAGAAGTGATTCATACAACACCTGTATGGTTGACTCTGTTATTTTAGTTGGCATTATTTATCCCCATGTTTCATATTTATAGAATTTTACCCTCAAGCTTAACTTGGGTCGAAGACTTGGGATAATTTTATTAACTTACAGTTTGACTGTTAGGAAAAGGTGCGATGTATTTTTTGCAGATGTTGAGATTTTGTTGAACTACAGTAAAACGGGTGGAGAAAGATGAAATAGCCTTTTAGTATGTGTAATGCTTTGGGACTAACTCAGTTAAGCTGACACTGCGAGAAGCCCATTCTATGTTAAAATCTCAAGGTGTCAGCAATAAGAACATTTTACATTTCATGAAAGTAATAAATATTTTTGATTTGTGTACTCCGTAAACATTCCACCATATACAGGTAACTGCCAAAATAAATGGAACACTTGAGTAAATGAGGTATACAAAGTATATTGAAAGTTGATGAGTTCCTGTGTTAATTAAGCAATTAACATCCCATCGTGCTTAGGGTCATGTATAAAAATGCCCAGCTGCTCATTATTTTGGCTACCTTGACTAGAAGAAGAGATCTCAGTTCTTTGAAATAGGGGTCTCAAATGCGCATAGGGAGTTTAATATATATATATACACTGAACAAAAATATAAACGCAACGTGTAAAGTGTTTCATGAGCTTAAATAAAAGATCCCAGAAATGTTCCATACATACAAAAAGCTTATTTCTCTCAATTGTTTCTCACAAATGTGTTTACATCCCTGTTAGTGAAGATTTCTCCTTTGACTAGATAATCTATCCGCCTGACAGGTGTTGCATATCAAGAAGCTGATTAAACAGCATGATCATTACAGAGGTACACCTTGTGCTGGAGACAATAAAAAGCCACTCTAAAATGTGCTGCAGGACTGTCCACCAGTGGTGTTGCCAGAGAATTGAGTGTTAATTTCTCAACCATAACTTGTCTCCAACGTCGTTTTAGAAAATTTGTCAGTACGCCCAAGAACACAGTGGCCTCCATCATTCTTAAATGGAAGAAGTTTGGAACCACCAAAACTCATCATAAAGCTTGCCACCTGGTCAAACTGAGCAATCGGGAGAGAAGGGTCATGGTCAGGGAGGTGACCAAGAACCTGATGGTCACTCTGACAGAGCTCTAGAGTTCCTCTGTGGAGATGGGGAAAAACTTCCAGATGGACAACCATCTCTGCTGCACTCCACAAATCAGGCCTTTATGGTAGATTGGACAAATGGAAGCTAATCCTCAGTTAAAGGCACATGACAGCCCATTTAAGACTAAGACCATGAGAAACAAGATTCTCTGGTCTGATGAAACCAAGATTGAACTATTTGGCCTGAATGTCAATCGTCACGTCTGGCAGCATCATGCTGTGGGGATGTTTTTAAGCGGCAGGGACTGGGAGACTAGTTAGGAGAGAGGCAAAGATGAATGAAGCAAAGTACAGCGAGATCCTTGATGAAAACCTGTTCAGGACCTCAGACTGAGGAGAAGGTTTACCTTCCAATAGGACAACGACCCTAAGCACACAGCCAAGACAACCCAGGAGTGGCTTCGGGACAAGTCCCTGAATGTCCTCGAGTGGCCCAGCCAGAGCCCAGACTTGAACCCGATCCAACATCTCTGGAGAGACCTGAAAATAACTGTGAAGCAATGCTCCCCATCCAACTTGACAGAGCTTGAGAGAATCTGGAGAGAAGAATGGGAGAAACTCCCCAAATACAGGTGTGCCAAGCTTGTAGCGTCATACCCAAGAAGACTCGATGATGTAATCGCTGCCAAAGGTGCTTCCACAAAGTACTGAGTAAAGGGTCTGAATACTTATGTAAATGTAATTTCAGTTTTTTATTTGCCATACATTTATAGAAAAGTTTTTGCTTTGGCTGACAGCCGTGGTATATCAGGCCATATACCACGGGTATGACAAAACATTTATTTCTACTGCTCTAATTAAGTTGGTAACCAGTTTATAATAGCAATAAGACACCTCTGGGGGTTTGTGGTATATGGCCAATATACCACAGCTAAGGACTGTATCCAGGTATTCCGCCTTGCGTTGAGCATAAGAATAGCCCTTAGCCGTGGTATTTTGGCCAAATACCACACCCCCCCTGGCATTATTGCTTTATATATATATATATACATACACACTACCAGTCAAGAGTTTGGACACACCTACTCATTCCAGGGTTTTTCTTTAGTTTTACTATTTTCTACATTGTAGAATAATAGGAAAGACATCAAAACTATGAAATAACACATATTGAATCATGTAGTAACCAAACAAGTGTTAAACAAATATATTTTATATTTGAGATTCTTCAAAGTAGCCACCCTTTGCCTTGACAGCTTTGCACACTCTCGGCCAGGCAGCCAGCTCTAGGAAGAGTTTTGGGGGTACAAACTTCTTCCATTTAAGAATGATGGAGGGCACTGTGTTCTTGGGGACCTTCAATGCAGAACACATTTTGTGGTACCCTTTTCCAGATCTGTGCCTCGACACAATCCTGTATTGGCGCTCTACGGACTATTCCTTTGACCTTGTCTTGGTTTTTGGGTCTGACATGCACTGTCAACTGCGGGACCTTAAATATGTAGACAGGTGTGTGCCATTCCAAATCATGTCCAATCATTTGAATTTACCACAGGTGCACTCCAATCAAGTTGTAGAAACATCTCAAGGATGATCAATGGAAACAGGATGCACCTGAGATCAATGTTGAGTCTCATAGCGAAGGTTCTGAATACTTATGTAAATAAGGTATTTTCTTGCGGAAGAATGGTCCAATCCCTCCAGTAGAGTTACAGACGCTTGTACAATCTGTGCCAAAGTGGACTGAAGCTGTTCTGGCGGCTTGTAGTGGCCCAATGCCCTATCAAGACACTTTATGTTGGTGTGTCCTTTATTTTATTTTACCTGTACATGGCAATGGAACAAATGTGATGTTGCAGGCAAAGCCTGCTGCAGTACATATATGTTATAAAAATAAGTTAGCTACCAAGACAAGACATTCTATCCAATTCTATCAGTTGTGCTATTGTCAGTGGACTCCTCAGTTCTACACAGGATTAGGCTAGATAGAGTAGCTCATTGCCCCATGGTATGTAAGCAGGCATTGACAGTCAGGTGCTTCTAGAGGGATTGATATGGTCTTGATGTGTTTACTGTATGCTACAGAAGCTCAATAGGACACTTATTGAAAGTGGCACCATTGG
Source organism: Salvelinus sp. IW2-2015 (assembly GCF_002910315.2). Lineage (NCBI taxonomy): Eukaryota > Metazoa > Chordata > Actinopteri > Salmoniformes > Salmonidae > Salvelinus > Salvelinus sp. IW2-2015. Next base: position 32,050,609 of record NC_036875.1, on the reverse strand, counting down.
ATTTTGATTGTGTTAACTTAGTGTCACACTGCATGATCTTAATAGATGACACTTCAATCAGCTGTAGATTGGGTGGCAGGGTGGAAGATCTCCAGTCACCCGCTGGTAAATTGACTTGACTGGATTGATCTGAGTCCGCAGGAGGAGGAGCCTGTTTGTTCGACCCATATGATCTGTTTGTGCTAATTCATCTTAATTGTTCATCGGCGAGGGGTTTAATGTTACAGAATTGGTTTGTGATTAATGAATCAATGAGTGTTTCCTACTGAACAGGGGCCTGTCTCTGCTGACTTGTCTCTCAAAGTGCCGGGCTAAGCCAGCTAGTACTACTGAGATGGCTGTTGCCTTGGAAAATAATCACAATAAATTATTGATATGATAAAAAAATTAAGTAATCATCCTATTATAACCCTAATATGATCATAATTAGTTTAGTTCAAGATAAGGTTATATAATGGTAGATGAGACAGTATTGTTGTAACGACTTTCCTCTTCTTCTGACGAGGAGTAAGAGATATCGGACCAATGTGCAGCGTGGTAAGTGTCCATTTTAATATATCAAACTGAACACTACAAAAATACAAAATAACAAAGTGA
>NC_036875.1:32004069-32049987 GCF_002910315.2 Salvelinus sp. IW2-2015 | reverse complement strand
CAGTGCCGATATGGGTGCAACACAGACACAGGAAACAACCACCCACAAAACACAAAGGAAAACAGGCTACCTAAATATGACTCCCAATCAGAGACAACGACTGACACCTGCCTCTGATTGAGAACCATACTAGGCCAAACACATAGAAATAGAACAGAACAAAACATAGAAAAACAACAGAATGCCCACCCTAACTCACGCTCTGAACAAACTAAAATAAGACATAAAGGAACTAAGGTCAAAACGTGACAGTACCTGAACCTATAGGGGGAGGTCTGGGGGGCATTTACGCCGGTGGCGGCTCTGGAGCGGGACGAGGACCCCCATCCACCATAGTCCTGGCCCATTTTGTGATACCATAGGAGCGGCGACCCTCGTCACCGACCCTGGATTTAAGACCCTAGTAAAGGGCACCACTGGACTGAGGGGCAGCTCCGAACAGGAGGGCGGCTCGGGCGGCTCCGGACAGACGGGCGGCTCAGGACAGGACGGGCGGCTCAGGACAGACGGCGGTCAGGACAGACGGGCGGCTCGGGCGGCTCAGGACAGACGGGCGGCAAAGGACAGACGGGCGGCTCAGGACAGACGGGTGGCTCTGGCCTGGAGAGAGAACCTGGAGGGAGGAGACGGAGAGACAGCCTGGTGCGTGGGCTGCCACAGGACCTACCAGGCTGGGGAGACCTACAGGAGGCCTGTGCTTGGAGGAGCACCGAAGGACCGGCTGTGGGAGCACTGGAGCGCAGCCTTGGCACCACTGCCCCAGGCTGGATGACTACTCTAGCCCGGACCCTCCAGAGTGCAGGCACAGGGTTGAACCGGGCTGTGGGTGAGCACTGGAGATCTGGTGCATACTACGCGCACCTCTCCCTTAGGCTCAATTCCCACATTCGCCCGGCACGAGTGGAGGGCAGGCATAGGACGCACTGCACCCTCCCAGCGCCACGGAGACACAGCACGCAGAGCCGGCGCAGGATACCCTGGACCGAAACGGCGTACCGGAGACCAGACACGCTGAGCCGGCACAATATGCCCTGGCTGGATGCCCACACTCGCATGACACTTTCGGGGGGCTGTCCTATAGCGCACCGGGCTATGGGCGCGTACTGGCAACACCGTGCGCTTGACCGCATAACACGGTGCCTGACCAGTATTGTAAGCGCTGTTACAATAAGCACGAGGAGTGGGCTCAGGTCTCCAACCTGACTTCGCCACACTCCCCGTGTGCCCCCTCCCCAAAAATTTTTAGGGCTGCCTCTCGTGCCTGTCGCGCTGCCGTGCTATCTCCTCATATCGCCGCCGCTCCAGCTTTCGCTGCCTCCAACTCTGCCTGGGCGGCGATATTCCCCAGCCTGTGCCCAGGGTCCTTTTCCGTCCAAAATCTCCTCCCATGTCCAGGAGTCCAGAACTCGCTGCTGCCGTTTACCACGCTGCTTGGTCCTTGGTTGGTGGGTGTTCTGTAACGACTTTCTCTTCTTCTGATGAGGAAGTAAAGAGATATCGGACCAATGTGCAGCGTGGTAAGTGTCCATTTTAATATATCAAACTGAACACTACAAAAATACAAAATAACAAAGTGAATGAACAAACGAAAATTGAAACAGTCCCGTATGGTGCAAACACAGACACAGGAAACAACCACCCACAAAACAGAAAGGAAAACAGGCTACCTAAATATGGCTCCCAATCAGAGACAACGACTGACACCTGCCTCTGATTGAGAACCATACTAGGCCAAACATAGAAATAGAACAGAACAAAACATAGAAAAACATAGAATGCCCACCCCAACTCACGCTCTGACCAAACTAAAATAGACATAAAAAAGGAACTAAGGTCAGAACGTGACAATTGTATATATTTATTGCAGAACACATTGTAAAAGCTGCAAAGGTCACAGTAAATTGAGTGGGACCATATACACACTGGAATTAACACACTGCTTAATGTAAAACTTCATTTGAATATTTTCCAGAGTGCCTTACCTTTCGAGTGAATTGTGGCATTACCACCCATGACTGTATTTGTTAGTGACAGAGACATGTTTGTTGCATTGATCAATGTTGACTCCTATAGGCTTCACCAAGTTAGATCCTAAGTAAATATGTTATTCACATATGTGACCCACCACCTTGATTCAGTCTTATGTAGCAATATTTGAAATTGTGTTTTTTACATTGGATAAAAGTAGACTCAGAGCTAGAAAATTGTATATCATACACTGCAGTTGAGGGAAAAATGGGAAAGTAATTCTGCTTTGAAAGTTGATAAATGTATCACCCCACCTTTGAATGTTTTGGTAGTAGTAAAAATACACTTTATCTAGTCCTTGGCCTACAGTGGGGCAAATAAGTATTTAGTCAGCCACCAATTGTGCAAGTTCTCCCACTTAAAAAGATGAGGCCTGTAATTTTCATCATGAGTACACTTCAACTATGACAGACAAAATGAGATTTTTTTTCTCCAGAATATCACATTGTAGGATTTTTTATTAATTAATTTGCAAATTATGGTGGAAAATAGTACTCCATGATCACTTTCAAAAAAGCCACAGTAGCAAGGATTATCTAGACATACTGAGCAGCTTATGTTATAGACAGAAGCATGCTACATGGCGGATCAAGCCGAACTCATCTCCCAGCATTTCCAGCCCATCCATCATCTCAGCCAAACATGGCTAGCGGCAAGGTTCCGGTCTTTTCCGTGGCTAAACCAACTAGGCTCGTAATTGAACAATTTTATTTCTATTTACAGATGGCATACAGGTTTGTAATTAAGGCACATGAAAAGTTCACATGTTCTAGAGGGCATTTATGCCAAAAAAAAGCATTTTGCTTACACAAAACGTTTGTTTTTGCTAGGGATTTTACTTTTGATACCAGATCTTCGAGGCATGCGTCGAAATCACTAAGCAGTGTACTTTGAAGCAGTGTGCCGATGCCTGTATCACTTTAGCAGAAGTACGTGGTCAATGGCGTCCGAAGCTTTCTTTTGATCACATGATCACCATCGAACAACCACATGATTGGTTTGGTAGAAGACAAAAAGGCTATGCTGCGCATGGACTACGGAGTGTTGGACGTCATCTATAATAATTTGGCTGCTCTAAATTTTTTTGACCAGCAGGTTCCACTAGTTGATCAAATCCTCTTGTAATGAACCTATTTAACTTCTCTGCGCTACGGATCCCTTTTACGGGATCACTTTCCTAAATAACCGCTAGAATTGCAGGGCGCCAAATGCATAAATATTACTAAAAATATTTATAATCATGCAATCACAAGTGAAATATACCAAAACACAGTTTAGCTTGTTGTTAATTAACCTCTAACGAGTCACAAACCCGGATCCGGGATCCCCCCCATCAAAAAAGCTGACTAGCATAGCCTAGCCTAAAGCCACAGGGATATCATATAATAAAATGTTCATGAAATCACAAGTCCAAGACACCAAATGAAAGATACACATCTTGTGAATCCAGCCATCATTTCTGATTTTTAAAATGTTTTACAGGGAAGACACAATATGTGATTTGATTAGCTAACCACCATAGCAAAAGACAACTTTTTTTTCCTGCATAGGTAGCTATCACAAATTCGACCAAAAAAAGATATAAATAGTCACTAACCAAGAAACAACTTCATCAGATGACAGTCTGATAACATATTTTTTATATAGCATATGTTTGTTCGAAAAATGTGCATATTTCAGGTATAAATCATAGTTTTACATTTCAGCCACCATCACAACTCTCACCAAAGCAACTAGAATAACTACAGAGACCAACGTGAATTACCTAAATACTCATCATAAAACATTTATGAAAAATACACAGCGTACAGCAAATGAAAGACAAAGATCTTGTGAATCCAGACAATATTTCAGATATTTTAAGTGTTTTACAGCGAAAACACAATTTAGCATTATATTAGCTTACTACAATAGCCAACCACACAGCAGCATTGATTCAAGCCAACAATAGCGATAACGAATAAACCAGCAAAAGATATTAGGCCTGCTACTTACTGTGTGCTGATCATAACCTATAGGAGCCAGCCAGGTCTCGCTGAGGCTGTGTGACATGCTGTTCTCCCTGTTATCTTGTTTCCCACTCTATCCAGACTGGACATGAAGGTTTCCCTTCAGGAAATACCACTGCAGGTTGTCTTGTTGCCTAACTTTGAACTAGTTTGTGTAGTTGACCTTAGGCCTCCTCCTCTGCCAGGTACGGTTACCTTGGCAGCAGAGTGGTTGTTGTTGTTGCCCTGGGGGTTGTTACCATGGAGATAGCCTCCTGTTGCACTGTACAAGCCATATACACAGCAATAGAGAGAGGGAGAACTCTCTAACTATCCCTGGGAAAAACAAGGATTGTAAAACCAAACACATACACAAATAGATCCAGTTCTGTGGGTCAGTAATGCTCATTTCATGCCCCTGTGCCATGGCAGCAGTAGCTGTGTTGTGGCTGTGGCCCAGGGACCAGGCTGTAGTGTGGCGCAAGGCCCAGGGCCCAGGGCTGCTGAGCCTGGCTGAAGAGACTCTCTCCTTCCCAGCTGCCACCTGGCACAGGCCAAAGGCAGAGCAGAGGGCTAAGGGGCCGATGCAGTAGTGGCCCAGAAATGAGAACAGGCCAGGGATTCATCCAACACCCAACCAGCCTTATTCAGGATCAACAGAGAGAGAGACACCCAGGGCCAGATGGTGATGTCAACATAGAAATATAATTAATGATAGTCATTTCATGCTACACTGTCCTTTGTTAAATCAGGGTGCTAAGACATATGAAAATTGGTGTTGTAAATACGTCAGTGGTCACCAGAATTTTGAGTCAAGATCGCTTTCGCAGTCAAAAAGCAAGCTGAGATCTACTGCTCAGATTTTTTTATTTTTTTTACATTAACCTCACACAAACAGTTTTGTAGGAATGAGGTTTGGGCAGTAGGCCTAATACATTATCACAGCATATTGGCTATATGATTGGCCTGCCAATATTGTTAATCAGACCTTATTATATTTCAAAACTCGAGCTTTGATAACAAAATAGATCAGTTGGTTTAGCACTTGAGGCACTGTGGAGCATGAATTCAAATAATTAGCTTTTTTTTTTTTTACTGGAGGACTGGTGGTACCTGTATCTGATGGTCAACGAGGTCAAAGTACGGAGAAGCGCGTTTTGTAATAGTGTTGAATAAAAACAGTGACAGTGCTGAATATAAACTCAAACATGAACTCACTCATAAAAACAGCAGCTCTTTGCTGTATTTGTTGACAGTCTCTGTGGTCATGGTTTTAAAAGTTATTAATAGTAGCTTTTTAAACTTAGCTGTGGCCAGGGTCATGGAAGCTCTGTAGCCATGTTGATTTGAGCTATCCAATTGGGCAGTGCAGTAGGTGCACTCGATGTAGTCACAGATTTGTTCGTTGGCTTTTGTACAGAAATATTTGGTAATCGACTAGGAACACCTTGAAGATCAACCAGTCAATTGTGATCGACCGGTTGGTGACCACTGCTCTACATAATGTAATCTTTTTTTATAGATATGATCATACTGTATGAATGCATAGGCAACAATAGTAAAATGGGCAGTCACTGTATCAGATATATATTTTGCTTTTACTCATAAAACATTATCGGTAAACTATTAGTGGTATGAGTCACTGATAGGAGAAAGACCAATTGGAGAGGTGCAAGGCACTGCCATAATATGTGGTCATTGGTTATTACTGCATTGTCGGAACTAGAAGCACAAGCATTTCGCTACACTCGCATTAACATCTGCTAACCATGTGTATGTGACAAATCAAATTTGGTTTGATATACATTATGTATGAGGAATGCATAGGCACTACTGTGTATGGGCATAACACACAGACACGAGGAGGCTGGTTGGAGGAGCTCATTGTAAAGGCTGGAATGGATTAAATGGAATGGAGTCAAATGGGGTTTCCAGATGTTTGATACCATTCCAGTCATGACAATACGCCTGTCCTCCTATAGCTCATCACACCAGCCTCCTCTGACACACAAAAACGCACAGGCTGTCATTTTTAAGTAGTTCATTGAGCTGCAGCACATGTAGAGAGGATTTGGCTGTGTACACTGTTACCCAGTCCAGGGCTTTGGAGGTCTAGATGGAAGAGAGAATTATTTGCATTCATTGTTACAACATATTGTAACATGGAATCTACGTGGAAAAGACATTGGATTTTTTAAATTTTTATTATAAGTAAACTGTTGTTTTGAGGGTGAATTTTCAACCCCAGAATTATGTCATCCCTGTAACCAATTTTCAACAGACATTGAATTTGTACCTTTGAAAACATCAAATCTTCAATGTTATATCCACTATCAGAAGAAAAAATAAACTATAGGCTGGACAGCATCTCCTACTGGAGAGTATATCTACAGCTATTAATTGATATTTGTCACTACTACCAATGTTCTATCGTGAGAAATCTTAAAAACGAAATAATATGTTGCTATCAAACTCATTCCAAAGGGTAGGTTTAACAGAGCAAATGAAATTTAACAATACTTTGTCATATATAATCAAATCAGTAGAGGCTGCTGAGGGGATGACGGCTCACAATAATGGCTGGAACAGAGCAAATGGAATGACATCAAACACATGGAAACCATGTTTGATACCATTCCACTTATACCGCTCAAGCCATTACCACAAGCCTGTTCTCCCCAATTAAGGTGCCACCAGCCTCCTGTGTCATCAACAGCTTTTATTTAAATTCAACCCAGGGATCAACTAAAAGCAGACAATACATGCAATGCCTTCAGAAAGTATTCACACCCCTTGATGACTTTTTCCATATTTTGTTGGTTTACAGCCTGAATTTAAAATGGATTACATTTAAGTGTTGTTTCATTGATCTACAAACAATACCCCATAATGTCAAAGTGGAATTATGTTTTTAGAAATGTGTACAAATTAATCGAAAATGAAAAGCTGAAATGTCTTGAGTCAAAAACTATTCAACTCCTTTGTTAGGGCAAGCCTAAATAACGTCAGGAGTAAAACATGTCTTAACAAGTCAGATAATTGCCTGGACTAACTATGTGTGCAATATTGGTGTTTAACTGATTTTTTAATGAATACCCCATTTCTGTACGGTCCCAGTGAATTTCAAGCACAGATACAAAGACCAGGGAGGTTTTCCAATGCCTCATAAAGAAGGGCACCTATTGCTAGGTGGGTAAAAATATATAAAAAAGCAGGCATTGAATATCCCTTTGAGCATGGGTAAGTTATTAATTACACTTTGGATGGTGTATCAACACACCCAGTCACTACAAAGATACAGGAGTCATTCCTAACTCAGTTGACGGAGAGGACAGAAACCGCAGTGATTTCACCATGAGAGCAATGGTGATTTTAAACCAGTTACCGAGTTAAATAGATGTGATAAGAGAAAACTGAGGATGGATCAACAACATTTTACTTACTCCACATTACTAACCTAAATTACAGAGTGAAAAAAAGGAAGCCTGTACGGAATACAAATATTCTAAAACATCCATCCTGTTTGCAATAAGGCACTAAAGTCCAAGATGGCATAGCAGTCAGGCGTCTTTGTCTTGTCGTGTCCCGTGTACATGCATCTTTTTTCTTCGCATATATTTTGTATATGTTTTTCATATTTTTTAACGTCAACTTCAACATACTCTCCTGCAACCTGGGTCACCGAATGTGGTATGGATCTGCTATTTTCCTTACTTTAGAACCAGAACCCCCAGCAGAGGCTAGCCAGCTAACTAGCTCCTAGCTAGTAGTCAGCTAGCCACTGCTAGCAGTCATCAGCTAACCTTTAGCCCGGACAACTCCTGCCAGTTTGCACAGCGCAATTCAACCCAGAGTATATCGGACTTCTTTTCTCCACATCTCCGGATTCCTACCACAAGCTCTGAACATTTTCACCTGGATCATCACAGCTAGCTAGCTGCTATCCGAGTGGCAACTCCTGGCTAACGTCTCTGTCACAAAGCAAGCACAAATTAGCCTGGAGCTAGTCTATGCTAGGCCCATCTCCCGGCTAGCTGAAGAGGTCCATCAGCCACTCCTTGGGCTACAATACCTACTTTGCCAATTGGCCTGGACTCCTTTTACTGCCGATACGGAGCCCTGCCGATCCATCCCGACTGGTCTGTCGACGTAACAGCACGAGGGGGCTACAACAGACTCCTCCATCACGACGTCCCCCTAAGGCCATTCTGCTAGCCTCGGCCCGTTAGCTGTCTGAATCGCCGTGTCTCCAGCCCGCCTAGCCACCTACTGGACCCTATGATCACTCGGCTACGCATGCCTCTCCCTAACGTCAATATGCCTTGTCCATTGCTGTTTTGGTTAGTGATTGTCTTATTTCACTGTAGAGCCTCCAGCCTTGCTCAATATGACTTAGCTAAACCTTTTCTTCCAACTCCCACACATGCGGTGACATCAACTGGTTTAAACGGTGTCTCGAGACAATAATGCTCTCATCGTCACTCAATACCTAGGTTTACCATCTCTGTATTCACATCCTACCATACCTTTGTCTGTACATTATGGCTTGAATCTATTCTACTGAGCCCAGAAACCTGCTCCTTTTACTCTCTGTTCCGAACGTACTAGACGACCAGTTCTTATAGCTTTTAGCCATACCCTTATCCTCCTCTGTTCCTCTGGTGATGTAGAGGTTAATCCAGGCCCTGCAGTGCCTAGCTCCACTCCCATTCCCCAGGCACTCTCATTTGTTGACTTCTGTAACCGTAAAAGCCTTGGTTTCATGCATGTTAACATAAGAAGCCTCCTCCCTAAGTTTGTTTTATTCACTGCTTTAGCACACTCTGCCAACCCGGATGTCCCAGCCGTGTCTGAATCCTGGCTTAGGAAGGCCACCAAAAACCCAGAAATGTCCAGCCCTAACTATAACATTTTCCGTCAAGATAGAACTGCCAAAGGTGGAGGAGTTGCAATCTACTTCAGAGATAGCTTGCAAAGTTCTGTCATACTTTCCAGGTCTATGCCAAAACAGTTCGAGCTTCTAATTTTAAAAATGAATCTCTCCAGAAATAAGTATCTCACTGTTGCCGCCTGTTATAGACCCCCCTCAGCTCCCAGCTGTGCCCTGGACACCATATGTGAATTGATTGCCCCTCATCTATCTTCAGAGTTTGTTCTGTTAGGTGACCTAAACTGGGATATGCTTAACACCCTGGCAGTCCTACAATCTAAGCTAGATGCCCTCAATCTCACAAAAATCATCAAGGAACCCACCAGGTACAACCCTAAATCCGCAAACATGGACACCCTCATAGATATTATTATCCTGGCCAACTTGCCCTCCAAATACACCTCTGCTGTTTTCAACCAGGATCTCAGCGATCACTGCCTGAATGCCTGCATCCGCTATGGGTCCGCGGTCAAATGATCACCCCTCATCACTGTCAAACGCTCTCTAAAACACTTCTGCGAGCAGACCTTTCTAATCGACCTGGCCCGGGTTTTCCGGAAGGATATTGACCTCATCCTGTCAGTCAAGGATGCCTGGTCGTTCTCTAAAAGTAATTTCCTCACCATCTTAAATAAGCATGCCCCTTTCAAAAAATGTAGAACTAAGAACAGATATAGCCCTTGGTTCACTCCAGACCTGACTGCCCTTGACCAGCACAAAAACATCCTGTGGTGGACTGCAATAGCATCGAATAGCCCCCGCGACATGCAACTGTTCAGGGAAGTCAGGAACCAATACATGCAGTCAGTCAGGAAAGCAAAGGCTAGCTTTTTCAAACAGAACTTTGCTTCTTGTAGCTCGAACTCCAACCCCGGCCAACAGTCCCCCCCCCCCCCCCGTAGCTAATTTGTCCGAGCCACCCCAGCTTCTCTTTCACCCAGATCCAGGCAGCAGATGTTCTGAAAGAGCTGCAAAACCTGGACCCATACAAATCAGCTGGGCTAGACAATCTGGACCTTCTCTTCCTAAAATTATCCGCCGCCATTGTTGAAACCCCTATTACCAGTCTGTTCATCCTCTCTTTTGTATCGTCCGAGATCCCTAAAGATTGGAAAGCTGCCGCGGTCATCCCCCTCTTCAAAGGGGGTGACACTTTAGACCCAAACTGTTATAGACCTATATCCATCCTGCCCTGCCTTTCTAAAGTCTTCGAAAGTTAAGTTAATAAACAGATCACTGACCATTTCGAATCCCACCGTACCTTCTCTGCTGTGCAATCTGATCATCAATGATGTTGCTCTTGCTGCTGGTGATTCCCTGATCCACCTCTATGCAGACGACACCACTCTGTATACATCTGGGCCTTCTTTGGGCACTGTGTTAATTAACTAACCTCCAAACGAGCTTCGATGCCGTACAACACTCCTTCCGTGGCCTCCAACTGCTCTTAACCTCTCTGGTACAAGTGGGACGCTAGCGTCCCACCTCGACAACAGCCAGTGAAATTGCAGGGCGCCAAATTCAAAACAACAGAAATCCCATAATTAAAATTCCTCAAACATACAAGTATTATCCACCATTTTAAAGATAAACTTCTTGTAAATCCAACTACATTGTCCGATTTCAAAAAGGCTTTACTGCGAAAGCACACCATGCGATTTTTAGGTCAGCACCTAGTCAAAGAAAACCATCCAGCCATTTTTCCAGCCAAAGAGAGGAGTCACAAAAAGCAGAAATAGAGATAAAATTCATCACTAACCTTGGATGATCTTCATCAGATGGCACTCATATGACTTCATGTTATACAATACATGTATGTTTTGTTCGATAAAGTTCATATTTATATCCAAAGATCTCAGTTTACATTGGCTCGTTATGGTCAGAAAGACATTGTCTCAAACAAACATCCAGTGAAAGTGCAGAGAGCCACATCAAATTACAAAAATACTCATCATAAACATTGATAAACGATACAAGTGTTAAACATACGAATAAAGATAAACTTCTCCTTAATGCAACCGCTGTGTCAGATTTCAAAAACTCTTTACGGAGAAAGCACACTTTGCGATTATGTTAGGTCTGCACCTAGCCACAGAAACCCATACAGCCATTTTCCAGCCAAGGAGAGTGTCACAAAAGTCAGAAATAGCATTAAAATTAATCACTTACCTTTGATGATCTTCATTTGCACTCCCAGGTCTCCATGTTAGACAATAAATGTTTTGTTCGATAATATCCCTCTTTATGACCAAATACCTCCTTTTTGTTCACGCGTTTTGTCCAGTAATCCGAATGCTTAAGGCGCGTGCACTAATAAGTCCAGACAAAGTTTTTAAAAAGTACAATAAAAATTAGTAGAAACATGACAAACGATGTTTAAAATCAATCCTCCGGTTGTTTTTGTCATAAATAATCAATAATATTTCAACCAGACAAAAGCTTTGTCAATAGGAAAGGAGAAACAAGAAAGGCGCGTTCCCGATCAGGCGCATGGCTGATGAATGGAAATTTCCACTGGCCACTGATTGAAAGTGGTGTATCTCCCTCATTATATAGAGTAAAAGCCTGAAACAATGCCTAAAGACTGGCCACATGTAGAGGAAGTCACAGAGCTCGTGAACTGGGTCCTAAGTCTTTGTATGGTGGATAGGCTTTCAATGGAAAAACAGCCTTTACAAAATAATAGTACTTCCTGGTTGGATTTTCCTCTGGTTTTCGCCTGCCATATCAGTTCTGTTATACTCACAGACAAAATCTACTAATTATATGCATATCCTATCTTCTGGGCCTAAGTAGCAGGCAGTTTAATTGGGCACGCTTTTCATCCAAAATTCCGAATGCATGCTTTTCAACCGTTTGCTGCCCGCACCCGCCCGCCCGACTAGCATCACTACCCTGGACGGTTCTGACCTAGAATATGTGGACAACTACAAATACCTAGGTGTCTGGCTAGACTGTACCCTCTCCTTCCAGACTCATATTAAACATCTCCAATCCAATATCAAATCTAGAATTGTCTTTCTATTTCACAGACAAAGCCTCCTTCACTCACGCCGCCACACTTACACTAGTACAACTGACTATCCTACCGATCCTCGACTTCGGCGATGTCATCTACAAAATAGCTTCCAATACTATACTCAGCAAACTGGATGCAGTCTATCACAGTGCCATCCGTTTTGTTACCAAAGCCCCTTATACCACCCACCAGTGCGACCTGTATGATCTAGTCGGCTGGCCCTCGCTACATATTCGTTGCAAGACCCACTGGCTCCAGGTCATCTATAAGTATATGCTAGGTAAAGCTCCGCCTTATCTCAGCTCATTGGTCACGATAACACCCACCCGTAGCACGCACTCCAGCAGGTATATCTCACTGGTCATCCCCAAAGCCAACACCTACTTTGGCCATCTTTCCTTCCAGTTCTCTGCTGCCAATGACTGGAACGAATTGCAAAAATCGCTGAAGCTGGAGACTTATATTTCCCTCACTAACTTTAAACATCAGCGATCTGAGCAGCTAACCAATCGCTGCAGCTGTACATAGTCCATCTGTAAATAGTCCACCCAATCTACCTACCTCATGCCCATATTGTTTTTATTTACTTTTCTGCTATTTTGCACACCAGTATCTTTACTTGCACATCATCATCTGCTCATGTATCACTCGTGTTAATCTGCTAAATTGTAATTACTTCGCTACTATGGCCTATTTATTGCCTACCTCCTCACACCATTTGCACACACTGTATATAGACTTTCTTTTTTTTCTATTGTGTTATTGTCTGTACGCTTGCTTATTCCATGTGTAACTCTGTGTTGTATGTGTCGCACTGCTTTGCTTTATCTTGGCCAGGTTGCAGTTGTAAATGAGAACTTGTTCTCAACTAGCTTACCTGGTTAAATAAAGGTGAAATACAAATATTTCGCCTTCAAAGAAGGCAGGAATCGTGGTCACAGGCAGGCAATTGTCATACACAGGTAGGCAAACTGGCAGGTGAATCAAAACTAGCACTGAAGGCTGTAACTGGTTCTCACAAACAAGCTAGGAAAAGGCTTAGTAGAGTCAAAACGAACAATACCTCACAAAGACACAAACAGAATGAACTGAACTAAATAAGGAGCTGATGAGACCAGGTGAGTAACTAACACAGGTGAAATCAATGAACAAAAATGAAATACAGGGCTACGTTCAAGAACACAAAGAAACAGGGCTACGTTCAAGAACACAACGAAACAGACCACAAGGTTGACTAAGAAAATTAATACAGAACCTTACATGTATTGTATAAGGCACAATCATAATCTTATTTCAGTTTTTTTTCTGGCTTGGGCTCATGAACCTATGTGTATGGGTGTTTTGAATTAATCATTACCTTAGAAAACGTTGTCCATTTAGTTAGTGTCAGGTTTTTAAATAACAACCACAACGACCATGTTTTACACAGTTTCAACCTGCTGTTGAACTTCTTTCTTCAAATTGAGCATCACAGTGAGGTGAGTTTTAAACACGGGATACTGTTTTGATGATGTGATTTTTGATTGCGTTTGCGTCAGAGTGCTTAAAGGAACAATAGAGCCCTGGTCGTTAGCAAGTTGGGTACTACCAAAGCATCTCCAGAGTGCATAAAAGAAGATTACCGTGACTCAATGATCACATAGAATTTTACTGCGGTCATGACTCATGACTGCCACTGTGGCAGTAATACGGTCACCGCAACGTCCCTACTCAGTACTGTACTGTATTGTACTGTGCTCTACTCACTGTACTCTACTGTTTTCTACTCTACTGTGCTATCCAAACTTGTGAAACATACGTCTATGATAGGTTCAGTCCGGTCCGTCTGTGGGCGTTAACATCAAGGCCAGTGTCGGTCAGTGGGTGACAGTAAATGGAAAGAGAGAGGGCGGCTCATGGGTAGGTGTCAGTAAGAGCTGGGAGAGGTGACATTAATTGGAGAGAGAGAGACACAGAAACAGAGACAAAGAGGTTGTCCAGACCACCAGAATCATAAAGAAAACAGTTATGAGCTGAACATAACAGTATGCCATAGGAAGCGAGTAATCCAACTGTGGTTTGTGACTATTATGATTTCCCATTGTAGCCAATTCAGTAGCAGTAATTACGTTACTGATTTGTAGGTTATTGAATTACGAGTTTTGATCACTTAATAATTAATAAACTGAATTTATATCAGTAAAATCACTACAACTAATCGGTAGGTCTACCATTACTTGTTACTTCTGCAAACATTATAATCCTGTCACGCCCTGACCTTAGAGAGCCTTTTTATTTTTCTATTTGGTTAGGTCGGGGTGTGATTTGGGTGGGCATTCTAGTTTTTCTATTTCTTTGTTGGCCGGGTATGATTCCCAATCAGAGGCAGCTGTCTATCGTTGTCTCTGATTGGGGATCATATTTAGGCAGCCTTTTCCCACCTGTTGTGTGTGGGATCTTGTTTTTGTATTGTAGCCTTTTTGCACTACAAAGCGGTATGTTCGTTTTTGTTACTCTTTATTGTTTTGTTGCTGGTTCACATTAATAAACATGATGAACGCCTTGGTCCAATCCTTCCAACAACGATCGTTACAAATTCTCCCTTCTCATGTGGGGGAGAAATGTTAAACTATCTTAAAGATACTGTATGTGGGTTTTTGGTAATGAAATAACAAAGCACAAGGCAATATTTCTTAAACAATATTATCTTTTGATGTATTTCTGATACCCTTTAAGACTCTTTCTGATGCTTACTAAGACCCCTTTTCCATCTGTTTATCCAGAAATCATAGCCTTTACTTATGCCTGATATTTAAGATGGAAAATGGTTGAAAAATGTATTCATGCCTTTATTTCCCTAAAATATAGCCTCTGCTTTCATTTGACACCCAAGTTTGAAACTTGGTTTAAAACTCATTCTCTGCTGTTGGTTTGAAATGTGCAATCAGCCCTTTTTGCCTTGCTTCGCTGTGCTATGCCTCAGTGCTCAGTAAAAAGGAGCAGAGATTAAGCTCTCAGCCTCAGACAGACTGTCACAGTCACAGGTATCTGCTGCTCACCGACTAATAAAGGACATTTGTCTGAGACAGCCCTTGCAGTCGCAACTCCGAAACAATAGCATTTCTTCTAGGACCGTTTTTGATACTGTTATTTACCAGAGAGGCTAAGGATGAATTACACTTAATCAGAATGGATGCGATGGCTTGTGTGTTGCAAGCCAAGTGTTGCAAGTGGATGTACTGCCTCATGGTTTTCTAAATAGTTCCAGACCCTTCATACTTGGTGTTGTATCTTCCTGCTGATGTCTGCTAAGTTATTTGAAATATCTTTACTTGCAACCGAAAGGTTGCTGGTTCAAATACCTAAGTCCGGAAAAGGGGCAAAATCTGTCGATGTGCCCTTGACCAATGCACTTAACCCTAATTTGCTCCAGGGGTGCCCTACTACTATAGCTGACTCTATAACACATTTCACTGCACCTATCCGGTGTATGTGACAAAACATACTAGATCTGACCTTCATCTCTTTACTGGACAGAAGTTAACAAAAGGTGTGTAGGGTCAGAGAGGTAGGAGGGGAATGGCTGTTGTGGTGGTTGAGTTACCCACTTCCCTCCACACTGTGCATTAGCCCACCGTGCACTGAGGTGAGAATTTATGGTAGTGCATTGTAAGGGCAGGGTGTTATAAATAGTAATGATTCATCACCTTAAGGTCACAGCAGGTCTTTGCTTAAGGTATTGATATTAGCAGGCGATTAGCTCTCATCATGGTCATTAGCTTATATCATGGGCAATAAACACAATTCTAATCTGAATGGAAATATTGGCATTGAACAATGTATATATATAAACTACTCCGAGTCAACACTGATTGTTGAAAGTTTGTGAAGAAGAGACGAGGAGGTTGTTTTCAAACATTCATGCTTTCATCTATCAGTGGTTTGATAGATTGGTAGTGAAGAGGAGAAAGAGCTGTTGATTTTGGTTGATTCCGGTAATTTCTCGCTCCAGTTGGCTCAATTGACACATTGTAAATCAGCCGTGTAAACTGTCTTTTTATGTAGCATAGCCAGTAAACAGAGGTTGGAATGGGATGGAGTGAATGAGAGCCTGGGCATAGGAGAGGTTAACGCCTGGACCGATCTGTCTCTCACGGTGTTGCTCACATCATACTGTATGGTGACTCTTCCACCTCACTAGGACTGGGGCACTTTTATTTTTCTCTCTGTCTCTCTCTTTATCTTTCTCTCTCACTCTCTCTTTCTCTCCCTGATCACACACTTCTTTTTCTCTTCTGTCCCCTCCAAAGATAATTAATGTCTTTCTGGGGACAAAATCAAAGGCATGATGCAAGTCATGCAATCACAGGTGTGAGGCAGGAGCTGGAGCTGAGAGGGAAAAACCACACACCCCCTTCACCCCTGACTGTATAGCAGTCTGAACAAGCTCTAAGTATGGAGGGGATGAAATCATCTGTTTATTCGTTTATTTTGTCATGAGATGAGAACGACGAGCACCTCTGCTGATGATTCATTATTGTCAAGTTGAGGGAAACCCTCACAATCAATCACTCTGCTCTGAGCTTAAATTTTACCTTGATTGGCAATTACACACCATTGTTCACAGCAACAGATCGCTCCGTTAATAATATTATTAGGTGGTGACTCAGTCACTGCTGTTCTGTGGCTATGAAAATGGGCCTTTATCCTGTTTTGATTTGGTACTCATAAAGGCTTTTGAATTTCTAATGTTAATGTGCATTGTGCAAACATGAACCACCATTAGAGTTTTAGTGAACAGTTTTTGATGTTTGACAAATTATTATGCACCCTGATTGTTCTGCTATCCCCTGAAGCAAACTGACTTGTTTCTTGTAATCAAGTGATGGCTTGTCACTTCACTGACGTGGTGTCTGTTCCGTTCACATCACTGGATAAGCAACCTGCTCTCATTAGTATTTCAACTTTCATTTGAGTTAAGAGACAGAAACAGCGAGAGAGAGAGCCAGAGCGAGAGCGAGAGAGAGAGAAAGAAAGAAAGATAGAAAGTGACAGTCTCATCACCTATGGAACAGACCTAATTATCGGAGAATACAAACACTGCAGCACAACAATTACATTGCTGCTTTGAGAGATTCCCTTCTTCCATGTAATCCAAAAACAAAATACAAACAAGGCATGTTTATTGCCTCTTGGTACAGTAGTGTATATACATGACTTTGTGTGTGTGTAGATGCATGCATACATCCAAAACCAGCCTTTTAGATTACAGCCACCAAGTACACTACACCACTGACATTTCACACTCTGATAATGACAAACTTGATTTTGAACATGCCTTATAAGATTGACCGGCTGACTGTAGATATATTTTTTTAAATTTTATTTCACCTTTTTTTAACCAGATAGGCCAGGTAGGCCAACAAGTTCTCATTTACAACTGCGACCTGACCAAGATAAAGCAAAGCAGTGTGACAAATACAACAACACAGAGTTACACATGGGATAAACAAACGTAGAGTCAATGACACAATTGAAAAATCTGTATACAGTATGTGCAAATGAAGTAAGGAGGTAAGGCAATAAATAGGCCAATAGTGGCAAAGTAATTACAATTTAGCAATTTACACTGGAGTGATATATGTGCAGATGAGGATGTGCAAGTAGAAATACTGCTGTGCAAAAGAGCAAAAAAACTAAAACAAATATGGGGATGAGGTAGGTAGTTGGTTGGATGGGCTATTTACAGATGGGCTGTGTACAGCTGCAGCGATCGGTAAGCTGCTCTGACAGCTAACGCTTAAAGTGCAGAGGGCAGCTGGGAGGAGGTGCTCTTATTCTCCATGGACTTTACAGTGTCCCAGAACTTTTTTGAGTTTGTGCTACAGGATGCACATTTCTGTTTGAAAAAGCTAGCCTTTGCTTTCCTACTGCCTACAGTATATTGGTTCCTAACTTAACTGAAAAGGTGCATATTGCGGGGGCTATTCGATGCTAATGCAGTACGCCACAGGATGTTTTGTTGCTGGTTAAGGGCAGACATGTCTGGAGTGAACCAAGGGCTATATCTGTACCTGGTTCTACATTTTTTGAATGTGGCATGATTATTTAAGATGGTGAGGAAAGCATTTTTAAAGAATAACCAGGTATCCTCTTCTGACGGAATGAGGTCAACATCCTTCCAGGATACCCGGGCCAGGTCGATTAGAAGGCCTGCTTGCTTAAGTGTTTTAGGGGGCGTTTGACTGTGATGAGGGGTGGTCGTTTGACCGCAGACCCATTACGGACGCAGGCAATGAGGCAGTGATCGCTGAGATCTTGATTGAAGACAGCAGAGGTGTATTTGGAGGGCAGGTTGGGTAGGATGATATCTTATGAGGGTGCCCTAGTTTACGGATTTGGGGTTGTACCTGGTAGGTTCATTGATAATTTGTGTGAGATTGAGTGCATCACGCTTATATTGTAGGATGGTCGGGGTGTTAAGCATGTCCCAGTTTAGGTCATCTAACAGCACGAGCTCTGAAGATAGATGGGGGGGCAATCAATTCACATATGGTGTCCAGGGCACACCTGGGGGCAGAAGGTGGTCTATAGCAAGCAGCAACGGTGAGAGACTTGTTTCTGGAAAGGTGGATTTTTAAAGTAGAAGCTCAAATTGTTTGGGCACAGACCTGGATAGTAAGACAGAACTCTGCAGGCTATCTCTGCAGTAGATTGCAACTCTGCCCCCTTTGGCAGTTCTATCTTGTCGGAAAATGTTGTAGTTAGGGATGGAAATTTCAGGGTTTTTGGTGGCCTTCCTAAGCCAGGATTTAGACACTGCTAGGACATCCAAGTTGGCTGAGTATGCTAAAGCAGTGAATTAAACAAACCTATGGAGAAGGCTTCTAATGTTAACATGCATGAAACCAAGGCTTTTGCGGTTACAGAATGAGAGCGCCTGGGGAATGGGAGTGGAGCTAGGCACTGCAGGGCCTGGATTAACCTCTACATCACCAGAGGAGTAGTAGGATAAGGGTACGTCTAAAGGCTATAAGAACTGGTCATCTAGTCCATTCGGAACAGAGAGTAAAAGGAGCAGGTTTCTGGGCGCGGTAGAATAGATTCAAGGCATAATGTACAGACAAAGGTATGGTAGGATGTGAATACAGTGGAGGTAAACCTAGGCATTGAGTGACGATGAGAGAGGTATTGTCTCTAGAGACACCATTTTTACCAGGTGAGGTCAGCGCATGTGTGGGAGGTGGAACAAAAGGCATAAGCTAAGGCATATTAAGCAGGGCTGGAGACTCTACAGTGAAATAAGACAATAATCACTAACCAAAACAGCAATGGACAAGGCCTATTGACATTAGGGAGAGGCATGTGTAGCTGAATGATCATAGGGTCCAGTGAGTAGCTAGGCGGGCTGGAGACACGGCGATTCAGATAGCTAACGGGCCGGGGATAGCAGGCTAGCAGAAAGGCCTTAGAGGGACATCGTGATGGAAGAAGTCTGTTGTAGCCCCCTCGTGAGGTTACATCGGCAGACCAGTCATGATGGATCAGCAGGGCTCGGTGTAGTAAAAGGGTCCAGGCCAATTGGCAAAATAGGTATAGTAGTCCAAGAATTTGGCTGATGAACCTCTTCAGCTAACAGTCCGATATTCTCTAGACAGCTAACGGGCTGCGGCTAGCAGGCTAGCAGATGGGCATTCAGGGGACGTCGCGACGGAGGAGCCTGTTGAAAACCCTCCTCGGGTGGATTACATCAGTAGTCCAGTCATGATGAATCGGCAGGGCTCTGTATCAGTAGTAAAAGGGGTCCAGGCCAATTGGCAAAATAGGTATTGTAGCCCAAGGAGTGGCTGATGGACCTCTTCAGCTAGCCGGGAGATGGGCCTAGCATAGGCTAGCTCCAGGCTAATTGGTGCTTGATACGGGACAGAGACGTTAGCCAGGAGTAGCCACTCGGATAGCAGCTAGCTAGCTGCGTGAAAGGGTTCTAGCTGGTGATAAGGTTCAGCTTGCGGTAGGAATCCGGTCATATGGAGTTGAATAAGTCCGATATGCTCTTATGCCATTCCTGGCGCAAATATGCAAGCAGCTCGGCTTTGTTTGATGGTTTTTGACCTTCCTCTTGATCACATTCCAGAGGTTTTCAATGGGGTTCAGGTCTGGAGATTGGGCTGTCCATGACAGAATCTTGATCTGGTGGTCCTCCATCCACACCTTGATTGACCTGGCTGTGTGGCATGGAGCATTGTCCTGCTGGAATAACCAATCCTCAGAGTTGGGGAACATTGTCAGAGCAGAAGGAAGCAAGTTTTCTTCCAGGACAACCTTGTATGTGGCTTAACTCATGCGTCCTTCACAAAGACAAATCTGCCCAATTCCAGCCTTGCTGAAGCACCCCCTGATCATCACCGATCCTCCACCAAATTTCACAGTGGGTGCGAGATATTGTGGCTTGTAGGCCTCTCCAGGTATCGCACCATATAAATAATAAAACCAGAGAAACTGATAATTTTGCAGTGGTATCTTAATTTTTGCCAGAGCTGTGTGTGTATATACAGTGGGGAGAACAAGTATTTGATACACTGACAATTTTGCAGGTTTTCCTACTTACAAAGCATGTAGAGGTCTGTCATTTTTATCATAGGTACACTTCAACTGTGAGAGAAGGAATCTAAAACAAAAATCCAGAAAATCACATTGTATGATTTTTAATTAATTAATTTGCATTTTATTGCATGACATAAGTATTTGATACATCAGAAAAGCAGAACTGAATATTTGGTACAGAAACCTTAGTTTGCAATTACAGAGATCATACGTTTCCTGTAGTTCTTGACCAGGTTTGCACACACTGCAGCAGGGATTTTGGCGCTCACCATGAATGAGGAAAGCTATGATTGAGTTGGAGTCACGGTATACTGGTTGAGTCAGAATTTATGAAGCTGGCTAAAAGCAGCTTTGGGATGTACCCGCATCTCATACGAACCTTCTCCAGATCCTCAGGTTTCGGGCTGTCGCTGGGCAATACGGACTTTCGGCTCCTCCAAAGATTTTCTATTGGGTTCAGGTCTGGAGACTGGCTAGGCCACTCCAGGACCTTGAGATGCTTCTTACGAGCCACTCCTTAGTTGCCTTGGCTGTGTGTTCGGGTCGTTGTCATGCTGGAAGACCCAGCCACGACATCTTCAATGCTCTTACTGAGGGAAGGAGTTGTTGGTCAGATCTCGCGATACATGGCCCATCCATCCTCCCTTCAATACGGTGCAGTCGTCCTGTCCCCTTTGCAGAAAGCATCCCCAAAGAATGATGTTTCCACCTCCATGCTTCCACGTTGGGATGGTGTTCTTGGGTTGTACTCATCCTTCTATTCCTCCAAACACGGCGAGTGGAGTTTAGAGCAAAAAGCTCTATTTTTGTCTCATCAGACCACATGACCTTCTCCATTCCTCCTCTGGATCATCCAGATGGTCATTGGCAAACTTCAGACGGGCCTGGACATGCGCTGGCTTGAGCAGGGGGACCTTGCGTGCGCTGCAGGATTTTAATCATGACGGCGTAGTGTGTTAATATGGTTTTCTTGAGACTGTGGTCCCAGCTCTCTTCAGGTCATTGACCAGTCCTGCGTGTAGTTCGGGCTGATCCTCACATTCCTCATGAATCATTGATGCCCCACGAGGTGAGATCTTGCATGGAGCCCCAGACCGAGGGTGATTGACCGTCATCTTGAACTTCTTCCATTTTCTAATAATTGTGCCAACAGTTGTTGCCTTCTCACCAAGCTGCTTGGCTATTGTCCTGTAGCCCATCCAGCCTTGTACAGGTCTACAATTTATCCCTGATGTCCTTACACAGCTCTCTGGTCTGGCCATTGTGGGAGGTTGGAGTCTGTTTGATTGAGTGTGTGGACAGGTGTCTTTTAATACAGGTAACGAGTTCAAACAGGTGCAGTTAATCAGGTAATGAGTGGAGAACAGGAGGGCTTCTTAAAGAAAAACTAACAGGTTGTGAGAGCCGGAATTCTTACTGGTGGGTAGGTGATCAATACTTATGTCATGCAATAAATGAAATGAATTACTTAAAAATCATACAATGTGATTTTCTGGATTTTTGTTTTAGATTCCGTCTCTCACAGTTGAAGTGTACCTATGATAAAAATGACAGACCTCTACATGCTTTGTAAGTAGGAAAACCTGCAAAATCGGCAGTGTATCAAATACTTGTTCTCCCCACTGTATATGTGTGTATATTTGAATAATTTTGATATAGAGATATATATATATATATATATCTCTATATCAAAATTATTCAAATCTTTAAGATAAAATTCAAACAGAGAGGGCTCTTAGATACACTTGAATGGCTAGGCCTGCTATGATTTAAAACCACACACTATTAAAGAGACTTTGATATTACTGTCCGGAATTGATATGGTAAAAACAGTGTGGTGAGGCAGAAGTACAAAAACTCACACCAATACCATTATCAGATAACACCTTGAAATGAAGAATTTATGCTATTGGTAGCAATCAAGAGGAAACTGACTGATGACTCAAAAACTCCACAGCTTATGCTCTCCAAATGGACATTTGCTGTGAAGGCCTAGATGCTCATGCATTGACTTTTGTTCGATATACTGTTCATGTCGGGGGATGCTATTCACGAGGACATATTGTTCTGTCTCACGATTGCAACTGCACAGAGGATGTTCAGTGTGCTGTGTGGCTATATTGACGAAAAACAGATTCCATGGGATCGAATGGTGGGCTTTTGCTCAGATGGGGCTCCATCTATGGCGGAACGGCAGGCAGGCCTCTGCACTCTAGTTATGAATGTGTCTCCCTCTGCCATATTGAGGCATTGTATGAAACACTGAGGCTTGGTGTTATCGAGAGGGGGTGTTGCAAAGATTTTTTTGCATTGAGAAAGAAACTGTTGTCATTCACAATGCAAGTTAAAAAAAACACTTGGTTGACTTTCTGTGATTTTAAAATGTGTCTTATTGCCTATGTATCAGACATATTTGGAAAACTGAACAAGCTGAACGTAAGCATGCGGGGAAATACAAAACCATTCTACATATGAGTGACTGAATCAGTGGACTCAGAGGAAATAATTCTTATTAGAGAGTCTTTCAAAAGGGAACCATGCCCTTCTCTCAGCTGTGCATGTTTCTAACAGAACACCGCATCAGTAAGTGTCCCACACGATTGATGACTGCTCACTTCCAACGCTTGGAAGAGCACTTTGGGACATAATTCCCAATCAGTTTGACTGTGATCCTGGTTCAGTTGACATGCCAGTAAGTGAAATCGAACAGCTGATCAAGCTGGTATGTGACCGAATGCATTCCCCAGTAACTACGGAGGAGTTTTTATTTCCTGAGTCAAAGAGAATAAATACACTGCCGTGTCCCTCTGAACTTGAATACCACGTTAAAAACAACTGGGAACTTAGCTCTGACATGGAAAACTCGTTTTGAACGGTCATCCAACTCAGATTTCGAACTCGGGCCTCTTTCTAGAGCTCCAACTTTCCGACGTGAAGATCACTGACTTCTTCATTTAACTTCATATTTTTCTTAGTTCCCAATTGTCTCGAAAGCACAAACAGTGCTCTCGTCAGCATTAAAACCAAATATTGATCCACACCCCCAGACTTTGAGAAGCTCCTACGTGACATGCATCAAGCACACCCATCTCATTAGTGGTAAGATACATTATGTCAGACTAATTTGGAATTGACTGTCATAGCCCCACATTAAAATATGTGATTGTGAGTTGAGAAGCCAATCAGAAATACTGTTAAAATATAATTCAATTGACTGCTATAGCCCCAATTTCAAAAATTAACATTGGCTGTGAATTAATTATATACATTTTTGGGGGTCACAAGAATTTTCAGATATCAAAATGGGGTCGTGTGCCAAAAAAGTTTGGGAACCCCTGCATTAGTTCCTTTTAGGTAGCAATTGTACCTGGGTATTGAGGGTACACAAAATAAATGTGTTCCCTGGGAAACAGAAATGTACCTTCACATTGTACCCATTTGTGAGAACGAGAGTGTGATAATAGTACCTTAATATTCAAAATATGGGGTACAAAAATGTACCCTTATACTCTTTATCCGCACATGTACCCTAAAAGGTAGCAAACAGTAACATGTGAGATCACATGAGTACCTCTGAAGGTACATGTTTACACCCCAGGGAGCAATACCATACCCTTATTTCTAAGAGTGTAGGGAACTACGAATGTAGTTTGAATATTTCTGACTATCAAAGTGTCAACCTAGAACCAGCCTCCACTGGTCAAAGAATTCAAAGAGAAATGTCCGAGACAAAGAGCTGTTGAAGAATTACAATATGCTCCTCCTCTAAAACCAGTGAAGCATCTAGCCTCGTAGCGTAAATCTCCAGAAAGAGCTTGAATTTGGGGCTTCATTCAAAGTTTAGGAGCTTGCCTGAGGGGATTTGTCTCACCCTATTACAGTATGTTGATGTGCCTAATTCATCTCACTGTAAAGTTTCCCAACTAGAAATGCAGAACTGGGTGATAGAGAGAGGAGGGGCCATCATTTCACTGTTGTGGTCTTCAAAGTGATTTTCTGTCCTATTTAGATTATATGTACTTTTCTATGGTAAATTTTACTAGGATAGTCCATCATTTGATGCAACAGGTGTATTGAGCTTCTGTTCATTCCTTTATAGCTATCCACAAATTCTATAAACATCCAGGAGTGCTGTGCCTTTAGAATGCCTGGTCTTGATTCTATCATGTATTTGCTACGTCAGCATTATAACAATGACTGATGTCTCAGCCCATGTGTAGGAGTGACACGTCACTTGCTAGTTAGGCTATTCAATCTCTGGTCATTTGGAATAGCCACTTTACAACTACGCTTGCAGATACAATTCTGATATCAACCTGTCCACACAGTTAGTTTGTGATACTTGAATGAAAACGTGGCAGGTAATTCGACAATATTTTAGGGATTGGATGAAATTGCATTAAAATTACATTCTCTGAATTTGTCTGTCTGTGTGCTGTTCTCGGGGTCTGTGGTAATGTGTTTCTCAGGGATTGGTCGGTCAATCTAACGGACATATCAAGCACATAGAGTCTTCATTGTTCATGATTTTCAGAGAGAGACAGTCAGTCTTATTTTAGAGTGACAGTCTGTCACAGATTAAAATGGCTGTTAACAGATTATAACACCTTGGATGGTCTCTAGGTGTGGCAGCCCTGGGGGACCTTTCTGCAGATAGCACCTCAAACCTCCTTCATTTTTATATCCACCTCAATGCAATCACCTTGTCTCTTCCCGGCAGCTAGTGTTTCCCAGAGGACACATGGGGTGCTTCATTATAGTGAGTCCCCTTACCGTCCATCCTCCACTCTACTGTGGCCTAATGACTTTCTACACAGCATAGCCACGGATTAAAGCTCTGAAGCTCCTCCTCCTTGTTTTCCTTTTTCCTCTTGCCTTTCCTTCTCAGGAGAGAAGATGCAGTCAAAGCTGTAGCAGAGTGCAGACGTGTTTTATATTTATTCGTAGTACGAGAAAATGAAAATGGCATTGCCCTTTGCTGCATTGAATTGATGTTCCCATTGTAGGATTTAAAGCTTATGTTATATAGAGAGAGGCCAGCTAATCCACATACAGCTAGACAGTAAGTAGCTTTTTAGTGACTACACAGTTATCAGCGTTATGGTGGTGCTAAGGGATTCATTTTATGAAGCAAACAGAAGAGCCTGCTTGTGTTACAGCAAACCTGGTTGTTTAAAAGAAGTAGCCAGTATAATCGTATTATATAGGAGGAAAGTTGATTGGACATAGATGTATAGAAATACAGAATGCTGATGGTTGCATTTTTTTTTTACCATGTTCATAATTACAGTAGTTTATGGGTGATTGACGGTTAATCACGGGCTGCTCTTGCCCTCAGACCACCTATTGAGTAGCCTGTGAAAATGGTTATGGTTATTAGAAGGGGGACTGGGCTCATAGATGTAGATAGAGCTTATTAAACAAGACAAGAACAGATCCTAAGAAAGATGGATCTTAGGAGCTTTCATAATATTTTTTATATGATTTCCAATACCTTATTTGAGGGGATTGTATGTCGTTCATCAAAGTGAATAGTAAATTGGGACTCCACTATTTCTTAAAGTCATGTTGAGTATTGGTGTCAAAACAGTCTCATTGATAAATCCCTGTCATTGTAGCAGCAAACGATTTGCAACTGTCAAGCTAAAAGAGCACAATGATGCTTCTCCCATCTTATTATTATTCACACTTCAATAGATAGTGGTAAGAATTATACACATCAAGAGGAATGGTATGAGCAAGTAATATTCCTCGTAGTGTAAGACTATTAGTGTACGGTTCAGTGTGTGTATTTTGAATTGTAAAACTACTGTTAAGCCGTGCATTCTAACTAGCTCATGGCACATGCACTGCATGTTAACTATTACAGGGAGTGAGATGTGTTGTTGGCAGATGAACTGAAACAGGCAGAGAATATGAGCTGCCTTTAGAAGCTTATTTAAACTTTAAATAGAAAAATAAATGCAATCGTTACTGTATGCCTGTGTCGACGGCAACACTTCATGTCATTAGTTACTTGAGTAGGGGAACAACTTTGGTTTTAGAAGTGGGGGGGACATATTTTCTGTTTTATTTTATCTAGTCAGATAAACACTCCAAACAGCCTACCCGACCGCTCGGAGCCGTCCACATGGTTCTAAAGCACACTGTTGCCTCGTTTTGTATCACATTCCAATGATGAAACTGGCGGGGGGACAAAAATGCAATTTCAGAATGTGGAGGGGACATGTCCTCCCTGTCCCCAGTGAAAGTTGCGACCCTGTACTTGAGGATATATTTGAATGACTTGTGGTAGTCTGCTGTGATTTAAAAGGAAGGCCTCCAACTGATGCACATTGATTGGATGCTTGTTGCTCATAAACCTGTGTCAGCCCATACTCAGCCAGCCATGGTAAAACTCAGCCGCCACAGTGCGCACATCAAAAACAATAACAACTGCTAACACAAAATCAATTTTTTGTTGTTGTTGTTGTCCCCCTTATCTTGTCATTCTGAAATAGTTTTTTGGTATTCTCAAGTTGTGCCCCAGGAGCATAGTTCTCTGTAAGTATTGGAAGTAAGAGGGTAAATTGTTCCACTTTCAGATGCATAGAGCATGTTCTACACTGTAAACCACACTGGTCTGTCATTACTTAAAACATTTGAGTAAGCACGTTGCACTTAATATATCTGAGTACAGTTACTTGAAGTGTTTTTGTAGTAATTACTGAAACTGATATAGTCACTGTGACCCTGTAAGGGTTCAGATTTGAGTTGTATCAGCTTGAAAATGTTGACTAACGCCCCCACTAAGCCATGCCTTTAAGTTTCAAGTTTTATAGGGAAATGTCAAAATGTTTCAACTTAATATGTATCACCTCCGGCACCACCCCAACATCAACATATGTGAAAAAGACACGTTTCTATGAGTAAAAAGATAGAGAAAGACCAATTAGTAGATAACTAGTTGACAATTAGTGGGCAGGGCCTACTCACAATTGGTAAAAATCACACGATGCACACCGATGGTTTCATTGGAAACACATATCTTCCTCTATCTTTTCTACTACAAAACATAGAAATGCACCATTTTCACATATGTTGAGATGATGAATATGAAGTTGATACATTTTGAAGTCATGTGCAAAACTATAGTGAAATGTCTTTCTTGCAAGCTCCAAACCCAACAATGCACTAAAATAACATAAGGTAGAATTCAATTTCCCAGTGTGCCTTGCCTTTTAGACTGAATTGTAGAGTTACGGTAAATGTGACAGAGACATGGTTGTTGAATTTGTTCAGTTTCAGGACTGTAGCCTTCACCAAGTGAGTTCCTAGGTGAAAACTATCATTATAATTACACTCTTTATGACCGTGCATAACATATCCTATAAGGCCTTATTTAGAGGCCTAGCTTTACCCTAATACAGTGGCCTGAAATACATGGTTTACAGGCCATATCAGGGCTGCGAGTAGGTTTGCAAATAAAAAAAATATCCTGGTTGGATGATCTCCAGGAATCTTTCAACTGGGATTTCTGGAAAACATGGGACGTTTACCAGAATTTGCAACCCTACCAGCAAGTCACATTATGCTTGCTTGCAAAGTGATGTGTAATTCCTAGTTAGGATATCCAACAGTTAGAATTTTATTCACCCGCTATCTGCTTTCATAACAATTGCGAGGGTTTGGATTAGGAACAGTGTGAGAAAACTACCTAAAACAATTAAACTGGAACTACCATTTCAGTAACGGTTACAAAAAAATCGAACTAAATGATTGCATTAGTTTAGAAAAATGTATGTTATTTATCTTTGTGTAGCATAAGATGAATCACTCAATGTACATGCAAAAACACAGATATTAAGAACAATTCCAGAACATCAGCCTGCAGTAGAGCATACTGGGTAAAAAAAGTGCACTTGTTACCATAATAAACAATTATAATAATTTTGCTGTGACTTCTCATGTAGTTTTGAGTCAGTACCACATACATCTTTTAAGTAATAATAATGATTTGATTGACTTTGAGTTCAATTTACTAGAAGTATTTGAGTAAAGAATTCCTTGGGATTAACAGGTCAGTTCTATGTTCTGTGTCTTCTATTTTCCATGTTCAGGTACTTCAAATCCATTTGAAAATAAATGTCATAAATGACATCAAGGAGATATCCACAAAATGCTTATCTGACTGATTATATGCAGAGCCTTTATGTACACATAATTAGATTAGATTGGATGAAGTTTATTAGTCACATGCACAGGGATGCAGATGTAATTGCAGGGTACAGTGGAAATCTTATGCTCCGGGCTCCAACAGTGCAAGTCTGTTGTGGAATTTGAGCCAATCAGTTGTGTTGTGACAAGGTAGGGGTGGTATACAGAAGATAGCCCTATTTGGTAAAAGACCAAGTCCACATTATGGCAAGAACAGCTCAAATAAGCAAAGAGAATCGACAGTCCATCATTACGTTAAGACATGAAGGTCAGTCAATACGGAACATTTCAAGAACTTTGAAAGTTTCTTCATGTGCAGGCGCAAAAACCATCACGCTATGATGAAACTGGCTCTCATGAGGACCTCCACAGGAAAGGAAGACCCAGAGTTACCTCTGCTGGATACGTTCATTAGAGTTACCAGCCTCAGAAATTGCAGCTCAAATAAATTATTACAGAGTTCAAGTAACAGACACATTTCAACATCAACTGTTCAGAGGAGAGTTTGTGAATCATGCCTTCATGGTCGAATTGCTGTAAAGAAACCACTACTAAAGGACACCAATAAGAAGAAGAGACTTGCTTGGGCCAAGAAACACGAGCAATGGACATTAGATCGGTGGAAATCTGTCCTTTTGGTCTGCTGTCCAAATTTTAGATTTTTGGTTCCAACCGCCGTGTCCTTTGAAGACGCAGTGTTTGTGAACGGATGATCCCCGCATGTGTAGTTCCCACCGTGAAGCATGGAGGAGGAGGTGTGATGGTGTGGGGGTGTTTTGCTGGTGACACTGTCTGTGGTTTATTTAGAATGAATTCAAGGCACACTTAACCAGCATGGCTACCACAGCCTTCTGCAGCGATACGCCATCCCATCTAGTTTATTTAGAATTCAAGGCACACTTAACCAGCATGTCTACCACAGCCTTCTGCAGCGATACGCCATCCAATCGGGTTTATTTAGAATTCAAGGCACACTTAACCAGCATGGCTATCACAGCATTCTGCAGCGATACGCCATCCCATCTGGTTTGGGCTCAGTGGGACTATCATTTTATTTTTCAACAGGACAATGACCCAACACATCTCCAGGCTGTGTAAGAGCTATTTGACCAAGAAGGGGAGTGATGGAGTGCTGCATCAGATGACCTGGCCTCCACAATCACCTGACCTCAACCCAGTTGAGATGGTTTGGGATGAGTTGGACCGCAGAGTGAAGGAAAAGCACCCAACAGGTGCTCAACATATGTGGGAACTACTTCAAGACTGTTGGAAAAGCATTCCAGGTGAAGCTGGTTGAGAGAATACCAAGAGTGTGCAAAGCTGTCATCAAGACAAAGGGTGGCTACTTTGAAGAATATAAAATATATTTTGATTTGTTTAACACCTTTTTGGTTACTACATGATACCATATGTGCTATTTCATAGTTTTGACGGCATCACTATTATTCTACAAATGTAGAAAATTGTAAAGATAAAGAACGATACTTGAATGAGTAGGTGTCCAAACTTTTGACTGGTACTGTATATATATATTATTTTCCCCCTTTCTACTTATGCATATTTTTTATACTGAATGTTATCAGATCTTCAACCAAAACCTAATATTAGTTAAAGGAACCTGAGTAAACAAATAGCACAACAATTACGTACTTACTTAATTTGTTTCATAAACAAAGTTATGGAACACCTGTGTGAAAAGGTAATTGTTGGTTGTACCACTTTTAGCTACAATGACTCCAACCAAATGCATGTAGTTGTTGATCAGTCTCTCACGTTGCTGTGGATGAATTTTGGCCTACTCTTCCATGCATAACTGTTGTAACTCAAAGCCATTTGTGGGTTTCCAATGAACTGCTCGTTTCAAGTCCTGCCACAACATCTCAATTGGGATTAGGTCTGGACTTTGACTAGGCCCTTCCAAGACTTCAAATTTGTCGTTTTAAAGCAATTTCCATGTCGACTTTATTGTGTGTTTTGGATCATTGTCTTTTGCATGACTCAGCTGCTCTTCAGCTCGTAGATGGATGGCCTGACATTCTCCTGTAGAATTCTCTGATACAGAGCAGAGGCCATGGTTCCTTCTATTAAGGCAAGTTGTCCGTGTCCTGAGGCAGGAAAGCATCCCCAAGCCATCAAACATCCACCACCATGCTTGACCGTTGGTATGAGGTTCTTACTGTGGAATGCAATGTTTGGTTTTCGCCAGGCATACTGGGAGCCATGTCGTTTAAAAAGTTATGCTTTTGAATCATCTGTCCATAGAATATTCTTCCAAGAGTCTTGATGATCATCAAGGCGCTTTTCGGGCAAACCTGAGTCAGCATTTTGGATCACATCTTGAAGCAGGTGGGGGTAGCGGCCTGAGCTACAGAGAGAAGGAAAATGTCAGAAAACACAATATCCAGCTGGTCTGCACATATACTAAGGGCGCGGCTAGGGATGTCGTCTGGGCCGGCAGCCTTGCGAGGGTAAAAAGGTTTGAATGATTTACATACATTCTCTGTGGAGTCTGTAAGTATGTAGCCCTCGTTGTCCTCTGGGTCTCTCCTCAACACCTCAGAGTCGTCGTTGTGCTCAAAACGTGACAAAAAGGTGTTTAGCTCGTCCAGTAGGGCGGCGTTCATGTCTGCAACGTGGGCGACATTCTTTTTGTAATCCGTGATTGTTACGAGACCCTGCCACATACGCCTCGTGTCTGACTCGTTGAATTGCTCCTCCACTTTGACCCTTTTTACTTGTGTTTCGCCATCTTGAACGATCTGCGTAGGTAGTAATTGTACTGTTGACCCCATAGAGTCAATGTCCACGCCTCCGTGGAAATCCAATTACTGGACACTGACATTTGAGAAGAGGGGTGGGCAAACTACGGCCGGCTCAATCCGGCCTTTGGGAGGGTTGACTATAAAAAAGAGGAACAGCAAACAGAAGGAACACCATCCTAATATTGAGTTGCTCCCAATGGTGCACCTGTAGATTTTTTTGAGGATCTGAGGGCCCATGCCAAATCTTTTCAGCCTCCTGAGAGGCAAGAGGTGCTGTTGTGCCTTCTTCACGACTGTGTTGGTGTGAGTGGACCATGATAATTCTTTAGTGATTGTACACCGAGGAAGTTGAAGCTCTCGACCCGCTCCACTACAGCCCCATCGATGTGGTTGGGGGCATGCTCGGCCCTCCATTTCCTGTAGTCCATTTCCTGTCTTGGTGACGTTGATGGAGAGGTTGTTGTCCTGGCACAACACTGCTAGTTCACTGACCTCCTCCCTATAGGCTGTCTCATCATCGTCAGTGATCAAGCCAAACACTGTCGTGTCATCAACAAACTTAATGATGGCATTGGAGTCGTGTGAGGTCACACAGTCGTGGGTGAACAGGAAGTACAGGATTGGACTAAGCATGCACCCCTGAGGGGCCCCCGTGTTGAGGGTCAGTGTGACGGATGTGTTGTTGCCTACCCTTACCACCCGGGGAGGCGGCCCGTCAGGTAGTCCAGGATTCAGTTGCAGAGGGAGGTGTTCAGTCCCAGGGTCCTGAGCTTAGTGATGAGATTTGAGGGCACTATGGTGTCGAACACTTAGCTATAGTCAAAGAACAGCATTCTCACATTCCCTCATGTCCAGGGCAGCGTGGAGTGCAATAGAGATAATATTGCCAAGTTAAAGTTGGTCGTACATGATCTGTGCTACGCCAAACAGTACCTACCCTTTAACGCTCAATGGAGAATCACATTAGCCCGTTACAAATCAGTAGCTAGCTTCAGACAGTAACTTCAGTGCAATGACCTCCATAGCAACTATGTTTCTATACTAAAGCGGAACTTTCCAATATAATCTAGGTAATTTATGCTTTTAAACTGTTAAATGTTTTCCTAGGGATAACATTTGTGGTGAGAATATACTGTAATATCCTCTCAGGATCTTCTTTTAAAGCAAGATCGGAATGTAAAGCATAGGCCCCCTTTAGATGGATCCAAGTCTCCAACAACCATTTCAATGATCATTCTGCATGTTCTTTGCATGTGCCTCCAGGCCAGGCATCTGAACGACATGTCAGTGCTCCATCAGTCACCTTCTGCTGTCTGCTAGATGACCTCCTCTTCTCCTGGCCATAGACCTGAGAGCAGCTGCTGCTGGTAGTCATCAAAGTAGAATAGACTACATCAGACCTGGGATAACTATAGTTAATATAGTTACTAGACTACATCTCTGTGCTCACAACATGCAAAATGAATGATTTATATTGAACTGAAGGGATTCTTATCAGAAAGGAAATAACCTACTGGCTGCCAATCATTGTCTTCCTGCTCTTTTAATTAAGTCGAACACCTGTGATATAATGGGTCTGTGCCCTATGGGGAGATACACGATTTAATTTTCCTTTTTTATAGGTGTTTGTATTTCTGCTAAGAGAACTTTCATCTGCCTGTTGGCACCTCTTCTTCTGCCTGATCATAGACACCTGTCATTTCCCCTCGCAGATAATTTTTTTCAGCCTTATATATCATACTGGATTTTATCTGGGTAGATTGCAATGCATGAGGAAGACTCTCTCTGGGTTTGTTTGAGCTGTTACCTTTTTTACACTGTACTTTTTTACTTTTGTGCAGTGGTATAGCCTAATTAAAGTGTGCTGTTTCTGTATATCTGTAACGGCATTCATCGGAAGAAGATGAGGACCAAGGTGCAGCGTGATACGTGTTCATATTATTTATTCAAAACTGAACACTGAATACAAAATAACAAAAGGAATATCCGGAACAGTTCTGACAAGTGCAACAAACACTAAACAGAAAATAATCACCCACAACTAACAGTGGGAAAACAGGCTACCTAAGTATGGTTCTCAATCAGAGACAAGGATAGACAGCTGCCTCTGATTGGGAACCATACCAGGTCAAAACATAGAAATACAAAACCTAGACATACAAACATAGAATGCCCACCCACATCACACCCTGACCAAAGAAAAAATAGAAACCCCCCCCCCTCAGAGGTGCGGACTCCGACCGCAAAACCTGAACCTATAGGGGAGGGTCTGGGTGGGCATTACTCCGCGGTGGCGGTTCTGGTGAGGGACCCCGCTCCACTTCTGGCTCGGCCCACTTTAATAATGCCTCTGGAGCGGGAACCCTCATCGCCGACCCCGGACTAGAGGACGCCACTGGACTGATGGTCGAGTCTGGAGTGAGTGGCGCCTCTAGACTGACGAGCGGCTCTGGCGCCTCTGGACTGACGGGCGGCTCTGGAGCGAGTGGCGCCTCTGGACTGATGAGCGCCTCTGGACTGACGAGCGGCTCTTTCGCCTCTGGACTGACGGGCGGCTCTGGCGCCTCTGGACTGACGGACGGCTCTGGCGCCTCTGGACTGATGGGCGGCTCTGGCGCCTCTGGAGTGACGGGCGGCTCTGGCAGCTCCGGACTGACGGGCGGCTCTGGCAGCTCCGGACTGACGGGCGGCTCTGGCAGCTCCGGACTGACGGGCGGCTCTGGCAGCTCCGGACTGACGGGCGGCTCTGGCAGCTCCAGACAGAGAGACAACCTGGTGCGTGGGACTGCCACAGGGCCCACCAGGCTGGGGAGACCTACAGGAGGCCTGGTGCGTGGAGGAGGCACCGGATGGACCGGGCTGTGGGGGAGCACTGGAGCTCTGGTGCACAGCCTTGGCACAACTCCTCCAGGCTGGATGACCACTAGCCCGGACCCTCCAGAGTGCAGGCACAGGTTGAACCGGGCTGTGGGGGAGCACTGGAGATCTGATGCATACCACTCGCACCTCTCCCTTAGGCTCAATGCCCACATTCGCCCGGCACGGAGCTATATACATGGAGTACCAGTACCAGATCAATGTCCGGGGGTAGGAGGTATTTGAGGTAGATGTGTACATGAAGGCAGGGTAAAGTGACTCGGCATAAGGATAGATAATCATAAGAGTAAAATGAAGATCAGAGTAGCAGCAGTGTATAATGAGTATAAAAGTGTGTTTGTGTGTGTGTTTGTGTTGTGTTGGTATGTGCGTGTGTGTTATGTACAGTATGTGTGTATGTATAGTATGTAATGTATGTGAATGTGTGTGGATTTTGTGTGAGAGTGTCAGTGTAGTGTGTGTGTGGATGTATAGTCTCGTGAGAGTGCATAGAGTCAGTGCAGATAGGGGCAGTGCAGATAGACCAGGTAACCATTTCATTAACTTCTCTGCGCTACGGATCCCTTTAGCGGGATCATTTTCCTAAACAACCGCTGAATTGCTGGGCGCAAAATATTACTAACAATATTTATAATCATGCAATCACAAGTGAAATATACCACAACACAGCTTAGCTTGTTGTTAATCCACCTATCGTGTCAGATTTTGAAAATATGCTTTGCAGCGAAAGCAATCCAAGCTTTTGTGAGTATCAATCAATGCTACAACAGCTAGCTCCAAATTAGCATGGTCACGAAAGTCAGAAAAGCAATAAAATTAATCGCTTACCTTTGATAATCTTCGGATGTTTGCACTCACAAGACTCCGTTACACAATAAATGTTATTTTTGTTTGGTAAATATTACTTTTATAACAAAAAAACGCCATTTGGGTTGCGCGTTATGTTCAGAAAACCAAAGCCTCGTTCCGTTCGACGAAAATTCCAAAAAGTATCCGTAATGTTCGTAGAAACATGTCAAATGTTTTTTATAATCAATCCTCAGGTTGTTTTTAACAAACATAATCGATAATATTTCAACCGGACCGTAACCTATTCAATAAAAGAGAGAAGGAAAATGGAGAGCTACCCCTCTCGCGCGCAGGAACTAATCAGATGACACCAGACTACTTTTGAAAAATCTCGCTCATTTTTCAAAATAAAAGCCTGAAACTATGTCTAAAGCCTGGTCACAGCCTGAGGAAGCCATTGGAAAAGGAATCTGGTTGATACCCCTTTAAATGGAAGAAAGACTGGCCAGGAAACAGATTTTTCTTTTTAAATCACTTCTCTGGTTATATTTCCTCAGGTTTTTGCCTGCAGAATCAGTTTTGTTATACTCACAGACAATATTTTGACAGTTTTGGAAACCTTGGAGTGTTTTCTATCCTAATCTGTAAATTATATGCATATTCTACGATCTGGACCTGAGAAATAGTCCGTTTACCTTGGGAACGTTATTTAAAAAAATTATAATAATCTGACCCCTAGCGTCAAGAGGTATTTAGCAGTCTTCTGGCTATTTAACAGTCTTATGGCTTGGGGCTAGATGCTGTCTTGGAGACTGTTGGTCGGAGAGCCGATGCTCCGGTACTGGACGGTAGCAGAGTGAACAGTCTATGGCTTGGGTGGCTGGAGTCTTTGGCAATCTTTTGGCCTCTGACACTGCCTGATATAGATGTCCTGGATGGCAGGGAGCTCAGCCCCAGTGATGTACTGGATTGTCTTCACCACCCTCTGCAGCTCTTTGTGGTCAAGGGCTGTGCATTTGCCATATCAAGCGATTGTTCAGCCAGTCAAGATGCTCTCAATGGTGCAGCTGTATAACTTTTTGAGGATCCGATTATACAGTATGTTGAATGTGAGTGTGTGTGCTTATTTGTGTGTGTGAGTGTCCACCCAGTAACATCCAGTCCACTTCTACAGTAGCTATGATCTCGGCTCACAAAGAAAGCTACACCACTAGTTTTGAGGGAAATCGAGTAGAACAGCTGGAATCAAGCTGTAAAATGTGTAACTAGAGGGTAAAAAATCTCCCTGAGGAAAGCATCTCAGAGAAAGTACTGTGGAGCCTTTCAATCAGTCCAGACCAGCAGGAGACTGCGGCGTCTTCCATGAACAAAATCGTTAGTTCTGCACAATATGGTTGACAGCTAGGCAGCAGTGTAAAACAAAAACATCAGGCAAAACGTGCCATCTCTACTCGACTCTCAGACTTTATTTTCTGAACTGTCTACACTGAGTGTACAAAACATTAGAACACATGCTCTTTCCATGATATAGACTGAACCGGTGAATCCAGGTAAAAACTATGATCCCTTACTGATGTCACTTGTTAATCCACGTAGATGAAGGAGGAGACATGCTAAAGAAGTATTTTTTAAGCCTTAAGAATTGAGACATGGATTGTGTGTGTGTGCCATTGAGGGTGAATGCGCAAGACAAAAGATTTAAGTGCCTTTGAACAGGTTATGGTAGTAGATGCCAGGCGCACTGGTTTGAATGTGTCAAGAACTGCAACACAGATTCCCACGTGTATCAATAATGGTCCGACACCCAAAGGACATCCAGGCAACTTGACACAACTGTGGGAAGCATTGGAGTCAACATGGGCCAGCATCCCTGTGGAATGCTTTCGACACCTTGTAGTCCATGCCCCGACGAATTTGGCTGTTCTGAGGGCAAAAAGGGTTGCAAGTCAATATTAAAAAGTTGTTCCTAATGTTTTGTACACTCAGTGTATATTATAATTGTGGAGCTGGGAGACGGAATATGAACACTACACGTGATTCAATAATAAGAAGGTAGCCATATATAGGGTACTGTAGTAAAGCTTCTATTGCTTTAATTCTATGGTTGTGATTCGCGTTGATGGTTTGTTACAGTATGAATTACATTTCCCAACAGGGACCGATGATTTATTCATATATGAACGGAATACCCATTCAGTTATTCATTTTAATTAAGCAGAAACACAGGCCACATCAAGGGTATGAACTGTTAGAGAGAGACTTGTCTAAGAGCTGCGCCTTGCAATTAGTGGGCATCTTGCTGTGGTTATTATCAATGACATACTCTAACCGACTATGCTAAGAACTGTGCATGGAATATTTAGCTATACTATAAAACCGGACGTTGTGGGCAGAGCTAGAAAGTTGGCTGTCAGAAGTATTAAACTGTAAATGTACTTTTAAACCATCTGTCTGCATATTTCAAGACATGGCATATGGGGGTGTAGTGAGATACCCGATGGGTTGGATGATTCTCTTGTCATCACTCATCTTGAAAAAACGTATACTAAAAACGTGGAAATCAACCAATCCGCCATCAGTAACACAATGTAAAATTTTTATTATTTAAATATTGAAAGTGTGTGGGATACGGAGAGAAACAAAATAGTGCTGTTTCAGGCCATGTGGCAGAAAGTGATGCGGGTGCTGGAGATGGGGTGGGTGCTAGTGGGTCTGGGCAGGTGTGATGTAGTTGATATTTGTATGATGTTGTCATTTGTATGTTTTGTATTGTTTATAAAATATCAAATTAATCATACTATTTAGCTATACTGTAGCCCCCTGACAATAGCATATACTTACTTGTGTATTGTAGTCAAGTGACAACTATGCTATCCCTAGCAGAAACCTAATATTTTTAATGACATACTGTAGCCTACTGTACTAAGAACTGTGCATATACTATGTTCAGCTATATCCCACTAACAATAGCATACACTTGTGTATTCTACTGCAGTGAAGCGATGACTGTTCTTAGCAGCAACTGAATATTATCAATGACATAGTCTTCTGTACTAAGAACTGTGCATGTAATATGTAGCTATAGTCCTCTGACAATAGCATTACACTTGTGTATTGTAGTGAATTGACGACTCTCTAGCAGCGACTGCTTGGATAGTCAGATTAGAAGGTAAGGCCTGACAGCGAAGCGTTTGTTTGAAGATGGCCACCCGGGTTTTATTCCGTTATCACTGTCGGTTTGATTGACTGGAAGACAACAGATTGCCTCCAATCCTGGCTCTCCTTAGTGAGTCTGTCAAATCATATTTTGGCACGGGGACATGCTGTTGGAGAGCCCTGGCTGGCCTGCTGTAGCAGTCAGAGTTGGCCGCCGAAACCTTCACTGTGATTGGATTGACTGATAATCTGGTAATGTGGTCCAATAACTCTCCTGATGAAACAGCAGAAGCAGTCCTGGACCAGACAATGCTGCGAGCTGATACACTGAGCCAACACAGTCGGTGTGAAACAGATTGTGTTTACATTCTGACTGTGCCAATTTACTGCTTAAGAGCAACAGTTATCAATTCTATTGAGGTCAAAATAATTGACAGAGAATTTAATTTCCCTCCGTCCAAACATGATGTGGCTTAGAGAATGTCTGCTATTGCTGATTTGTTGCAGTTGTTGAGGTGGTAATTCAGTCTAACCATCACTATGGTACGATAAATAAAGAACGTTAAATATCCGAGTCCAGAATATAAATAAATATACACAGTATGTATGTTAATGGTGTGTATAGACAGTATGGACAGTATATGAGTAGAAGAGGTGTGTACAGCAGTAGTTACATAGGATGAGCCATGATTAAAATACAGTATATAGTGGTAAAACAGCATGTAAACATTATGAAAGTGACTAGTGTTTAGTGACTATGTACATACACGTACAATGCCTTCAGAAATGATTCACACCTTGACTTTTCAAAATGTTGTTGTGTTACAGCCTGAATTTAAAATGGATTAAATTTAGATTTCGGGTCACTGGCCTACACACAATACCCCATAATATCAAAGTTGGAGTTATGTTTAATGACATTTTTACAAATGAATGAAAAATCAAAAGCTGAAATGTCCTGAGTCAACAAGCATTCAACCCATTTGTTATGGCTTTAATAAAAAGTAACTTAAGTTGCATTGACTCACTCTGTGTGCAATAATAGTGTTTAACATGATTTTTAATGACTACCTCATCTCTCTACCACATACATATAATTATCTGTAAGGTCCCCACAGTCGAACAGTTCATTTCAAACACATATACATCTACAAAGACCAGGCTGGTTTTCCAATGCCTCGCAAAGTAGGACAGCTCGATGGATGGGTAAAAAAACAAACAGACATGGAATATCCCTTTGTACACGGTGAAGTTATTAATTACACTTTGGATTGTGAATCACACCCAATCACTACAAATATACAGATGTCCTTCCTAACTCAGTTGCCAGAGAGGAAGGAAACCGCTGAGGGATTTCACCATGAGGGTAATGGTGACTTTAAAACAGTTTTTAATTGCTGTGATCAGAGAAAACTGAAGATGGATCAACAACTTTGTAGTTACTCCACAATTCTAACCTTTTTGAAAGAGTGAAAATAAGGAAGCCTGTGCAGAATACAAAAATTTATTTTAATTTGATTTATTTCACCTTTATTTAACCAGGTAGGCTAGTTGAGAACAAGTTGTCATTTACAACTCCGACCTGAACAAGATGAAGCAAAGCAGTGCGACACAAACAACAACACAGAGTTACACATGGAATAAACAAACATACAGTCAATAATACAATAGAAAAGGTCTATATACAGTGTGTGCAAATGAGGTAAGATTAGGGAGGTAAGGCAATAAATAGGCCGTAGTGGCAAAATAATTACAATTTAGCAATTAAACACTGGAGTGATAGATGTGCAGAAGATGAATGTGCAAGTAGAGATACTGGGGTGCAAAGGAGCAAAAATAAATAAATAATAAATAACAGTATGGGGATGAGGTAGTTGGATGGGCTATTTACAGATGGGCTATGTACAGGTGCCGTGATCTGTGAGCTGCTCTGAGAGCTGGTGCTTGAAGTTAGTGAGGGAGATATGAGTCTCCAACTTCACTGATTTTTGCAATTCGTTCCAGTCATTGGCAGCAGAGAACTGGAAGGAAAGGCGGCCAAAGGGGGAATTGGCTTTGGGGGTGACCAGTGAAATATACCTGCTGGAGCGCGTGCTA
The DNA here is from genome assembly GCF_002910315.2 of Salvelinus sp. IW2-2015. Taxonomy (NCBI): domain Eukaryota; kingdom Metazoa; phylum Chordata; class Actinopteri; order Salmoniformes; family Salmonidae; genus Salvelinus; species Salvelinus sp. IW2-2015. The sequence goes on along the minus strand of NC_036875.1, from coordinate 32,009,562 downwards.
CGGGTGGGTGCTGCTATGGTTACCAGTGAGCTGAGATAAGGCGGGGCTTTACCTAGCAAAGACTTATAGATGACCTGGAGCCAGTGGATTTGGTGACGAATATGAAGCGAGGGCCAGCCAACGAGAGCATACAGGTCTCAGTCGTGGGTAGTATATGGGGCTTTGGTGACAAAACGGATGGCACTGTGATAGACTGCATGCAATTTGCTGAGTAGAGTGTTGGAGGCTATTTTTTAAATGACATCGCAGTATTCAAGGATCGGCAGAATAGTCCGTTCTACGAGGGTATAATTGGCAGCATGAGTGAAGGATGCTTTGTTGCGAAATAGGAAGCCGATTCTAGATTTAATTTTGCATTGGAGATGCTTAATGTGAGTCTGGGAGGAGAGTTTACAGTCGAACCAGACACCTAGGTATTTGTAGTTGTCCACATATTCTAAGTCAGAACCGTCCAGAGTAGTCATGCTGGATGGGCGGGCATGTGCGGGGAGCAATTGGTTGAAGAGCATGCATTTAGTTTAACTTGTCTTTAAGAGCAGTTGGAGGCCACGGAAGGAGAGTTGTATGGCATTGAAGCTCGTCTGGATTTTGTTTGTTAACACAGTGTCCAAAGAAGGGCCAGAAGTATATAGAATGGTGTTGTCTGCGTAGAGGTGGATCAGAGAATCACCAGCAGCAAGAGCGACATCATTGATGTATACAGAGAAAAGAGTTAGCCCGGCAATTGAACACCGTGGCACCCCCATAGAGACTGCCAGAGGCTCTGACAACAGGCACTCCGATTTGACACACTGAACTCTATCTGAGAAGTAAATGGTGAACCAGGCGAGGCAGTCATTTGAGAAACCAAGGCTGTTGAGTCTGCCGATAAGAATGTGGTGATTGACAGAGTCGAAAGCCTTGGCCAGGTCGATGAATAGAGCTGCACAGTATTGTCTCTTATCGATGGCGGTTATGATATCCTTTAGGACCTTGAGCGTGGCTGAGGTTCACCCATGACCAGCTCGGAAACCAGATTGCATAGCAGAGAAGGTACGGCGGGATTCTAAATGGTCAATGATCTGTTTGTTAACTTGGCTTTCGAAGACATTGGAAAGGCAGGGTAGGATAGGTATAGGTCTGTAGCAGTTTGGGTCTAGAGTGTCTCCCCCTTTGAAGAGGGGGATGACCGCGGCAGCTTTCAAATTTTGGGAGATCTCAGACGATACGAAAGAGAGGTTGACCAGGCTAGTAATAGGGGTTGCAACAATTTCGGCTGATAATTTTAGAAAGAGAGGTCCAGATTGTCTGATTTGCAGGGATTCAGATTTTGCAGCTCTGTCAGAACATCAGCTACCTGGATCTGGGTGAAGGAGAAGCGGGGGAGTTTTGGGCAAGTTGCTGTGGGGGTGCAGGGCTGTTGACCGGGGTAGGGGTAGCCAGGTGGAAAGCATGGCCAGCCGTAGAAAAATGCTTATTGAAATTCTCAATTATTGTGGATTTATCGGTGGTGACAGTGTTTCCTCGCCTCAGTGCAGTGGGCAGCTGGGAGGAGGTGCTCTTATTCTCCAAGGACTTTACAGTGTCCCAGAACTTTTTGGAGTTTGTGCTGCAGGATGCACATTTCTGTTGGTTCTTAACTTCCTTGAAAAGTTGCATATTGCGGGGGCTATTCAATGCTAATGCAGTACACCACAGGATGTTTTTGTGCTGGTCAAGGGCAATCAGGTCTGGAGTGAACCAAGGGCTATATCTGTTCCTGGTTCTACATTTTTTGAATGTGGCATGCTTATTTAAGATGGTGAGGAAAGCACTTTTTTAAAGAATAACCAGGCGTCCTCTACTGACGGAATGAGTTCGATATCCTTCCAGGATACCCTGCCCAGGTCGATTTGAAAGGCCTGCTTGCTGAAGCGTTTTAGGGAGCATTTGAAAGTGATGAAGGGTGGTCGTTTGACCGCAGACCCATTACGGACACAGGCAATGAGGCAGTGATCGCTGAGATCCTGGTTGAAGACAGCAGAGGTGTATTTGGAGGGCAGGTTGGTTAGGATGATATCTATGAGGGTGCCCATGTTTACGGATTTGGGGTTGTACCTGGTAGGTTCATTGATAATTTGTGTGAGATTCAATTCAATTTCAATTTTCAATTCAATTTTATTTTATATAGCCCTTCGTACATCAGCTAATATCTCGAAGTGCTGTACAGACACCCAGCCTAAAACCCCAAACAGCTAGTAATGCAGGTGTAGAAGCACGGTGGCTAGGAAAAACTCCCTAGAAAGGCCAAAACCTAGGAAGAAACCTAGAGAGGAACCAGGCTATGAGGAGAGATGGAGTCGGCTTTCGCCTCCACTGTTTCTCAGCAGTAATAAATTCAATGAACTTCTTTGAGGAAAAGATCATGACCATTAGAAAGCAAATTACGGACTCTCTTTGAATCTGCGTATTCCTCCAGGGCTTAGCTGTCCTGGATCCGCACAGCTCTGCGAGGGCCTGGGATCGGGAGAGACACTAAGTGTTTTTAGTACTATATCTCTTGACACAATGATGAAAATAATCATGGCCTCTAAACCTTCAAGCTGCATACTGGATCCTATTCCTACTAAACTGCTGAAGGAGCTGCTTCCTGTGCTTGGCTCCTATGTTGAACATAATAAACAGCTCTCTATCCACCGGATGTGTACCAGACTCACTAAAAGTGGCAGTGATAAAGCCTCTCTTGAAAAAGCCAAACCTTGACCCGGAAAATATAAAAAACTATCGGCCTATATCGAATCTTCCATTCCTCTCAAAAAATTTTGAAAAAGCGTTGCGGCAGCAACTCACTGCCTTTCTGAAAGACAAACAATGTATACGAAATGCTTCAGTCTGGTTTTTAGACCCCATCATAGCACTGAGACTGCACTTGTGAAGGTGGTAAATTACCTTTTAATGGCGTCAGACCGAGGCTCTGCATCTGTCCTCGTGCTACTAGACCTAGTGCTGCTTTGACACCAATCGATCACCATATTCTTTTGGAGAGACTGGAAACCCAAATTGGTCACACGGACAAGTTCTGGCCTGGTTTAGATCTTACCCTGTCGGAAAGATATCAGTTTGTCTCTGTGAATGGTCTGTCTCTGACAAATCAACTGTAATTTCGGTGTTCTCAAGGTTCCGTTTTAGGACCACTATTGTTTTCACTATATATTTTACCTCTTGGGGATGTTATTCGAAAACATAATGTTACTTTCACTGCTGTGCGATGACACACAGCTGTACATTTCAATGAAACATGGTGAAGCCCCAAAATTGCCCTCGCTAGAAGCCTGTGTTTCAGACATAAGGAAGTGGATGGCTGACAACTTTCTACTTTAAACTCGGACAAAACAGAGATGCTGTTCTAGGTCCCAAGAAACAAAGAGATCTTCTGTTAAATCTGACAATTCATCTTGATGGTTGTAAAGTCGTCTCAAATAAAACTGTGAAGACCTCGGCGTTACTCTTGACCCTGATCTCTCTTTTGACGAACACATCAAGACTGTTTCAAGGACAGCTTTTTTCCATCTACGTAACATTGCAAAAATCAGAATTTTCTGTCCAAAAATGAGGCAGAAAATTAATCCATGCATTTGTTACTTCTAGGTTAGACTACTGCAATGCTCTACTTTCCGGCTACCCGATAAAGCACTAAATAAACTTCAGTTAGTGCTAAATACGGCTGCTAGAACCTGACTAGAACCAAGAAATTTGATCACATTACTCCAGTGCTAGCTTCCTACACTGGCTTCCTGTTAAGGCAAGGGCTGATTTCAAGGTTTTACTGTTAACCTATAAAGCGTTACATGGGCTTGCTCCTACCTATCTTTTCCGAGTTGGTCCTGCCGTACATACCAATACGTACGCTACGGTCACAAGACGCAGGCCTCCTAATTGTCCCTAGAATTTCTAAGCAAAACAGCGGAGGCAGGGCTTTCTCCTATAGATCTCCATTTTTATGGAACAGTCTGCCTACCCATGTGAGAGACGCAGACTCGGTCTCCAACTTTGAGTCTTTACTGAAGACTTATCTCTTCAGTAAGGTCAATATTGGTGAGTGTAAGTCTGGCCCAGGAGTTGAAGGTGAACGGAAAGGCTCTGGAGCAACGAACCACCTTGCTGTCTCTGCCAGGCCGGTTCCCTCTCTCTCCACTGGGATTCTCTGCCTCTAACCCTGTTACAGGGCTGAGTCAACTGGCTTGCTGGTGCTCTTTCATGCCGTCCCTAGGAGGGGTGCGTCACTTGAGTGGGTTGAGTTACTGACGTGATCTCTCGTCTGGGTTGGCGCCCCCCCTTGGTTTGTGCTGTGGTGGAGACCTTTGTGGGTTATAACTCGGCCTTGTCTCCGGATTGTAATGTTGGTGGTTGAGGATTTCCCTCTAGTGGTGCCGGGGCTGTGCTTTGGCAAGTGGGTGGGGTTATATCCTTCCTGTTTGGCCCTGTCCGGGGGTTCTTCGGATGGGGCACAGTGTCTCCTGACCGCTCCTGTCTCAGCCTCCAGTATTTATGCTGCAGTAGTTTATGTGTCGGGGGGCTAGGCAGTTGGTTACCTGGAGTACTTCTCCTGTCTTATTCAGTGTCCTGTGTGAATTTAAGTATGCTCTCTCTAATTCTTTCGTTCGTCTTTCTCTCTGAGAACCTGAGCCCTAGGACCATATGTCAGGACTTACCGGGCATGATGACACCTTGCTGTCCCAGTCCGCCCTGGCCTTGCTGCTATTCCAGTTTCAACTGTTCTGCCTCGGTTACGGAACCCTTACTGTCCCAGACCTGCTGTTTTCAACTCTTAATGATCGGCTATGAAAAGCCAACTGAGATTTATTCCTGATTATTATTTGACCATGCTTGTCATTTATGAACATTTGAAAATCTTGGCGTCTCTAATTTCTCCTTCTCTTCTTTCTTTCTCTCGAGGACCTGAGCCCTAGGACCATACGTCGGGACTACCGGCGTGGTGACTCCTTGCTGTCCCAGTCCCGCTGGCCTTGCTGCTATTCCAGTTTCAACTGTTCTGCCTGCGGTTATGGAACCCCTACCTGTCCCAGACCTGCTGTTTTCAACTCTTAAATGATCGGCTATGAAAAAGCCAACTGAGATTTATTCCTGATTATTATTTGACCATGCTTGTCATTTATGAAACATTTTGAAAATCTTGGCTCTCTCTAATTTTCTCCTTCTCTCTTTCTTTCTCTCGGAGGACCTGGGCCCTAGGACCATGCGTCGGGACTGCGCCCCGTGGTGACTCCTTGCTGTCCCCAGTCCGCCTGGCCTTGCTGCTATTCCAGTTTCAGCTGTTCTGCCTGCGGTTATGGAACCGCACCCTGTCCCAGACCTGTTGTTTTTCAACTCTTGATGATCGGCTATGAAAAGCCAACTGAAAATTATTCATGATTATTATTTGACCATGCTTGTCACTTATGAACATTTTTTGAACATCTTGGCATAGTTCTGTTATAATCTCCACCCGGCACAGCCAGAAGAGGACTGGCCACC
>NC_036875.1:31632838-31689669 GCF_002910315.2 Salvelinus sp. IW2-2015 | reverse complement strand
AGCGCTATTTCGGACCTGAGTTGACAGCATGCCACCAGGCATTACGATAAACTAAAGGGAGAGATTCTGCAGACTGGGAGTGACCGTATACCGTGAGGCACACCGCTTTCACCAGTGGTACCTTACCGATTGGACACCTCCCCGAACACAGATGTTCGACTTGAATCACCTGGCACGGAAATGGTGCGACGCGAGACCCGTTCCTCCGCCGAGATTGTCGAGACCATCGTTACTCAACCAGTTTCAGCGAGTCTACCCCAAGAAGTACGCGATGGTTGCCAGAACGAGGTACTTTCCGCCGACCATCTCGTGGGCCTAGTTTGAACGTATTGTACGGCAAATACGCTTTTTGCGCGTCCCCTGCCAGGTATGGTGCCAGAAGCCCTGCCCATTCTTCTTTCGGCCACTTCTCCCTCTCTGCAGTCCTTTCGAAGGTGGTAAGATATGCTTCCACATCATCTTGTGCTGTCATTTTTTGAAGAAAATGATTGGCCCGCCTCTGGGTATTTGCAGCTGGTAATTGAGCCCCAATTTGGTCCGCTAGCCCCTTTAGGCCTTCTCTTAACTCCCGGGTGTTTCTCRCTTGCTCTTCTCTGAGCAGCTGGTTGGTGCGGTGCTGGYCCTGTAACGTGTCCTGGTARATTCGCATTGCATCCTGATGAGCTATTTGTTGAGCTCTAGTTGCCTCTTGTTGGGTGGCCGCCGCCTGTAACAGGGCTTGTATGGCTCCCTCCATACTCATTTTCCTGAGAAACTGTCCTAACCAAACAAAGCCACAAAAAAAAAACCTGACTCCCCTATGGAGTGCTAACTGAACTTTTWWTTTTATTTTTTATTTTTACCTAACCAGCGGAATGGTTAGTCCATATGCCCACATTCTCCKCCACGTGTGGCAAACCTCTTCAAGGTTATGAGCATTTGTCACAAATTAAGTGGGAAACTGTCACCAAATTACCCCAGAATGAGAGTTCTTTCGAACAGGACAGTACCTGTGTGTTTGTCTCTCCGTCCTGGTCCACCCAGGTCGTAGGCAAGGTCAAGGATAGCAGGGTTCGGTACACGAATCGGGTTCTCGGTATGTCCAGGTCCAAACGCCAACAGGTAAGTCCAAAACAGTCCAGCTCATACACGGTAAATCCAGCCAATATCTATTGTSTCTTTCTCTACGGTTCATAGATCCTTCCACCCCTCTCTCTCTCTTCCTGGTTTTTCTTGACCCTTTATCTGTGTGTCGGCTCCACCTTCTGAGGGTTCCCCTTGCTTCTGGGACTTGTAGTTTTGGCAGTCGGCCATTTTGTGATCTGTAGTTCTGATCGGGGTGGCCATTTTAGTGATCGGGCAGAGCCCGTTTATTAGTTCTGCTCTCACATATCTGCCATTTATCACTCGACCCCCTTCTTTGCCACAATATGAACAGCAACGGTTTGCATCAGAGACTACCCCTGTGCTGTATATGCTTACATTGGTATTCATGGTTTTTAGTTTACTTCATATTTTCCTGGAATTAAGTTTGTTTGGACTTGTCAATATCTTGTCAACTGTGTGAGTGCCATCAGATGTATTACGGGTTGATTAATGTCTTGTATATTCCATTTAAGTATTTAGAATGAACTGGATGGATTTGTTAGTACAAAACAAGGTTATATCCTGTGTGCAGCAGTTACAATGAATTCAACCTTGTGGCTGTAATTCCCTGCACCACAAATGAAAGAAGCATGGTGGTGTGCATGTTAACATATCGGAGCGGTTTCCCAGACACAGATTAAGCCTAGTTGTAGAATGAAAAGAGTTTTCGATGGAGGTTCTCCATTGAGTTTGTTTTTTTACTCCAAGACTAGGCTTAATCTGTGTCTGGGAAACCGTCCCTTCATGTCTAGATTAGGACTGTTGCGGTGACCATATTACCTCCACACCGGCACTCATGAGTCGTGACCGCAGTAAAATTCCACACGACAGTTGAGTCACACTAAGCTCCTCTTATGCACTCTGGACATGTGTTAGTAGTACCCAACTCACTAACGACGATCAGGTCGCTAATGGCCTGGTACTCAGGGCTCCATTGTCCCTCCATCAGGTCCTAATGGCCTGGTACTCAGGGCTGTATTGTCCCTCTAACCACTCTGACATCAATGGAAATGCATTCGAAAATCACATCAAACACTTATCATCAAAACAGTATCATGCTTTTAAAACTCACCTCAATGTGATTTATCAATTTTAAGAAAGAAGTTCAACAACAGGTTGAAACTGAGTGGAAAACATGGTCCTTGTGCCTAACATAACGAAATGGACTGCGCTTTCTAAAATGATGATTAATTCAAAACACCCATACACATATTAGACCTTATGCATACACATAGGCCTATATATGAATATATATAAAAACCCTAATTAAATAATGATTGTGCCATTATACAATACATAGCCTACTGCATATTACGCATGGCAGAAAAAAAAAGTAAGATGTCTTTGGTACATAATTGGTCTAGCCTATACTCCAAAATTTAACAAATTCTACTAATCACCTTTGAGTGTGGACGCTATTATTGTGCATACTGGAGAGACTGGTTACCTTATGCTACCCTCCAAACTTTCCTTCCATGATTCTGGGAGAGAACTAGGCGTTGCTGTTGGTTCATTCATTGTGTAGGGCGGCTTACAGAGTTAGCCTACAATTATAGTCCATTTTGTATTTGATTTTGAATAGCCTATTAATAGGGATTTTTTAAAAATATTTTCATAATTAATAGGCTGACTGACACATTACCTTTAGCTCCAGAATATCTCACCACTGTGAGGTTCCCATCTCCTCCTCTCTCTCATCCATTCCTTTCTCAAGCACGCAGAGAGAGGGGCTGTCAACAGTTTATTTAAATATGTTTGGTTGTGAAAACAAGCTGCTATCGATGTTCCCGAACAGATTTCACTTGGTTTCCCAAATTAAGCACCAGGTTGGAGAGCCCATGGCATACAGAGTTTGTGCAGAATATCACCTGTTGCGCAGTGAGAGGGTGCATGCTCCTCAAACAGTGGCTGATGCATGGAGTGAAATAACTGGAATAGCCTACCTGGAATGATGGAAAAACGAACCGGAGGGAGGCTATTTGAGTGTGTAAGGATGACATGTGTTTTTTCCCCTGACTGTAATTGATAATGGGCCATTATCAATTACAGGCATGTGACAAATACAATTTGATTTGATTTGATAAATTGAAACCAATTTAGCATATTAGTAAAGAAAATGTGAAATTTAAAATAGTCTGATGGAAAACATGATCACTTGATGATGTGCATTCTGTGGCAGGGAACAGAGTGTAAGCTTTTTTTTGCTACTTTCTCAAATCATAATTAGCCTATAGTTGCATCGTGTGTTTATGTTTCGATTTATAAGACATTCTAAGGTTTGTGTCATTCACACCTAAAGGGAATGACACAAATTATCACTTTTACGCTCAACATAGCCACTTCATATGCGTATTCTCTCCAGAATGGGAAAAATATAATTTATATTTTATTCAGCTAAGTTCAATTATATTCTTCTGACTATAAAATCATAAAATATAAAATAAAGTAATGGCACAGGACTTGTAAGCATATTTTGTCTGCTAAATGAACAAGCCTACAGCCGATGTCATGGTGAATAGCCAGATAACATACAGTAGGACAACTCATATTGTGTTCTTCTGAAATACATTTTCTTCATATCATAATGTTTCTTTAGAACTGCCTAAAATAAACAATGGATTAGTTGTGATGTTGTATATTAATGTGATTTATTAGCTTTTTTAAATGTAGATATTCCAAAGGTAAGCATCAGCTGCTTGTATGCGTGGATGCCTGGAGATGCTAAACATGCTAAAAGTGTCCATATTAATTAACTGTCAATTACTGTGAGACCAGCAGGCTTTTTCCACGAAAATAACAGGCTGACAAAATGTCATGACTGCCACAGCCCTTGTCTAGACATCATTGACTTTGTTCCCTCTGAGGTGGATTCAGTTCTGTCCACCTTTATCAATGGAGTCAAAGCACTGCATTACCCGTTGACTTAATGCCATGTCCATTACATGTAAGTATTTCAAATGAACTAGTGGAGGCTGGATGATTAGATGATGGTGGTGATGTCCTTGTCTGTGTCCCCCCAGATGTGGGTTCAGTGGAGGGGTTGGCGTACCACCGTGCCTGGGACACTCTGTACTGGACCAGCTCTACCACCTCCAGCATCACCAGGCACAGTGTGGACCAGAGCCGGCCCGGGACCTTCAGCAGACAGGCTGTGGTCACACTCTCTGAAGACGACCACCCCCATGTCCTCGCCCTGGACGAGTGCCAAAAGTATGTAGTTCTAGTTCTACTAAGTCTCCCGATAGCCGGGTCCCAGATGTGTTTGTGTTGTCTTGCCAACTGCCATGTTCAGTGTCACAACATGGGAGTTGGCAAGACATCACAAACACTTCTGTAACCAGGCTAGTCTCTTGTTTTTAATGATTTCAGAATTTGTGTGGAGCACAAATGTAGTTCATTAGCTACTACTTCAGATGCAGTATGTCATTATATGCCTGAAGCTATGTTTGTACAGTATATGCTCAACAGATATATAACATATATACATTTTGGTAGCATTAAAACACAAGACATGCCTCCTTGGACAAAGTGAATTGTCTTGCTGTCTAAAGACAATTCTGTCTAACGAATGTCACCTCTTGAACGGATCTCAGTGGGTTTAATTTTGTTAGAGCAATCAGTAGAATGTTATATGAGAGATATGCATCCAGCTCTGTAGGGAAGATTGGATCCCTACGGTGTAGTGAAGGCGAGACATTTAATTGGTTTGACACACTCACATTTGAAGAAATACTGCCTGTAGTGCTTTCACAATAACAAACTAATGTTCCTGTTATATCCTTTAAGATATAAAAGTATGTCTCAAACTATAGTAATTATGCATGCCAAGGAGGTTTTCACAGAACACTGACCCAGAGTTCACAAATGAATTTGACCTGAGTGGGTATGCATGCAGTATGCAATTTGGCATTTTCACTACAGAATGCTGCTAATTTAAATGTAACCTAATATGATAAATTAGCACTCTCTGACATAGTATTCTAACTAGCCCCTATGAATTCAAGACTTTCAATGCTGTAAACATTGTCTACTATAGGGAGGGTCCACCATAACCACATATAGGCCTATCTCTATTTTGCTCAACTTCAAAAGTATACATTGTTCATCTTTGATCAGTACAATACAATACCTGGCAGTTTGATGAGGATATAATCCCTCTACTTTCTCTTATAAGAAGTGAATATGTAGCTGCTGTACACTGTAATACAATTCACATATTCCTTTAATTTTGCAGAACCTACTTCCTAAGCAGATAGATTGGGATCTTCCCTTTATTTACAATCCCACACAATTATAATTTTCCGTATTCTTAGTAGTCCCCTCAAAGAAATATGAATACCAATTCCATTCAGCATTCATTGATGCTAAACTGTTTTTTATTAAATGCAGCACCAACCTTATTAGAGATGGGAGCTGCAGTAGCTCCTGCAAGGCGACACTAACAAAGCCGACAGAGACAACATGAGGAGCAGATGACAGGTCATGCAAGCCATCGTGAGCTATGGGATCACGACCAGATAGAGCCATAGGCAATTTAAAACAGCTGCCTATGAATAATTCTCACAGCTATTAGTGTTTATTTTCCCCTACGAAGAAAGCCAAGGAGCTTGACAAGTTTCAATTGCAGTCCTATTAAAGCCATCATACACTCCCCTAATTCAATTTCAAAGAGCATATATTTGTTTTGTCCTCTTCACTGAGGGGGGTATAAAGATGTCTGAGGGGAAATGTGCATATAGAGAGAGATTGAATCTGGGTTATCTGTTTGCAGTGAAGGTGGAAATTGCTTTTAAGACTTGAGATAAAAAAACTTGTAAACATAACTGTTATTATCTGTCTCTCCTGTTTCCAGTCAACGGACTCCTTTTAAAACGGTTTCTCAAATCTCCATCTAGTTAATAGTAGGTTTCTAAATGTTTATTTCAGCCTGATGTTCTGGACTAACTGGAATGAGCAGCGTCCCAGTATTATGAGGTCCACCCTGGCAGGAAACAACATGAAAGTGATCGTCAGCACTGACATTCTCACTCCTAACGGACTCACCATCGACCACAAAGCTGAGAAGATCTACTTCTCTGATGGAAGTCTAGGGAAGATAGAGAGGTGTGATTACGATGGCTTACACAGATATGTGAGTATGACTGACATGAGGATTCTCTATGTATGCCACTCTAAATGCAACCACAGTTACACTATGTTACTGTGTTAGACTTTGGGCCGGATTACAAATCATTTTCAATGGAGATTATCCATTAAGCATGCTTTTTAGTCCAGGACTAGGTTTAATCTGTCGTTAAAACCTAAGGGCTCAACTAATGTCATACCTAGTTGATGTCATTAACACATTCTAATGATGCAAGACACTCTGCAGTTCGTTTGACTTGGGCAGCACACAAGACCACAGAATTTGAGCATATTCATTCAATCTCACTTTCTTCACTGAGGACCAAAAGTATAGGTAGTTCAAAAAGACAATTACTTCTTGTTGAACCAACATGTGCTCTGACGTTGTCACTCTCCATAGCTTTCTATGGAGGAGAGAAATTATATTTGAAACATGGTAGACACAAAGGCAATGGTTCTCTGCTGAAATGTCAGTGTTATGCCCCCTTAAGCTGAAATGGGACACATTTTCTACCCGCTACATTATCTTCCATTCCTATTGAGCCTGATGGTGTTTCAGCCGTCATACAAGGGATGGCTTCTGTAATACCTCTCAGCATTCTTTTCATATATTATATCTCAAAAGACAGAGTCAATGGTTTACTTAGTTATAGAAGTAATTTCCCTTCAAATTGTAAAGGAAAGGACCAGTCTCATTTTATCTGTGAGAGGTTGCTTGCATAATATATATTCATAGTGGTGAAAATTCTGAATATGTACTGTATCCTTCTGTATCCCCGGCATGTAAGGGATTACAATAGAATGTGGCTCCCCTCTTTGCCGACGGATTTCAATTTGTGCTTGACACGACCTCTGTGACCGAGGACTTTGGCCCATCTCAATTAGTTACCCATACGTTTGCCAAAGCAGGGTCGTGCGGCTCAAAAGTCACACCGTTTGGGTTCCCGTGTGCCCCGCCTGCGGTCTCTCTCATGCTAATGAAGGCTCACACAGAAAAGCCCTGTGGGGGCGAGCCAATCACTCTCCCTATTAGAATGTGAAAATTAAACAGAGCTAACGGGTTATCAACAAAGCAGCGGTGAGACACCCCGGGTGGAGAGAGGTGGGGAGACAGAGGGAGAGAGAGAGGGGGTTGGGAGAGAGAGACCGAGCGAGAGTTGGCTAGAGTGGGACTTCCTGACATTATGTGTGATGATGTGGGGGCCGTGCAGGGCGGTATGTGGGCGGGGTGGTGCAGAGTGGTACTGTATGGCAGAAGGTCCACAGAGGGACTCCATGGCTCCTGCAGCTCAGGGATCTGGAAGTGTCATTGCTGCCTGACAGCCTAACACTGTGACTGTGTGACACCCCCTCTCCCCCTCCCTCTGCTCTGACAGACATGAGATGAACACAGAGTACAACAAAGAGCTAAAAAGGCCCACTTGCCTTCCTCACTCCAGTGTGCCATTTTAAGTGGAGCCGTCGTGTCATTAACCATGCTGCCAAAAGTCCAGAGCGCCCGCTGGAGTATGTGATGGGGATAAGATGTCAACACATTAAGGCAGTGAAAATATGACCTTTTAAGTGTGAACAGACTGAATACTAATTGAGAACTGGTTCTTAAGGGTGGTTATTATGTTATATGATCACTGAATATGATCTTCAAGATTTATGCGATCCCAAATCCCAAAATTAGAGTGTGGCATGATATGATCTTCAGACTACAATTACATTGTATGACAATTACTTGTGAAGTCTTATATACATTGACATACTTATGCAAGATCTTAGGGCTGATCCAACTCGAGGTGTCATAAAAAAAAAAGCACCCCCCCCACCGCAACGTTAAGCATATTTTCACATGACCCTCCCCTTGTACTATAAACAAAGAAATCACCCCATCCACCCTCATAAAATGTACAAAAAAGGATGATTACCACCATAAATAAAAATAACTGTGGCAACCCTGCGTTCATAAACGTGCATGTGGACTTGACCACTTCAGCATGGTTATGTGGCAGGGCTACGGGCCAGAAGGTAAAGGGTTTGCCGACCACCACGGACGAGCTCAATCTCACTGCCTGTCTTATTACACTACGATCAGAGCCGGCTACAGGCAATGATTAGCTAGGGGGAAATCAGATTTTCAACATTTTGATGCTTTTTATTTATTATTATTATAAAATTATATAAAATATATGCAACAATTTTCCACCAACAGGTTTCTGTACCAATGCACCACACACAACCAATAAGCATAACTGCATACCGATTACCGACTTCGAGCTTCATTGTGGTTTGCATTTTTTCAACACCACAATCAAATAGAGTATGTCAGTCTCGACCAATAGAAAATACATTCCTCCGTACTCAGTATCAAAGGCTTGGCTGGACAATCTCCGAATGTCATTCAACTTTTTTGGTGTTTTATAACAGATGTCTCTTTCCATTCATCGAATAGCCTGTGAACAGTTTGGATGCTGGAGTGGAGGAGCATGTGCAGGTAGCCTACAGGAGACTTTTGAAGTTTATGCACTAGTTTTGTTTATGTCACACATGAAAGGTCACACATTTTAAAAGTTAAATGACATACACTACCGTTCAAAAGTTTGGGGTCACCTACAAATTTCCTTGTTTTTGAAAAAAGCTACAAAAAATTGTCCATTAAAATAAAATAGTTCAGAAATACAGTGTAGACATTGTTAATGTTGTAAATGACTATTGTAGCTGGAAACGGCAGATTTTTTATGGAATATCTACATAGGCGTACAGAGGCCCATTATCACAACTATCACTCCTGTGTTCCAATGACGCGTTGTGTTAGCTAATTCAAGTTTATAATTTTAAAAGGCTAATTGATCATTAGAAAACCCTTTTGAAATTATGTTAGCACAGCTGTTGTCCTGATTTAAAGAAGCAATAAAACTGGAGTACTTTAGACTAGTTGAGTATCTGGAGCATCAGCATTTGTGGGTTTGATTACAGGCTAAAAATGTCCAGAAACATTCTTGGCCAGAAACTTTCTTCTGAAACTTGTCAGTCTATTCTTGTTCTGATAAATGAAGGCTTTTCCATGAGAGAAATTGCCAAGAAACTGAAGATCTTGTACTACTCCTTGACAGAACAGAGCAAACTGGCACTAACCAGAATAGAAAGAGGAGTGGGAGGCCCCGGTGCACAACTGAGCAAGAGGACAAGTACATTAGAGTGTCTAGTTTGAGAAACAGACGCCTCATAGGTCCTCAACTGGCAGCTTCATTAAATAGTACCCACAAAACAACATTCTCAATGTCAACAGTGAAGAGGCGACTCCGGGATGCTGGCCTTCTAGGCAGAGTTGCAAAGAAAAATCCATATCTCAGACTGGCCAATAAAAGGAAAAGATTAAGATGGTCAAAAGAACACAGACACTGGACAGAGGAACTCTGCCTCGAAGGCCAGCATCCCGGAGTCGCCAAAATCAAATCAAACTGTATTTGTGGGTAAGGGTAAAAGTGACTAAGCAATCAGGATAAGCTGTATAATAAACAGAGTAGCAGCAGTGTATGTGAAGTGTGAAAGCGTGTCAATGTGTGAGTGTGTGTGGCGTCAATATACATGTGTGTGTGTGTATGTGTTTTGTGTGTGTTGGAGTGTCAGTGTAGTATGTGTGGGTAGAGTCTATCGAGTGTACATAGAGCCAGTGCAAAGGAGTCCGTGCAAAACGATTAAGATAAATAAATAAATAAGGGAGTCAATGTAAATAGTCCGGGTTGCCATTTGATTAACTGTTCAGCAGTCTCATGGCTTGGGGGTAGAAGCTGTTCAGTATAATGGTTTTGGAGTGACAGTCACAGGGACCCGGGTTTGAGTCCCAGTCAGGGTACCCCTCAATCCACTATATTGGTGTCAGGTGTTAGAAGGCGTTATTGAAAATATGTCCAAGACAAGTTTTAGTTACAGTACATTTGTGTTAAGCTAGTGATGTTTCTGTCAGATTTCTGTACTGCACATGTGATGGCAGAGTATGTAAATCAAATGTGCAACCGAATTGATATAAATCATCATGATATCATTCTGCCAGGTAGGCCTACCTTGCATTCAACATTTAATTGGGAAGGGTTTGGGGGAAAAACTTTGAAAATGACTGTTTCAGCAGGCATTGTGGATTTTATAGAGCCAACATACAGTATATCTTGCTTTTAGAAGTGTTTACTTCAGGCTGACTACTAGCATCTATTGAGTTGCAATGTCTCATAAATTGAATGTCCAAATAAACCTAAAGTATCTACAAAATTTGTTTTGCAGCGACACAATTCAAAATGAAGGCTACAGCTAAATTGTTTCCTTTTACTGTTTGCGATTCACAGATGATTCTTATGATTCCCATGATTCAATTTACCACGATTTAACCAAACCGCAATTACTACAATGGCGAAGCACGTCATTCATTCAAAGAATTGTGAAGAGGGGAATAGGTTATACAGTAAATTCAACTTTCATGGCCTAAACAAGATCAATAGGAGAGCTTTTTTGAGCTGCGTGTCTCATGTCTTGACTGTTCTTTCATGTGTTCTTGCAAAGAAACACCTGGCCTCTGCTGCCTGTCAGCTATTCCTCTATGTTCTTGTGGATTTATATTGAAAATTGGTGTAGATTTGAATGATTTTATGTGTGATATGTTTGTTAGTAACCTACTGCAGACCTGGGCAAACAATCCACCTACCACTATTGTCACTATGAACAGAGGGCAGGATAATGTTGACTGTATAGTAAGCCGCAGAAAAGCATAGTGCATAAGGGAAGTACCAACACACCTCGATAGGGGAGACACAAGCAAGCAGATGAGGAAATGTGGCTATATGGAAGAAATTATATAGTAAAACCTGCAAAATATGGAATCTAAACCAGGGGGAAATACACGACCATCCCCTGTGCCCAATAACAAATCACATAACCCTCCCCAAAGCATAAAGAAAAGTTTTGGACTAGCAACCCCACCCTAGTAAATTTACAACTGTACCTAAGCAAGTCAAACAATACTTTTAAAGTTCTCAAAGTACTCCCTGACGAAGGCCATGTTAAAATAAGTCAGAGTTTTAAATAGTTTGTTCTATTGAACATGCCATAACAATAAATGCATTTTAATCATATGAATAATGCCTTGGTCCTTTTAGTTTTCTTGCTGACCATTTAACCCCTTTGCCAAAGAACATCTACCTATAAAGTTCTACTATTATATCCCAGCAGCGCTTCCCTTCCTTTTGTTTTCTACAACTCATAAAGTTTGGTTTAATTTACTCAGAACTGTAACGTGTGCGCTGAGAGTCGGGAAGCAAGTTCAGGGAGTGAGTGTTTTAATAAATAAACGTAACATAATACAAAACACGAACAACGCACAGACATGACACTGGAACAGAAACAATAACGCCTGGGGAAGAAACGAAAGGGAGTGACATATAATCAGGGAGGTGATGGAGTCCAGGTGAGTCTCCGCAGGTGCGCGTAGCGATGGTGACAGTTGTGCGCCATAACGAGCAGCCTGGTGACCTAGAGGCTGGAAAGGGAGCACACGTGGCAAGAAATTTCATATAAGTAGACTATGAGAGATTTTGAACACAATGGTAATTAGTCCTTGTGTATAAAACTAGCATTCTCCCTAATCAAATTTCCGTCAAAATCCCTCTGGCTTCCTTGTCGTCTCTTTCTCTCTCTCAATTCATAGGGGTTTTATTGGCATGGGAAGCATGTTTACATTGCCAGAGCAAGTGAAATAAACAATCAACAAAAGTGAGAAGACACAAAACATAAAAAAATATATTAGAATATAACATTAAATATGACCCTCAAAAAGATAAAGACATTTCAAGTGTTATATTATCCGCTATGTACAGTGTTTTAGCAATGTAAATAGTTGTAGTAGGAATAGTAGGGGACGATAAATAAAGAGATAAATATTGGTGGTATTTACAATGTTGTTTGTGCTCCACTGGTTGCCCTTTCTCTTGCTCTTTCTCTCCTGCTGGCCAGTTGTTTTTCCTGTAACAAGCTGTGCTCCTTGAATCAACACCTGTCCTATTAATCCCTGTATGGCAGCAGGGCTAATGTGATGATGGTTACATGCATGTCCCACTAATTGCTGAGACTACAGAACTGCAGGAAGACCTGCCTGGTGGCCCCAGCATAGAGAGAGACTCCCAAAGGAGCCATCTGTCTGATGTATTCCTGCCTCCCTCTCTGTGACACTGTCCTACATTTACATAGCAACAACATCTGGGTTTAGCAGTAACCTAGGAGAGGTTGTATGTGTTTGTGTGTACAGGAGTTGATGATGCAGTGATCAATTTATTTCTTCGTGCTATGTATTCAAGGTCTTTTTTTAAATTTATTTTTATTTATGTTTTCATCAATATTTACTAATGTGATGTTTAGATGTAATTGACATGAAGTCTTTGACAATCATATATGTTTTACTAGAGTACAAGGAGGTAGAGGACTTAGCGGTATTGGCACTCTAGACATATTAGACAAGTTATGAATGCTTTCACTGATGTACTGCTTTGTAAATCACAGGTCATCGTGAAGTCAGGGCCAGGAACGTTTTTTGGCCTGGCTATTTATGGGGACTTCATCTTCTGGTCGGACTGGGCTCGCAGGGCCGTGCTACGATCCAACAAGTACACAGGTGGAGAGACCAAGGTTCTGCGAGCAGATATCCCCCACCAGCCCATGGGAATCATCGCTGTGACAAATGACTCCAACAGCTGTGAGTATCTAGACTTATGACACCAACTCCCTGGAATCTAGACTTACGACACCAACTCCCTGGAATCTAGACTTACGACACCAACTCCCTGGAATCTAGACTTACGACACCAACTCCCTGGAATCTTATCTCAAAAAGACAGGGATAGATTGTTTGTGAATGTTTGGGAGCCCATGTATGTCTGTGCAATGCACTTATACACACACATTATTTCTCTCCAATATGGAATGTGTAAGAGAAGAATAGATCTATTAGTGTAATAGTATTTTTTTTCATCTGGCTGTTGCAGATCTGTGCATTTGCCTACATTTGTCTGTTTAATTTATTTTGGGGTTTGGGGTTCTCTTTACTTATTGGTTTTCCAGTAGGACTCACAGCAGTGTATCTACAATCCAGGGCTCCTTCTCTTGATGTGAAGAAAATGGTGGGAATGATATATTAAGATGGTTTTATTTAGCTGGGGAGAAACTAAAGCTGGCAACGTAATTAATAAAAATAATCCCCGAGTTCGATAGGAGGGCTCTGAAGAGTGCATATACTAGGACATTGGGAAAAGTACTTAAGAGCTTCCCAACGGCTTGACTCTCTCTGTGAAGATGTTGAGGGACTTTTCCTTCTAATTTATTTCATCATCACAAATGATCGCAGACATAACTTTTTGACCTCTCCGTCTTGCCAATTGATAAGTAACAACCTGCAATGTATAAATTAATAAAACATTTATCCAAAGCTAATTACAGTACAGGTAATGCATCCATTTTAGTATGTATGTGATCCCTGCGGGCATTGAACCTAGATTGCTACCGTCACGCTATTACATGTAAAGCTGAGTCACACAGGACCGCTGTTCATCTCACCCCAGTTTTCCTCCTCCAGATAGTTAAATGTGAAGTCAATGTTTCCACATTTTCATCAGTCTTCCTGTCTGTCCTTCCTGATCCTCCCGTTCCTCTGTAATCAGATGAGGCCAACCTGAACCTGGGGGCTCTAGGAGTTCTTCCAGAGGCCTGCTGACTCATCCATCCATCCTCACACACATGCGCACACACACACACACCGACACATCCCTCACATACACATCCCCCACACACAGACACTGATGCGTGAATGAGAGACAGAGGTTTGGAGGGGAGGGAAGGAAAGGAAAGCTATGGTTCATTTGTCACGTGTCTCTCCGGTGAGCACTGGTGATGCCTGTGCTTTATTGTTTCCCCTCCCTCTGCATGCTTTGCTCTTTCTTTATCAGGGAGGATGAGACCATACCTGCTTGTTCCTGTTACACTGACTGAGCTGATGCGTTCTTTATGCTGGGCTGGTGGGAGGTGGGAGCTGTGGGTTGGGACCGTTGGCCTTGGAATAAACTCTGTTAATTGAGGTTTAGCCATTAATAAACTGGTGACATTCAGTTGAGTTTATTGGTCGTTCTTCAGCGTTAAATGTTCTTAAAAACAGTTGATAATAAAAATTCTGAATGTCTTTGACATTGCAAAATACTGTAATAATTGCAACCTCACTTTGTCTCTGTCTTTTTGCCTCATGTTATGTCTATAAAGCATCTGTTGTTGGTCTCCTGTTGTGTCTATAATATCTCTGATTGGCCGTGTGTTCTGTAGGTGAGCTGTCCCCATGCAGACTCAATAACAGTGGCTGTGGTGACTTATGTCTGTTGACCCCAGATGGAAGAGTCAACTGTAGTTGTCGGGGAGCACGTTTGTTATTAGATGACAACAGATGCATTTGTAAGTTATGAGATTATTTATTTTTTAACCTCTTTTTCTCCCCAATTTTGTGATATCCATCTGGTAGTTAAAGTATTGTACCATCGCTGCAACTCCCGTATGGACTTGGGAGTGGCAAAGGTCAAGAGCCATGCGTCCTCCGAAACATGACCCAGCCAAGCCGCACTGCTTCTTGACACACTGCTCGCTTAACCCGGAAGTCAGCCGCACCAATGTGTCGGAGGAAACACCGTACCACTGGCGACCAAAGTCAGCGTGCGTGCGCCCGGCCGCCACAAGGAGTCGCAAGAGTGCGATGAGACAAGGACATCCCAGCCGGCCAAACTCTCCACCAACCCGGATGACACTGGGCCAATTGTGCGCCGCCACATGGGCCTCCCCGTCGCGGCCGGCTGCGACAAATCCCAGGATCAAACCCAGATCTGTAGTGAAACCACTAGCACTGCGATGCAGTGCCTTAGACCGCTGTGCCACTTGGAGTCCCGAAATTTAGCTTTTTAACCAACCATACATTCAATAATCTTACAATTCTCACAAACATTTTCTCACAGATTTTCAACTTTTTCCTCTCCAGTAATTATCTATACACTTTTATTCACTGGCAAGGACAGACTGTTTTAGGTAGTTGTATTACATTAGCACCCAATTAACTTTGTTTCAGAGGGGAATATGCAGTGTTTGTACTTTTAACATAAAGGTCATACTGGTACAGTTATAGCAAAGCCTGGTGCGGCTTCTGCTAACTTTAAGACCACAGCTAAAGCCATTGTGGTGAGAAAATGCACAAACATTTGACTTAACTTGTTTAACTAGCTTAGTCATCTTCTTTTGCAGCAGAGAATTCCTCCTGCAACATCCACAAGGAGTTTGAATGCGGAAACGGCGAGTGCATCAACTATCAGTTCACATGTGATGGAATAGCGCACTGCAAAGACAAATCAGATGAGAAAATGCAATATTGTGGTAAGCAATTGATCTCATATCAGCATTTTGGTACTTCAAATCTCTCCCAGTCAACAAAAATATAATGAATGATCTACTACTACATGCAAGCAAGCACAAGCCCATTCCTATAATGGATGTGCTGTAGCCAACCATGTGGCATGACAACGATAGCGGGGTTGGCTACAGCACATATGAAAGGGAAAGGGGGATACCTAGTCAGTTGTACAACTGAATGCCTTCAACTGAAATATGTCTTCTGTATTTAACCCAACCCCTCTGAATCAGAGAGGTGCAGGGGGCTGCCTTAATCGATATCCACTTCTTCGACAACCAGGGTTGGTGTCTATTCCATACAAATGTCAATCACTTCAGGAAGTACACTGAAATTCCAATTCCAACTAACTTCAATGCTTTTCAATGAGGAATTGGAATTTGGTGTACTTTCTGAGTGGAATTGAAATGGAATTGATCCCAACCCTGATGACATCCATTGAAGAATTGGCTAGAGAACATTCAGTGTGGGACTGCACAGTTGTTATCTAGAGGATGTCACAAGAAGAAGATTACTACCATTACCATTTCCTATTGGAAGTGAACACATTTTCTTTTGTAATTTCACCAGATAACAGGGACTGTAGGAGAGGCTTCAGGGCGTGTGACAACCAACGCTGTGTGGCCAACAGTCATTTCTGCGATGGGGTGGATGACTGTGGGGACAACTCAGACGAGGCCTTCTGTAACAGTGAGTATGGATAGATCGACCGCTTAATCTCCCAGTCAATCCTGACCAGGTCTCTCTGTGTGTGTGTGTGTGTGTGTGTGTGTGTGTGTGTGTGTGTGTGTGTGTGTGTGTGTGTGTGTGTGTGTGTGTGTGTGTGTGTGTGTGTGTGTGTGTGTGCAGCATATAGCAGGCTTCACACTGGGCTGAGGCTCTCTCTCTTTAATGAGCCCCAGCATCACATACTGTAGCTCTTCAAAGACCAAGGGCCACTGAAGGGCAGGATATTGGGCACAAATTTTTCAGAAAATCATGCAAAGATTGCCCCGGCCCGAATCTCCAATCTTTGTCATTCCTATTCTAATCAAGTGTCATTATTTGCTATTATTTTCAATTTATCTTCTGTGGCTGTTATTCAGCTGCATGCAGTTGGCCCAGAGGAAAACAAACCCAGCACTCTTTAACAGGAACTTAATGTGCTTTAAACCTGAAAGGAGACAATTAAGAGAGGCCATGAGGCAGCAGTAGGATTCTCTAAAGATGGATGAAGCTCCCAAGGACTGAGATTTCAGGCACATCTAGCTGTAATGACTCTCAAAGCATGCAGTCGGTTTGTTTTTTTAATGGCAAATTATCAACAACACCCCTGTTTCTATAACCATTAAAACATTTAATTATATGCATTCAAATGAAAATACCATAGTTTCCGTAGATGGTAAATCGAGCGAGAAAACCCCTTTTTACTAGATCGATCAAATATAATGTCCCTGTAGGTTTTCAGTATCTAATTTGCATTTGTTTATTAGTAGTGCAGACCATAAATGGCATTCGCATAAACTAAATGATCATTAATAAGTCCTGATGTTTTTTGTTTTTCTTACCTTTATTTAACCCAGCAAGTCAGTTAAGAACAAATTATTATTTACAATGACGGCCTACACTGGCCAAACCCATAGGGCGCTCAGTCAATTGTTCACCGCCCTATGGGACTCCCAAATATGGCCAGTTGTGATACAGCCTGGATTTGAACCAGGGTGTCTGTAGTGACACCTCTAGCACTGAGATGCAGTGCCTTAGACCGCTGCGCCACTCGGGAGTGGACTTGATGACTCGTATACCTTTGCTTGTTTGCTTCTCATGCCTGCACGCACATAATGCGCACGTACACAAACACCTGACATCCTCCCTATCCTAGATATCCTCCCTAGACCTGATGCTAAACACTACTGAGCCATCTACCTGGATTACACTATTAACTGGTCCCTCTCTTTCTGATGAGTTGTTCCTAGCATCGGGTTTTTTCGAAGCGTTAATTTCTCTCTCCCCTCTCAGATGTCACGTGTGCATCGTTTGAATCCTCATGCCAGGATGGGAGCTGTATCCCCGGCTCAGCCTGGTGTAACCAGGTCATTGACTGTGCTGATGCTTCAGATGAAAAGAACTGCAGTAAGTTAAGCCTTTTTAAGGTATGGTATGTGTCATGATCCAAAAAAGTGCACTATGCTAACATGGTGACCTCATGGTGACCTCATTTTTTAAAAAACTGTATGACTTTACTTACATAAAAACTGTGGATGGAAACCTGGTTAATGTTACCTTTGTATACCTTAGTGTTACCTACTGTTAGTGGATTTACAGTAGCTTGTGTTTAGCTAGCTAAGGTTAGCTAATGTTTTTGTGTAGACAACACAGACTGCTCTGAATTCTACAAACTGGGAGTGAAAGAGAAAGGCTTCATCAGCTGTAATTCCACCTCCCTTTGTATCCACCCCTCCTGGATCTGTGATGGAGCCAACGACTGTGGCGATTATGCAGATGAGACCAACTGCCAGGGTGAGTCTCTTGTCTTGTCTTCTCCTCCCTTCTCTCCTCTCTCTGCCTAAGGAAGACAGATTGAGGAAGTCAGCTTCAATTAGAGAAGACTTGCATAAAATCAAAAAACATAGATATACCATTTTCTGAAATGATTAGTGGAGCGGGTCAAGAGTTTCAAGTTCCTTGGTGTCCACATTACCAACAAACTATCATGGTCCAAACACGCCACGAAAGTCTTGAAGAGGGCACGGCAACACCTTTTCCCCCTCAGGAGACTGAAAAGATTGACATGGGTCCCCAGATCCTCAAAAAGTTTTACAGCTGCACCATTGAGAGCATCCTGATCGGTTGAGAGCATCCTGATCGGCATCTGACCAGAGCGCCATGTCTAGGTCCAAAAGGCACCTTAACAGCTTCTACCCCCAAGCTATATGAACAATTAATAAAATTACCACCAGGACTATTTACATCGAAGGGGGGAGCTTTGTTTTTACACTGCTGCAACTCACTGTTTATTATCTATGCATAGTCATTTTACCCCTACCTACAGTATATGTACAAATTACCTCGACTAACCTGTACCCCCGCACATCGACTCGGTACCCCCTGTTTATAGCCTCGTTATTATATTGTTTTACTATTTATTACATTTTTTACTTCAGTTTATTTAGTAAATATTTTCTTAACTCTATTTCTTGAACTGCATCGTAAGTAAGCATTTCATGGTAAGGTCTACACCTATTGTGTGTCAAATTTGATTTCATTTGATTAGGGGTGCCAGAGTTCAAGTTTAGGGAAAAGATAATGACCTGAATCACCACTGTATGAATATTTCGAAGAATAATACACAACGCAGAGGTCTAAAGGTCAAGAGGACCAGAATTAACGATCAATGGAAATAGTGTTTTTTTCTGTAACAGGGAATTAATGATCAATGGAAATCTACATGGCAAGTTCTCATTGGTCCAAATTGTCTAAACACGTATCGCATTTCAGGCGCAATGTAATCTGGCCATTGGCCCAATCTTATTGCCAGGAATTCTAATTGGTCAACCACAGGCTAGGGTTGGGGGTATAAAACTACATCCTGTCTCTTTGTTCTGTGGAGAGAATCACTGAGGACAGGGGAGAATGAACATCTTAGATTAAATTGTTAGATTACTTATTAGATATTACTTGCATGGTCGGAACTAGAAGCACAAGCATTTTGCTACACTCGCATTAACATCTGCTAACCATGTGTATGTGACCAATAAAATTTGATTTGATTTGTCTACCTCTCAGCATAACATCTATGATTTGTCCTCTTTGAATAAACCTATTTTTCTCCCCGATTTGCTTTGGGGTCTGTGTTATTGAAGAGTTACATCAACTGCTAACACCACTGAATCACCTCTCAGATGACTCTTCCCTTCCATTGTTGTCGGCCCTAGTTTCCCATGGGCAGAAGTGTGAAGAGGGCCACTTCGCCTGCCCCAGCGGTAACTGCATCTCCAGTGTGTGGCTGTGTGATGGACAGAAGGACTGTGAGGATGGGGCAGATGAGTTTCAGTGTGGTAAGGCTTTCCTATGTTGATAGCCCATTACATTACAAAGATAATATTTATAAGATGGCTTGTCTGAATGACTAAAAGACATCTATAGGAAGCCAAAAATCCAGTGTATTTATATGGACAGAAAGACTGTGATTACTACGCCGATGAGGTTCAGCGCAGTAAGGCTTTGCTATGTTTATTGGACCATGTGGGTAGACACATTTCATTGCATTACAGAATACCATTTATTAGTTGGCTTGTCTCACGGCCGGCCTGCTCATTAGGCAGGATTAAGCGGCTGCCTATGGTGGCAGATTGACGAAGGCAGAATTTTCTGAGCTAAACTGACCAAGACGCACCTCCAACAGCAACACATAAAACCTCACATAATTCTGCCCAAAAACTATGACAATTTCTCTCAACCAGTGGCATGTGGGCGTTTTAGGTTAGTGCTGATGCCACCTTTTGATAAGCAGTGCCCACTTTGTTAAAGGTAGGGGCGCAAAATATTTTGCTTGTCCATTCCAAGTGCGCCCCTCCAGGGTGCTGTTGGAGAGACGCATCACTGCAGCGCTCCACCAACATTCTGTCAAAAATAAATAAATCTAACATAAATCATGTAGCAGATATAGGATATGGTAGAAAGAGTGTGTGGTCTTTTCTGTAATCTACAGGTTGGAGATAACATGTATGACAATGTAATGAGACAGACAATTTTTACGATCAAATAGCCTAACATAAATGGCGCTCAATCGAATAAAAAATGCGCTGTCATGTTAACAAGCAACATTTCCTAAAAACAGAACAGGTCGAAGTAAAATGGACAGTATTAAATGGACAATCACACCTTTTGTCCAGGAGTTTCACCCCATTGTCATGATCAGTGGTTTCAAGTTTGTATCTGTCATTTTTTGACAAGCTAATCATAGTGAAAAAGAAAATACTTCTGCATTACCCGCTGTGTAAACACATTGCAAATTGGCTCGCAATAACTCCTGGGTAGCTGATATTCAGAGCTTAAATAGCCAAATTAATTAGTCACAAGAATCAGGACTAATAAAGCCAATGCAATGGCCTGTTTTACACACGGTGGGCCTACTACATTAGTGGGCATTCATAAAATGTCATTGGAGGCTGACATGGTAGGCTACATCCCAGTAAGCACGAGCCGACGTCTTTTGGACGTAATTGTTTTTGTCCTGCCCTGACGTCATTTTTTTGGTGTTTTACAAACGTTAGGCTTACCACATAGATGGGCATTCATAAAATTTAAATTCAGGCAACACTTTGCTACACCTCAGTAAGCAGTAAACATATTTTTTTGGTGCAGTTCAGCCTTGATTTCAACATCCACAGACATTGGTTTTGGTCCAGACCAAATCTGAACCAATCATAGACGTCTATATGTTTGGTTCAGATTTTGTCCGGTCTGGATCAGCCTTTATTTGGCCCAAACAACACCTATAAATTACTTATTTTCAACTTTCATTCAGAACCAAAAATGAGCATGATTTCAACATCTGCAAACATCTGTAAAAAATGGACTTTCATCATCCGGAAAATAAGTATTTTCAATATCATTCAGAACTGTCTGGACGCCTTTTCAACATTCTGGAAATGTGTATTTTAAACATACGGAAAATACCTTTTCACCACCTTTCAACTTACTTATTTTTAGACGTCTTTTCAACGTCATTATTCTTACTGGGACTATTCTAGTTTTGCGGGGGCAGCATTCTTTGGTCTCACCTATGGCGGCAGAACGGCAAGGACCGGCCCTGGCTTGTCTGAATTATTTCTAGACAACCACAGGAAGACACAAATCCAGTGTTAGCAGTGACAAATCACTAATGATTGGAGTTAATTGTCTCTACTGGATATTGTATTGTTCATCCTCATTGTGTATTTAATTGCTTGCCAAGTTGTCTGCTAGCCTACTTATGTGTATAGAGCGTATACCTCCAGCCCTGATATTCAAATAAAGCCACTTAAAAAGGACACAGGGGTGCTTTTTCTCTGGCTTTGAATTAGCATATTCTCCCCTTGTGTGTAACAGTTAATTAATTATCCATTAGTCATTGTGAATTGTTACCAGAGATGGAAACATGTGGGTTCACTGAGAAGTGGCTGACATCTGAACGGATCACATGGAATGTTCTCCCACACTGAACTTTGACACGGAACCTTGCACATGGAACCCTCTCACCAGGGAAGACAAGAACACTTCTAGCCTACCTCTTTGATCCTTTCTAATGTAGGTGTTACTTACCATTACAAAGACTTTCCACCTAGATAGCTAAACCAAAATTGAGTCATGGTCTGGTAAATAGAATTTTCAATCAAGCAGATGACTTATTTATGTATACCGTTTATGTTTCATTACTTTTGCTGTCAAAGTGATGAAGAAGGATCTTCCAAGAGAGTTTGAGTGCCACTGAGGTGGTAATACTTATCCTGACCTGCATCACAGCTAGGCTTCAGATTAATAAATGCCCTGAACTACTGAGGAATTAATTAATTTAGACAGAATGGCCCACACAAATAACACTGGCATATGTTATTAACTGTCCTGAAGAGTAATATCATGTTTATTGAAGTGAAATAAATCACAGTAGATTGTCTAAATTAAGAGCAGAATGAGGTTTGGTAATCATGTTAACTGGGTGACTCAATTTAATCTAACACAACATGATTCTGTGTATCATCAAATGACTGAAAAACACATTCCCATTCATTTAGGTAAGTGCTTCATTATTGTTTGAATTTATTTGAATTTAAAATAATGATATTTTAAATTGCAAATGTACCGTAGCTCCTTTCAAAACTAAGCAGAATGATGCTGCTGTCTAAATATCATTCAGTTTGTTAGATGTTTAGAACTGGCATTCTCAGGACAAATGGAAAATATTCCCATTTCACTGAGTTGATTACCATATAGAAAGCCAGAGCTATTGATAAACTGAAAGTAAAGGAAAAAGGTTAGAAGTAAATGTCATTATATCACTGGAAATCCAAAATCTCACAACTGATTAGATTAAATACTTGTCTGTCATTGTAAAATGTCTGATGATCTTTCCCTGTACAGTGAAATACCACTGAAGCCTAAGATATGAAATATTCGCATCTCCAGAATGAGCCTTTGTCGAGACATCTGAAAGAGACAGAGGCATTGGATCTAGGCCCCCAAGGGAGGGTGGTTCTTTAAATTTAAATGAATCCAGATACGAAGGTACATATGTGTTCCTGTCTGTGCGTAGGGCTGTTACGGTGACCATATTACTGACACACCGGAGGTCACAAGTCATGATGGCAGTCAAATTCCACGTGGTAATCAGGCTTCTCCAAGCTCTGATGCTGCTGATGGTCAGGAGTAGCCTACCAAGCTTGCTAACTGCCTGATACTCAGCATTCTCTTGTCCCTCGATTTACTCTGACATAAATGCAAATGTAATCGAAAATCTAATCAAACACTTAATGAGAGCCCATGAGCTCATGTTGCACAACATTTCTATAAGCTATGCAATTGCATGAGAAAACTGAATTTTAATGAGCTCTATTAAAAAGAGGAGGATCCCATCAGTTTTCTGTAGGTTAGGCCTAATACACTGCTCAAAAAAATAAAAGGAACACTAAAATAACACATCCTAGATCTGAATGAATGAAATATTCTTATTAAATACTTTTTGTCTTTACATAGTTGAATGTGCTGACAACAAAATCACACAAAAATTATCAATGGAAATCAAATTTATCAACCCATGGAGGTCTGGATTTGGAGTCACACTCAAAATTAAAGTGGAAAACCACACTACAGGCTGAATCAAAATTGATGTAATGTCCTTAAAACAAGTCAAAATGAGGCTCAGTAGTGTGTGTGGCCTCCACGTGCCTGTATGACCTCCCTACAATGCTGGGCATGCTCCTGATGAGGTGGCGGATGGTCTCCTGAGGGATCTCCTCCCAGACCTGGACTAAAGCATCCGCCAACTCCTGGACAGTCTGTGGTGCAACGTGGCATTGGTGGATGGAGCGAGACATGATGTCCCAGATGTGCTCATTGGATTCAGGTCTGGGGAACGGGCGGGCCAGTCCATAGCATCAATGCTTCCTCTTGCAGGAACTGCTGACACACTCCAGCCACATGAGGTCTAGCATTGTCTTTGCATTAGGAGGAACCCAGGGCCAACCGCACCAGCATATGGTCTCACAAGGGGTCTGAGGATCTCATCTCAGTACCTAATGGCAGTCAGGCTACCTCTGGCGAGCACATGGAGGTAGCCCCCAAAGAAATGCCACCCCACACCATGACTGACCCACCGCCAAACCGGTCATGCTGGAGGATGTTGCATGCAGCAGAACATTCTCCACGGCGTCTCCAGACTCTGTCACGTCTGTCACATGTGCTCAGTGTGAACCTGCTTTCATCTGTGAAGAGCACAGGGCGCCAGTGGCGAATTTGCCACTCTTGGTGTTCTCTGGCAAATGCCAAACGTCCTGCACGGTGTTGGGCTGTAAGCATAACCCCCACCTGTGGACGTCGGGCCCTCATACCACCCTCATGGAGTCTGTTTCTGACCGTTTGAGCAGACAAGTGCACATTTGTGGCCTGCTGGAGGTCATTTTGCAGGGCTCTGGCAGTGCTCCTCCTTGCACAAAGGCGGAGGTAGCGGTCCTGCTGCTGGGTTGTTGCCCTCCTACGGCCTCCTCCATGTCTCCTGATGTACTGGCTTGTCTCCTGGTAGCGCCTCCATGCTCTGGACACTACGCTGACAGACACAGCAAACCTTCTTGCCACAGCTCGCATTGATGTGCCATCCTGGATGAGCTGCACTACCTGAGCCACTTGTGTGGGTTGTAGACTCCGTCTCATGCTACCACTAGAGTGAAAGCACCGCCAGCATTCAAAAGTGACCAAAACATCAGCCAGGAAGCATAAGAACTGAGAAGTGGTCTGTGGTCATCACCTGCAGAACCACTCCTTTATTGGGGGTGTCTTGCTAATTGCCTATAATTTCCACCTGTTGTCTATTTCATTTGCACAACAGCATGTGACATTTATTGTCAATCAGTGTTGCTTCCTAAGTGGACAGTTTGATTTCACAGAAGTGTGATTGACTTGGAGTTACATTGTGTTGTTTAAGTGTTCCCTTTATTTTTTTGAGCAGTGTATATTTATTTCTCAAGTTTCCTAATATTAAGCACATTTCTTCTGTTTATAATAGGAGTATAGCCTACCTGGCTGGCATGCACATGAATCACGGGAATAGAGTCCTCCATTCGCTATTTAAGTGCACAGATGACATGTATTTTTTCCCCTGTCCCTGATTTGAGACCGGTGCGTGATAATGGTCCACTCTAAATCAAAACTAATTTCCCAAATATATTATTTAGTATATGTAAAGACGAGAGTAAATAAAAAATAGTCTGATGGGTGACAATATTGGCCTATCACTTGTGAATGATGCCCAGCTTGTGTGCAGTCAGGCAAGAAACCCGCATGCCTTTTTTTGGCAACTTTTTCAAATCATTAGTCGCAAACCTCATGTAGCCTAGCCCTAGCACTCACCGACCGGTAGCACTCACATCTGTAGCCATGAAGTGTTTTGAAAGGTTGGTCATGGCTCACATCAACACCATTATCCCAAAAACCCTAGACCCACTCCGATTTGCATACCGCCCCAACAGATCCACAAATGATGCAATCTCTATTGCACTCCACAGTGCCCTTTCACACCTGGAAAAAAGGAACATCTATGTGAGAATGCTATTAGTTGACTACAGCTCAGCGTTCAACACCATAGTGCACTCAAAGCTCATCACTAAGCTAAGTACCCTAGGACTAAACACCTCCCTCTGCAACTGGATCCTGAACTTACTGACGGGCTGCCCCCAGGTGGTAAGGGTAGGTAACAACACATCCGCCACGCTGATCCTTAACACGGGGGCCCCTCAGGGGTGTGTGCTCAGTCCCCTCCTGTACTCCCTGTTCACTCATGACTGCACGCCCAGGCATGTCTCTAACACCATCATTAAGTTTGCCATTGACACAACAGCTTGATGACCAACAACAACGAGACAGCATATAGGGAGGAGGTCAGAGACCTGGCCATGTGGTGCCAGGACAGCAACCTCTAGCTCAATGTGATCAAGACGAGATGATTCTGGAGATGATTCTGGACTACAGGAAAAAGAGGACCGAGCACGCCCCCATTCTCATTGATGGGGCTGTAGTGCAGCAGGTTGAGAGTGTCCACATCACCAACAAACTATCATGGTCCAAGTACACCAAGACAGTCGTGAAGAGGGCACAACAAAACCTATTACCCCCCAGGAGACTGAAAAGATTTGGCATGGGTCCTCAGAGCCTCAAAAGTTTCTGCAGCTGCACCATCGAGAGCATCCTAACTGGTTGCATCACTGCCTGATATGGCAACTGCTCGGCCTCCGACCGCAAGGCACTACAGAGGGTAGTTTGTACGGCCCAGTACATCACCGGGGCTAAGCTCCCTGCCATCCAGGACCTCTATACCAGGTGGTGTCAGAGGAAGGCCCTAAAAAATTGTCAAAGACTCCAGCGACCCTAGTCATAGACTGTTCTCTCTGCTACCGCACGGCAAGCGGTACTGGAGCACCAAGTCTAGGTCCAAGAGGCTTCTAAACAGCTTCTACCCTCAAGCCATAAGACTCCTGAACATCTAATCGAATGACTACCCAGACTACTTGCATTCCTCCCCCACCCTCTTTTACGTTGCTGCTACTCTCTGTTATTATATATGCATAAGTCACTTTAATAACTCTACCCACATGTATATATTACCTCAATTACCTCGACTAACCGGTGCCCCCGCACATTGACTCTGTACCGGTATCCCCTGTATATAGCCTCGGTATTGTTATTTTACTGCTGCTCATTAATTATTTGTGACTTTATTTATTGTTTTTTAGGTATTTTTCTTAAAACTGCATTGTTGGTTAAGGGCTTGTAAGTTAGCATTTCACTGTTGTATTCGGCTCATGTGACAAATACAATTTGATTTGATTTATAGGTTTTGATAAGGTTTGTATCACAGCTAAAGCAGACAAATAACTTCTTAAAATTAAGCACATTATTCTGGTTTACAGCGGGAGTAGAGCATAACTTTGAGAATGGCGTTTCCCGCTAATTGATTTGATTTTAGAATATTGCGCTTATAGTCTACTGTACTGCCGTGTGCACATTGCTGTGCTTATTATGTGAAAAAATAGCCTAATAGTTGATCAACATTTTAAGCTAAACTTTGCATCAGCATAATTGGTTTTAAGCATTTGTTTTATGCTTGTGGTTGTATTCATTTGGGATCTATAGCATCCCACAACTGTCCCAGACTGTGTTTAGAATATTTATTTATATGCACAGAATAGAATAGGTTAGCTATGGTACTATGGGGGATAGTAGATAGACATAGGCTAATGCTTCTGCTGTCCGTTAGGCCTACTCATCTTGTTGGCTGACGGAAAGTAAATGTGAACAGTTCTTCCAATATCTTTAATATGCGCCTCTGAATTCAATAAGGACTCATGAAGTTGCGTCCCCGATATGTCTGTCTTCACTTGTAGCCTGTGAGTAGGACCCAATCTTGTGATGGGCATTGGTCAATAAGAATTGGGAGAGATCTGAGAGAGCCATGTGAGTGAGAGGTGCTTTGGCCCACGCAGCCGGGGGAAGGGAATTGTTATTATTATATTCAGCCCAAGGGCACAACGTCCACTGGCCGCAAAAGGCATGTATTCTTTTAGGGGTCATTACGGACACACAAAGGGGATACCACCGGGAAATTTGAGG
Source organism: Salvelinus sp. IW2-2015 (assembly GCF_002910315.2). Taxonomy (NCBI): domain Eukaryota; kingdom Metazoa; phylum Chordata; class Actinopteri; order Salmoniformes; family Salmonidae; genus Salvelinus; species Salvelinus sp. IW2-2015. The sequence continues at coordinate 31,662,122 of NC_036875.1, read as the reverse complement.
CACTATCAAGTGCTTGTCTAATTGTGAATGCGAGACTGATGAAGTGTGTGCAAAAAAAGCCTTTCATGCAACTTTTTTCAAATCATCATTAGAGTCGCATCATGCAGCCTTAGAATGTATTAAAAATCGAAACATATAGCCCAACATTTGTATCACAACTAAAGTTGCATAAATACCTCTAAATTAAGCATATAGGAGGAACTGTTTCTTTGTTAACTACTCAACACAGAATATCCGCATGTGAACACTCCCTCCCTCAAATCGTTTGAAGGAAATATCCTTTCTATTCTCTTTAGCTATGTTCAATTGAATTCTTCATTCTTTAAAATAGTTTAAAATTATGCCATGGAATTCAAAGCAAATCTTGTCTGCTAAATGAGCTAGTGTAACCCACAGCCATAATGTATGACATGGCCAGATCATTGCCTAACATAAGGACAACTCAGAGTATGCTATTCTGTTCTTCTGACTACATTTTTTTCATATTATGTTTCTTTAGACCTTTGTCAATAGGGGGAGCTGTTAGCATTATTTTTTTTTTTACATTTCCAAATTAAACTGCCTCGTACTCAATTCTTGATCGTACAATATGCATATTATTGTTATTATTGGATAGAAAACAGTCTATAGTTTCTATAGGAGTTGAAATTTTGTCTCTGAGTGGTACAGAACAATTTCTACAGCACTTTTCATGACAGGGTTCAGATTTCAGAAATTTTTACCTCTGATCTGGGGTCTGTTTTTAAGGCGACAGGATGCTAATGAAGAAACCGACACTGCCTACGTCTTCCTCTGGTGTCTGTACGTCATCACGTTTTCAATGGAATCGATGGGACGTTCACAGCCATTATAATAGACGAAAATGTAAGAGACACCCTTTCTCAACGTGCACCTGAAGCGTAAAGGACATCGGACATGCCTCGTTCCAAATCGTTTTCTAACCAGCAGTATTTCTCCGGTCATGTTTTCAGTCGTTATAGTTGTTAAAAACATCATAATGTAGTGAATTTTAACCGTTTTATATCAATTTATATCCGTTTAGTGCGATTTGTAGGAATTTCTTTGTCGTGCACTCTGAAAGTTTGGACACGCTTTAGGGTGTCGGTCGTTGGTGATGGACATTTCGAAGGACAGAGGACATCTATCGACCAAAAGACGTTTATAACATAGAAAGGATACATTGCCCAAGAATATGATGGAAGATCAGCTCAAAGTAAGCAATATTTATATGATAAACCGTGTTTCTGTCGAAATATTTTAAACGCACATATCGCCATTTTGTTTGGTATAGCTTCACTTGGCCAACCCTGTATTGAAAAGTAAGGATAATTTTAAAAATGTAAATCAGCGGTTGCATTAAGAACTAATTTGTCTTTCGATTCCTGTCAACCCTGTATTTTTTAGTCAAGTATATGATTAGCTTTTAATTAAACTAGATCACTCTGATAGATGACGTCAGACATATTGAGGCTTGATTTCCTAGTATTTTCATTGTGTAACCACGGTTTTGTATGGCTAAATATGCACCTTTTCGAACAAACTGTATATGTATGTTGTAAAATGATGTTACAGGAGTGTCATCGGAAGAATTCTGAGAAGGTTAGTGAAAAAATTAATATCTTTTGGCGGTGGTTACGTTATAGCGCTCTTTGGCTGGAATCGATGCTCTGGTAACGTTGGAACATGTAGTATGCTAACTTATCGATTTATTGTGTTTTCGCTGAAAAACGCTTAGAAAATCTGAAATATGGTCTGAAATCACAAGAACTGGGTCTTTCCATTGCTATGCTTTGTCTATTTTTATGAATGTTTTATGATGAGTAAATTGGTCATACACGTTGCTCTATTAGTAATTCTAGTGGATTTGTGATGGTCGGTGCAATTGTAAACTGTGATTTCTACCTGAAATATGCACTTTTTCTAACAAACTATCCTATACCATGAATATGTTATCAGACTGTCATCTGATGGTTTTTTTATAGGTTATTGGCTATCAATATCTTAGTTGAGCCGAATTGGTGATAGCACCTGAAGGAGTAAGAACTGATGGAGTTAGAATAGTGGTGTATTTTGCTAACCGTGTTTAGCTAATAGATTTACATATTTTGTCTTCGCTGTAAAACATTTTAAAAATCTGAAATGGTGGCTTTATTCACAAGATCTGTATCTTTCATCTGGTGTCTTGGACTTGTGATTTAATGATATTTAGATGCTACTATCTACTTCTGAAGCTATGCTATCTATGCTAATCAGTGTGTGGGGGGTGGGGGGTGCTCCCGGATCCGGGTTTCTGAGGCAGTAAAAGTTAAAGTAAGTCCTGAATTTATTGTGATGGTGTAGGCTATAATAAATGGATTTATTAGTCTTTTTAAAATGTAGATGTTCCAAAGGTCTGCATCAGTCGCTCGTAGGCTATGCGTGGAAGCCAGGAGATGCTAAATGTGTTAACGGACTTTAACGGTCAATTACTGTGAGACCGGCAGTTATTTGCTTGACAATCATCGGCTGACAAAATGTCATGACCGCCACAGCTCTATCTGTGCATCTGTGATTATGTACATTTCAACAATATAAGGCTTCTGTTGATTTTCAGCATGGAAAGTAGTGACCCTAATAGGAAAAGCATATATGAGTAGACGCCAGCAGTCAAGACCGAGCCTGTACCGTGTACCGTGCAACATTTGCACTTGTCTTTTCTTACTAGCACTGACTGCTAATTACTGCTTTATTGAGAACACATTTTACTTACCATGACTGCAATGTGTGTTATTCTGCATAATTCCATTAAGTAAAGCTCTAGCCTTTTGATTATTATAATTTTTCATTATTTTTACCAGTCAGCTCCCTTTGGAACACTTCGGATTTTTTTTTTTTAAACTGAAGAAGAAAAAACACCCACAAAGTATTTTATTCGGCTCCAAGTCCAGTCACCCTCTCTGGAAATAGAAAGGCTAAGGGGGCAGATGATAACCCAAACACTTGTTGTGCTTTGATTAAAATAACTGGGCGACTTCTACTACTACAGGGTATTGTTGTTTTTGTCCTATTTTTCTTTCACTTACGTGTTTTGATTCATGGTATTATGAATGTGCTTCTCCCCTAGACTCCTCTTGCCTATGGAACCAGTTTGCCTGTTCTAAGAACAAGTGTATCGCCAAGCAGTGGCTGTGTGATGGAGAGAACGACTGTGAGGACGGACTGGATGAGAGTGTGCAGATATGTGGTAAGTACCCAAGGTCATATAGCTATACTTTGGGTGAAGATTGCATGTATTTCAAACATGTAGTTTGAGACCAGTCGGAGACCATTCCCAGTTGGCATGACAACATGATTACAACATTGTTTTGAGACCAGTTGGAGACCTTTTAGTTTTAGACTAGTTTCTAGACTATTGAAATGATAACACAGAAATTAAGTTAGAGACATATTGAAAATACTTTGATGGGTGGTGAGGCCAAGAGGCAGAGCAATTTCACCATGTAAATGAGATGTAACAATAATGAATTTGCCAATAAAAATAAATAATCATACAACAATAAATATAAAATGTTTGCCGAGAATATTGGTATAATTGGATTGTAATGGAAATGTCAACGCAATATGAATGAAATAGCCCTAAGCTTTAACCTTGCACTATTGCAATCAAAAGCAAAGAAGTGCATTTTAAACAGACAAGCATTATTGAGCAAATGTACTTACCTTTATTGTCACAGTATGAGGCTTAGTATTGTCTCTGAGGCCACATAGAGATCTTGTACGATATAGGCCTCTGCTTAAATATACAGATTAATTTGACCCTGTTTGCTACAGCAGGGAAATAATCCTGCAGCAACTGGAAATGTGATTATTGTAATTAATGGACCCTTTTGTAGGGGTTGATACATTTTTCGTGAGGGGAAATCAAGTCTGAACTGTCAAAGTGGAAATTACAAACTTCAGAAGCATTTTTAAAACAGTTATACAAGTTTTACATATCCTGCATTGCAGGAAAGTTATCCTGCAACAGGGTGATCAAATTAAGATCCTAGATCTGTAAGTGGCAGGAATGGATATGATCATTTTTCCATCCTTTACATTGTTACTCATTTATGTCTTAGGTTATAGTTCAGTTTAGCCAAGTCTGCAGTTTGTTTGACCTGCCTCTTTCTCTCTATTGACCCTTAGGTTTGGTAACGTGTGCTCCAGGGTTATTCAGCTGCCCTGGGTCCTACGCCTGTGTCCCTAAACGCTGGCTCTGTGACGGGGAGAGAGACTGTCCTGATGGCAGTGACGAACTGTCTGCAGCTGGATGTGGTAAGTTTGCAATGAGACTCCATATTAATTTGAAATGCTAAAGACTGTATTGTCTGTGGCTCTATCTGCTGGTGTGATGTGTCATCTACAGTGCATTCAGAAGGTATTCAGACGCCTTCCCTTTTTCCACATTTGGTTACGTTAAAGCATTATTCTAAAATGGATTAAATTAAATGCTTTCCTCGTCAATCTACACACAATATACCCCATAATGACAAAGCGAAAACAGGTTTTTAGAAATTTTAGCAAATGTAATATATTTTTTTTTAAATACCTTCTTTACATAAGTATTCAGAACCTTTGCTATGAGATTCTAAATTGAGCTCAAGTGCATCCTGTTTCCATTGATCATCCTTGAGATGTTTCTACAACTTGATTGGAGTCCACCTGTGGTAAAATCCATTGATTGGACATAATTTGAAAAGGCACATACCTGTCTATATAAAAAGGTCCCACAGTTGACAGTGCATGTCAGAGCAAAAACCAAGCCATGAGGTTGAAGGAATTGTCCGTAGAGCTCAGAGACAGGATTGTGTCGAAGCACAGATCTGGGGAAGGGTGCTAAAAAATGTCTGCAGCATTGAATGTCCCCAAAAACACAGTGGCCTCCATCATTCTTAAATGGAAGAGGTTTGGAACCACCAAGACTCTTCCTAGAGCTGGCGACAATTTGGGGAGAAGGTCCATGGTCTGGGAGGTGACCAAGAACATGATGGTCACTCTGACAGAGCTTCAGAGTTAATTTGTGGAGATGGGAGAACCTGCCAGAAGGACAACCATCTTTGCAGCACTCCACTAATCAGGGCTTTATGCTAGAGGGGCCAGACGGAAGCCACTCCTCAGTAAAAGGCACATGACAGCCCGCTTGGAGTTTGCCAAAAGGCACCTAATGGACTCTCAGACCATGAGAAAGAAAATTCTCTGGTCTGATGAAACCAAGATTGATCTCTTTGGACTGAATGCCACGCATCACGTCTGGAGGAAACCTGGCACAATCCCTTCGGTGAAGAATGGTGGTGGCAGCATGTTTTTTTATGTTTTTGCTTTGTCATCGTGGGGTATTGTGTGTAGATTGATGAGGGGAAAAAACAATTGAATCCATTTTAGAATAGGGCTGTAAAAAGTAAACGGGTCTGAACACTTTCCAAATTCGCTGTATGTCAATGTTAAAGGAACATTTCACAGCTAGACACTATTTGGGGTGTTTTTCCAGTCTCCCTCTAAAATGATGAGTTATGAAAAGTGTTTTGGACATAATTATTATATATATTTTTGCGCTGGGAGAGTTGAATGAGCATGCTGTCTGATCTAAAAAAATAAATGGAGTAATGTTTTGTAGCAATTGTTGTGGCATTTGTGTTTCGCCAATTGCACAATCATGTTAGCAGCGAGGATATATTGTTGTCCTTATTCAATAGAGCAATTGGACTCAACGATGCTCCTATCTGCCATAACATTTCAGGGTATCTAGATTGACTCATTTTCCCTGGCTTTGTAAAGATTTCAGCCTGATGAGAACCCTACTTCCTTGTCCAATTATGTTCCCACCCTTGAAGGCTTTTCAAAATGGGGGCGGTACTAGTTTCTACAGGTTCACGGGAGCTATGTTACTGTCTGTCAGAAATTGCTGAATAATTACAATGACTGCTTCTGATGATTCCTCTCACCAAGAAGAGCTGGACGACGAAACAGTTTTTGAAATTATTTTACACAGGGACATACAGCCCTACATTTCAGCTGGAATAAACGGAAGAGGAATTGATACAGCGACAACAAAAACTGCGAGACCAGTAAGCAGCGATGGGGAGCCACGGTCAGATTTCAACTCGTGGTACCTATGAGGGTGCTCTCAAGCCATGCCGATGGAAGAGGAATGTTTGTGCTGCAACGAATTTGATCGCTGACAGTTCTTACAGAGGGTCAGTGCAGAGAGTCAGTGCAGAGGGTCAGTGCAGACCCTATGCATGGATTGTGTGTGAGAGTGAGAGAGAGACAGAGAGAGACAGACCATCGAAGTTTCTCACATATGGATAGACGGGTGCTGGAGACGTTCTTCAAAACTTCCAAGATCAACTGGCGGTGTCAGCCTAGACCAGCTGGACCAGGAGGACAAATGAGTAAGTTGTTTTGCTATCGGTAGCTAGCTAGCAACATAAGCTTTCGTGATCGAATCGGCCATAACCGGGCTTGCTAGTACCATTACAAGTCAAGTTAGCCAAGTTTAGCTAGCTAGCTTTGTTTGCTTTACCCTAAATATAATGAACCCTTATTTTATAGCTAGCTAGTTAGTTAATGTTAGCTTGCTAGTCTAGCAAACCTCAGTGCATCTTATTTGGAGCAAAACTGGATAAATGTTTTGATGATAATGAAGAGTAAAGGAATGACTTTGGCATTATGACTCATAATAGTCTTTGAGTTTCTATACCTGTGTGTTGTAGCTAGCTAGGTAACGAATGTGTGTCTGTATTGTGCTGCTACATTAGGGATACAGACAATACACAATAATTGCCCATGAAAGTCTAATAGTGTTTTTTGTCATTCTCTTATAGACAATACCGTTTGGTGGCCTGGAGATTATTTTTGGAAGAAACGTGGGAAGAACATGGGAAGAAACTAGGCAGAGGACACTGAATCCCCTTGCCTGCGTGTGTTGTTGTTGGCCATTCGAGCAATTTATCCCTCACACAATGGACAGTAGGTTGGATACAAAGAAGATGATGACCCGAGGAGATGTGAAAGGTCCCATAACAACAATCTCACCTTGTATTAAAGTGACTCCGAACACCTCGCTGCACTCACCAAACACACCATATGCAAGTATTCCCTTTGTAGAACTGTAGTATACAGTACCAGTCAAAAGTTTGGACACCTACTTGTTCAAGGGTTTTTCACAATTTCTTCACTATTTTCTACATTGTAGAATAATAGTGAAGACATCAAAACTATGAAATAACACATGGATTCATGTAGCAACCAAAAAAGTGTTAAACAAATCAAAATATATTAAGATTTTGGATTCTTCAAAGTAGCCACCCTTTGCCTTGATGACAGTTTTGCACACTCCTGGCATTCTCTCAACCAGCTTCATGGGACAGTCACCTGGAATGCATTTCACTTAACAGGTGTGCCTTGTTAAAAGTTAATTTGTGCAATGTATTTCCTTCTTAATGCACACTCCTGGCATGCTCTCAACCAGCTTCATAGTTTTGATGTCTTCACTATTATTTCCAATGTAGAAAATAGTACAAATAAAGAAAAACCCTTGAATGAGTAGGTGTATCCAAACTTTTGACTGGTACTGTATATTATAAGCATTAGTAGTATATTTTTCTGCTACTATATATATATGTCATAAATTGCTGTAACTGTTCCTGCATACTGCTGTGTAAACTCACCTCGATCTCCAGAGCAAATAAACTTTGTATTGAATACAAGCCATGTCTACTTATTTGCTACATTGAAACACGTTTACTTGCCAGCAAATGAAAGTTGAAATGATACACCAACTCCCTGCATCATTTGTTTAAGCAGTAAGATTGTAGCTAGTTACTTCTAAATACATTTCATGAATATTGTAGCTAGTTACAATGAATTGATCCAGGAGTTGAAGTCAACACTTTATTGGTTTCTGATGCAGTAGGAATCATTTAGTCACTGGTCAGTACACTTGTAAAAAAGATTCTATATTAAACCTTTTGTCAAACTCCATTATATACATATGTACAAGAGCTAGCAATATCTATACCACAATTCAGTTGTGAGCATACTAGGCATTCTATATTATACTACAACATCATGTGTTGGTTGAATGTTCCAGGCAGGGTCCTGAATGTTCTTTAGCTGGTGAACCTTGTCTTGTGTTGTGCAATGCCAGCTGGTCTTGCAGATGCACTCCATGACCTTTGACTCAGACTATACACTTTGGCTCTTGCCAGCAGACTTTTCCTCTTCCGAGTCAGATGATGTTGAGCTTGCGCTTGTTCCCGGCTGAAAGCTTTTATCCAATAGGTCTACATGATCTGTACTACTAAAGCTGGTGTCGAGGTCATCATCATCGAAATCAGCAGCAGGATTAGTCTGTAGGAAACACATTAGTCTGTGATTGTGGTTTGCTTACAACCAGGAAACGTAGATAGTCTGTTTCTACTGGTGAGATCCAGAAATGCTTGTACAGTATTGCGTGTAGTAAGGACACCTATTATATGTATAAAAAAATATATATAATACATATTATTGAACGTATACAGTAATAGAGCAGCAGTGGAATTTCCCTTTATTTGTTTTTGTAACAAGTGTTAAAGACGCAAGTCAAATTCCTGAAAAAGGCCTCCATCCCCACCCCTACTTCCTTCAGTGCTGACTCCATATTGTTGAGCATATGTACTTCGACGCCACATCTCTAGAGCAGGGTTTTCCAAACTCGTTCCTGGGGCCCCATCTGGGTGCACGTATTGTTTTTCTCCCTAGCACTACACAGCTGATTCAAATAACCAACTAATCATCTAGCTTTGATGTTTTGAATCAGCTGTGTAGTGTTAGGGCAAATACCAAAATGTGCATGGGGGGGGGGGGGGGGGGGGGGCTGGGGGGCAGGACAATGTTTTGGAAACCCTGCTCTAGAGTGCCATGATATTGTCAACTCATAGTGTAACCCTCCAACCATATTTCTCACCCCCCCCCAGCACCCAACAACACATGTGATGACAACTCCTTCCTTTGCCACAACGAAGCCTGCGTTCCCCAGCGTTTTGTCTGTGACCATGACGACGACTGTGGGGATGGATCTGACGAGTCACTTGAATGTGGCAAGTAGATTTGTTGCTTTGTCTTTTAATACCGCCCATAGAGTAATAACTAGGTTATAACATTATAATAAGTTATAACAGAGATTTAACTAATTAATACCTTACTGTAAGTTGGAAATAGAATGACTTTTCAGTAATCTAACTGGGATCTGCGATGATGTGTTGGTCTGTGTAAGTGTCAGTTAGTGAGGCTGCAGCTCTCTCTTTGTTTTTCTGTATCTGCAGTGTACCGGCCCTGTGGACCAGAGGAGTTTCGCTGTGGGGATGGTCGCTGCCTGCTCAGTGCTCAGTGGGAGTGTGACGGCTGCCCAGACTGTCCTGACCGATCTGACGAGCTGCCCCTGAACCTCAAATGCCTGGCCGCAGGTAGTGTAGTTTACTGCTGTTCAAATTTCTGGCCGCAGGTAGTGTAGTTTACTGCTGTATTGTAGTTTACCGCTGTACTGTACTCTGTGCTGTTAGTACCGTCTGGCTGCAGGTAGTATATTCTACTGCTGTTTGACTGGCCGCAGGTACTCTAGTCTACTGCTGTTTGGCTCTCTCTATTGCTGTCAGCAGTCTACTATAAGAGAGGATAAAAACCACACAAAAAAATGCTGGGTTGAATATGTAATATGGCATGGCCTATCGGTGACGTGGCTTTCAGATAGTTATTTTAGCCCGTCTGTGATAGTAAATGTCATTCTGCTTCATATGTTATTTTGTGTTGTCAACACATGTTGAGCAAAGACACTTTTGTAGCTGTAATGAGTCTTACACAAAAGTATGAGCTTCTCAAGTGCCTGTGCATATCCCAATGTTGGGACTGTTACCACTTTGTCTAAATAATATTGTTATTAAGTGTATATGAATACAAACTTAACATGATGAACAGGAATGACATTTACTATTACGGATGGGCAAAAATAACTATTTGAAATCACACCCCCAATAGGCCATGCCACATGACATATTCTTATATAAAATGTATAATATTATTATTTAAATATTATATAACAAAGTGGTAACTCTCCCAACATTGGGACATGCATAGGCACTTGAGGAACTCATACTCTTGGGTATACCTCACTAAAGGTCAGAAGGTAGCCTATCGGTTAAGAGCTTTGGGCCAGTAACCAAAACGTTGCTGGTTCAAATCCCCAAGCCAACTTGGTGAAAGGTCTGTCGACATACCCTTAAGCAAGGCACTTAATTCAAATTGCTTCTGTAGATCACTCTGGATAAGAGCATCAGCTAAGTAACTCAAATGTAAACGTGTTAGTACTCAACAAATAGAATGAATGACATTTACTCTTACGGGTGACCAACTCTCTGAAATCCATGCCTCTACTAAGCCACGCCTACAGTCTTCTGCTCTGACCTGATGAGTCATAGATTACAACCCAAATGAGTGGCCAAACTGGCTTTGTCAAAATAACCCAATGTGTATTCTACAAAGTATTTACCAAAATTGGGTTGTTTTTCACCCAGCATTTTTTGGAGTGCAAAGATATAAAGACAGTAAGAGTAAAACTTTCAGAATATCATCAATCTAAGTGAATCTCATTTACCACGATGCAGTTTAAATGATTACTATTGTAAATGCTTTTTGCCTCACCATAGACAGTTATAAATTACCTTCCAGGGAGTCTGTGCAACGGTTCCTTCTTCATGTGTTCCAATGGACGCTGCATCTCTGAAGGGATTCTGTGTGACAAGAAAGACGACTGTGGAGACCGGTCCGATGAGAAGAACTGCAACGTGAACGAGTGTCTTAATCGCCGAGTCAGTGGCTGTACACAGGACTGTCAGGATCTTCCTGTTGGATACAAGGTAGGAATCACCACAGACTTAAACAGGCCTTGATGCGTAAGCTTGGACAACTGCACATGTATCATATATTCAGAATTATAATCAAGGTTAGGTTGTCTTTCCTAGGGTTTTATGAATTCTAGATAGCCCGTCTTTATTTCAGCCAGAGACAGATTTGTAAGTGGACAGACATCACCCGCTGGAAGACTTACAGATATTACCAATAATAATATAGCCAGAACAATAGAAATGTTTCAAATATGTACATGCAGAATCTGACTTTAATCAAGTTGACTTTGTTTTTTCTGAATGTTTTGTATTAAGAAGCCTATAACACGGACCTGGTAAAGTGCCAACATTATCTCAGTGTGCATGATTCAAATGATTATGTCGTGCCTGAGGCTATATTAGGCTTTCCAACACAAGATAGGAAGACAAAGTTATACACACAGTCAGTAGGATCCTATCATCATTAGGGCCGGGACGATACCAGCATCGCCGGGACCATACCAGCATCGCGATACTTGTTAGTATCGATACTTGTTAGTATTATGTTGTCATCTAGAGTAACATTTATTTATTTTCCAAGCTATAGTTGGACAGGAAAAGGGGCAATGTTCGCTCACCATGAAAAATGTGTAGTTTTATTTGACAAGTTTAAAAGATTGATGTTTTGTCCTACTTAACAATGCTATAGCACACAATATTTGACATACAGCAGGTTTTTAAAGGACCAAAGAGTGGTCTGCTTCTTGTTTTTAAAGGAAAAAATATTGCGATACTGGTTTTGTCTGTGCCCTTATCATCATCTTGAACACAAACCTATGCTATGGATACAAGCGATGAAAGATGAGAAAATGGTTTCGAGAGGCTTCCGTGCCATCCGTTTGTTTGCTGGGATACTTGGCGACAGGCATGCAGGCTCCAGAGAGAGAGAATGCGTCACAAATGGCACCTTATTCCCTATATTTGAAACAAAGGACAATGTACAACAAAACATTAGTCGCAGAAGTGAAAAGTGATGCGTTGCAGCTGATTTAGCTAACAGCTCATTTACATCTGCAAGTTACATCTGCAGTCAACATTATTCTGACAGTTATATACTTTTGGCCACAGTACTATGGGCCCTATATAGGGAATAGGTTGCCATCTGAGATGCAACCAGAGAGAAGGACAGTTCTGCTGAGTGTTCAGCGGGGTGACTGTGCTAGTCTGCTGTCTGGCCTGGATTCAGGACATTGCCACCCACCAAGGTGATCTCGCGGCCATCAGAGATATCAGAATTCCACATCCTGACCTTCACTCTGGGCTTTCCCTCCTGCCCCTGTCCTACCCCATGCTCTCTGCATCACAAAGTGACCAAGAAAGACAGACTAAAACACTCTTCCCTGGCCTGGCTGTCTAGATACTAAAGCAGAGCATAGCTGTGACCAGAGAGCACATCAATGAAGACCCCTAGTAGCTAGCTCATCCATCTCTAGGCCTGAACAGATAGATCAGCAGAAAGGCCCTCAAGGTTGGGAATTCTGGATCAGAGAGGCTTTAAAGCAGGGGCCAGTAACAGCTGATATAAGCATTTTGAGTTATACTGGGCTGGAGTTGCTGAATGGCACCAATTTTCTTTTATTTTTCGTTAGCTCTTGAGCTATGACATTTATGTCATCATACTGATTCCGCTCTGTTTTTATTGGTCTTGTGTGTAATTTTGTGAGTAGATCTACTGGCACATTAAATCAACACTGAAAGAGTGGGACCATATACACACTAAAATGAGTGTCAAATTAACACACTGCTTGGTGTAATACCTTGTTAAAATATTTCCCAGAATGCTTTTGAGTGAATCATAGAGTTATCACCCATGACTGTATTTGTTATTGACAGAGACATGGCTTTTGCATTGCCAGCAGCATAGATCCTGTGTTCCACTGCTGGCTTGCTTCTGAAGCTAAGCAGGGTTGTCCTGGTCAGTCCCTAGATGGGAGACCAGATGCTGCTGGAAGTGATGTTGGAGGGCCAGTAAGAGGCACTCTTTGCTCTGGTCTGAAATAATATCACGATGCCCCAGGGCAGTGATTAAGGACATTGGCCTGTATAGGGTACTGTCTTTTGGATGGGATGTTAAACAGGTGTCTTGACTCTCTATGGTCACTAAAGATCCAATGGCACTTATCGTAAGAGTAGGGATGTTAACTCTGGTGTCCTGGCCCTCATACCATCATGTTCACCTAATCATCCCAATCTTACAATTGGCTCATTCATCCCACGCCCTCTCCCGTGTAACTATTCCTCAGGTTGTTGCTGTAAATTAGAATGTGTTCAGTCAATTTACCTGGTAAAATAAGGGTTAAGTAAAACAAAAAAATAATTTTATTCATCCATTTTCAGTCCTATGGACTTCCCCAAGTGAGATCCTAAGTGAATATGTTATCATAAATTTTTTTATTTTATTTAACACAATGCCATACGCCACCTGTCAAACTCATTCCGTGGAGGGCCGAGTCTCTGCGGGTTTTCGCTCCGGGTTTTCGCTTCCTTGTACTTGATTGATAAATGAAGGTGACTAATTATAAATGATCTCCCCTCACCTGATTGTCTAGGTCTTCATTAAAAGGAAAAAACTAAATCAGCAAACACTAGGCTCTACATTGAATGAGTTTGACACCCCTGCCATACGCATTTCATAAGGTCTTATTTTGAGTGCCTAGTTTTACCCTACAGAGGCCTGAAACAAATTGTATTTTTATTTTACCTTTATGTAACTAGGCAAGTCAGTTAAGAACAAATTCTTATTTTCAATTAACTGCCTTGTTCTTGGGCAGAACGACAGATTTGTACCTTTTCGGCCCGGGGATTCGATCTTGCAACCTTTCGGTTACAAGTCCGCGCTCTAACCGCTAGGCTACCAAAACCACTAATCTAATCACTGTGATACTAAAACCACAGCCATCATTATCATATTCTCCAACATTGTCTATTCCAGGTTGAGTTTTATAATTGTTCAAGAAATATGTTTGTGCATGTAAATTGATTAATAATAATCGTATGCTACGCAAAAATAAATGACAAACATTTTCTAAATCAATCCAATATGTTACTAGGACTTTTTTCACCTATTACTGAAATGGTTGTTCCAGTTTTGATGCTATAGTTAGTCTCATATCTTAGTCTTCCCAACCATGTAAGTCATTCTGAATGCAGGATGCGGTGATAAAACATTCAAAATATTTGTACAAGCTAAATTCCAATTGGAATTATGAATCACTTTGCAGCCAGCACAATGTGACTTGCAGACCTGATGTGGCCTGTAGACCTTGAGTTCCAGGCCACTGTATTATACCCTTACAAAAAAAGGTTTGATTACAGCTGAGTCTTTGTGGGTAGGTCTCTAAGAGCTTTTGCACACCTGTATTGTATAATATTTTCCCATTATTCTTTTTACACTTTTCAAGCTGGTTGTTGATCATTGCTAGAAATCAATTTTCAAGTCTTGCCATAGATTAAGCCTATTTAAGTCAAAACTGTAACTAGGCCACCCAGGGACATTCAATATCATCTTGGTAAGCAACTCCAGTGTATATTTGGCCTTCTGTTTTAGGTTATTGTCCTGCCTAAAGGTGAAATCATCTCCCAGTGTCTGTTGGAAAGAAGACTGAACCAGGTTTTCCTCTAGGATTTTGCATGTGCTTAGCTGTATTCTTTTTATTTTTATCCTAAAAACCACCCTAGTCCTTGCCGATGACAAGCATACTCATAACATTATTCAGCCACCACTATGAAAATATAATGAGTGGTACTCAGTGATATGTTGTGTTGGATTTGCCCCAAACATAACAATTTTTATTCAGGACAAATGTTAGTTTCTTTGCCACATTTTTTGCAATATTACTTAAGTGCATTGTTCTAAACAGGTAGTGGTGTGTATTCATGGTTGCCAAGTGAAGCCAGGTTTCCCCAAATATTTGACCAATAACATTTTTTAAGTTATAAAATCATTTCTCTTTCGTCTCTGAGTTTGAGTTTATTTATTTAAATTTTAATAGGGACAGTGCACATTACTCAACGTTTCAGTAAAAGTGCCGTTTTTAGCCAGCCGGCTAATTCTCAATCGCAGTCTCTGGGCAGGTTATTAGAGAGAATTGAGCCAGTAACCAAAAGGTTGCTAGATCGAATCCCTGAGCTGACAAGGTAAAAATCTGTTGTTCTGCCCCTGAACAAGGTAATTAACCCACTGTTCCTAGGCTGTCATTGTAAATAAGAATTTGTTCTTAACTGACTTGACTAGTTAAATAAAGGTAAAATAAAATAAAAAGACATTGAGACAAGACCGAAAATTGTTTCTTCGGTCCAGAAACACAGCCCCACCAATGCCCCCTTTGTCCCATCTCGGACTTCACATTTTCCAGAAGAAAGCAGTTGGCTGTTTCTGTGGAGTGTTGTGCTCTGAAGCTAAACTGCATGGATTGTAATGTGAAGGGGCTGTTGTTGAGGTGGGCAATCAGTTGTTCTGCTACACACTTTTCAACAACCTTCAACACCACAGGTAGTATACTAATGGGCCTGTAGTTACTCACGTCAGCAAGATCACCCGATTTAAAGATGGCCGTTATTATGGCCAACTTCCAGACCCTTGGAAACAACCCCTGATCAATAGATATGTTGGTGACCTTAGTAATGGGGCCAATGGGTGACTCTTTGTAGTTTTTAAGAACGGAAGAGTCCAGCCCAAACACATCTTTGGCTTTAGAGTTCTTTAGTGAGCTAATTACCTTGTTCACCTCTGACTCAGAAACCTCCCTTATGATGAAGACAGGTTGAGTGTCATTCACTAGCACTGAGCCCAAGAAACCTGTGGAGGGGTTCTGTGTCAGTACCCCTAACAGAGTCAACAAAGTAGGAATTGAAGGCTATTGCTATTTCGACTGCATCCTGTGTTAGATTGTCATTCACCATGATTTCTAGTCTTTTTGCAGTGTTACTATGGTCTTTCCCTGTTAACTTTTTTAGATTCTCCCAGATCAATTTAGAATTTCACTTTGCTTCACCAATTATGTTAATAAAAAAGTCTGCCTTGGCCTGTCTGATTTATTTCATCACCTTATTTGTCAACATGGTAAACCTACGTCTGTCATGGTCTAATTTGGACTTTAGGGCTGTTTTTAGAGCATGATCTTGTTCTTTCATCAGTTTCCAGATTTCTCCATTTAGCCAAGGAAGAGTGCTCCTCTGGCCAGGTTTGGATTTGATTTTCTTTAGGAAGCCATTTATTGTAGTCTGGATTGTGGATAGAAAAACCTATCAGCTTCCACATCTGTATAGGACAATAGATCATTCCAGTTAATTCCCTTAATTGCGTTTTCAAAATAATTTAATTGACTCTTAGGTAATCTGAGTTGATCAGGCTTTCTAACAGTAGAGAGGCTAAACCTGTTCTTAGAAAGTTTTCTGGCTACAAGTGTCAGATTATGATCACATAGCCCAGTAACCATATTGAATGATTTAGTCACTCTCTCTGGTTTATTACTGAACACCAGATCAATCTGTGTTTTAGATCAACAAGTCACCCTGGTAGGCCCTTTAACTAGCTGTGTAAGGTCAAAGGTATTAGTGATCCATTTGAGAGTTTTCCTACAAGACTTGTCTTCATAATTAATGTTAAAATCTCCCATTAAGATGACCACTTTCCCAAAATGACATTCCCTAAGCATGTTATTAAACTTTTCAAACAACACACTTTTTGTAGAAGGTGGTCTATACATTCCAATAAGGGAAAAATACATTTTTATTTTCTCATTTTTTCCCCCCTTTATTTAACCAGGTAGGCAAGTTGAGAACAAGTTCTCATTTACAACTGCGACCTGGCCAAGATAAAGCAAAGCAGTTCGACACATACAACAACACAGAGTTACACATGGAGTAAAACAAACATATAGTCAATAATACAGTACAAGGCAATAAATAGGCCATGGTGACGAAGTAAATACAATATAGCAAGTAAAACACTGGAATGGTAGATTTGCAGTAGATGAATGTGCAAAGTAGAAATACTGAGGTGCAAAGGAGCAAAATAAATGAATAAATACAGTAGGGGAAGAGGTAGTTGTTTGGGCTATTTATAGATGGGCTATGTACAGGTGCAGTGATCTGTGAGCTGCTCTGACAGCTGGTGCTTAAAGCTAGTGAGGGAGATAAGTGTTTCCAGTTTCAGAGATGTTTGTAGTTCGTTCCAGTCATTGGCAGCAGAGAACTGGAAGGAGAGGTGGCCAAAGGAGGAATTGGCTTTGTGACCAGTGAGATATATATTTGGGGAGACAGTGTAATGTTTAGGCCAATACAGTCTAGTTCATTATCACATAATCACACAATTTGTTTACATATGTTCTTTAATGTAAATCATCAGACCCCCTCCTCTTCCTTCAATCCTGTCTCCCCTGAAAACATTGTAGCCAGGCACAATCAAGCAGCATATGGAGAGTTTTTATGGAACCATATCTCTGAAAGGCAGAGGAAGTCAAGATTGGAGCCTGTGAGAAGATGTTGAATTTGATCACTTTTTGGAATGTCACTGCAAATGTTCAAGTGCCTTGCGCTTAGCTCGTGGGTCTCAGATGACTTGACACATTGAAAAAAGTAAAATGTTCTGTTTTTTCTGACAGCTGGGTTTAGGCCGTTTTGATTAGGGGCAGTTCGGGAGTGCAATTAACTATCCCTTCCACTTGCACTGGATGCGGTGAACTAATTAAAACAACTTGCGTGTCAGAAGCAGAGTCAGGGATCGCGTATAGCAACTTGGATATGTTTGGAGAGTCAAATTACATTTTGGAGCCGGGTGAGTCGAGAGAAACCATGGGACCATAGCACTCGCCATCCACTGCTTTCCACTCCGGTGATTATCGCTGGCTCGGTGATGTTAGGCCCAGGGTTGAGTTGCACATCCCCGGGAAGCAGGAGGGTAGTGGATAGGTAGTTTAACAGTTTCCGATAAATGTTGGATAGGGAGCGAGGTAGACTTGGCCATTATTCAGAACATTATGGTATGCTGTGTACTGTCCGCTCTTGTGTAACGGTGAACCAATGTGTTTGGTGTTGTAATTCTCTGGCAGTATCAAATCAAATTTATTGATATAGCCCTTCTTACATCAACTGATATCTCAAAGTGCTGTACAGAAACCTAGCCTAAAACCCCAAACAGCAAGCAATGCAGGTGTAGAAGCACAGTGGCTAGGAAAAACTCCCTAGAAAGGCCAAAACCTAGGAAGAAACCTAGAGAGGAACCAGGCTATGAGGGGTGGCCAGTCCTCTTCTGGCTGTGCCGGGTGAAGATTATAACAGAACATGGCCAAGATGTTCAAATGTTCATAAATGACCAGCATGGTCAAATAATAATAATCACAGTAGTTGTCGAGGGTGAAACAAGTCAGCACCTCAGGAGTAAATATCAGTTGGCTTTTCATAGCCGATCATTAAGAGTATCTCTACCGCTCCTGCTGTCTCTAGAGAGTTGAAAACAGCAGGTCTGGGACAGGTAGCATGTCCGGTGAACAGGTCAGGGTCCCATAGCCGCAGGCAGAACAGTTGAAACAGTAGCAGCAGCACGGCCAGGTGGACTGGGGACAGCAAGGCTCATGCCAGGTAGTCCTGAGGCATGGTCCTAGGGCTCAGGTCCTCCGAGAGAGAGAAAGAAAGAAAGAGAGAAAGAGAGAATTAGAGAGAGCATACTTAAATTCACACAGGACACCGGATTAGAAAGGAAAAGTACTCCAGATATAACAAACTGACCCTAGCCCCCCAACACAAACTACTGCAGCATAAATACTGGAGGCTGAGACAGGAGGTTTCAGGAGACACTGTGGCCCCATCCGATGATACCCCCGGACATGGCCAAACAGGCAGGATATAACCTCACCCACTTTGCCAAAGCACAGCCCCCACACCACTAGAGGGATATCTTCAACCACCAACTTACCATCCTGAGACAAGGCCGAGTATAGCCCACAAAGATCTCCGCCACGGCACAACCCAAGGGGGGGCGCCAACCCAGACAGGAAGATCACGTCAGTGACTCAACCCACTTAAGTGACGCACCCCTCCTAGGGACGGCATGAAAGAGCACCAGTAAGCCAGTGACTCAGCCCCTGTAATAGGGTTAGAGGCAGAGAATCCCAGTGGAGAGAGGGGAACCGGCCAGGCAGAGACAGCAAGGGTGGTTCGTTGCTCCAGAGCCTTTCCGTTCACCTTCACACTCCTGGGCCAGACTACACTCAATCATATGACCCACTGAAGAGATGAGTCTTCAGTAAAGACTTAAAGGTTGAGACCGAGTCTGCGTCTCTCACATGGGTAGGCAGACCATTCCATAAAAATGGAGCTCTATAGGAGAAAGCCCTGCCTCCAGCTGTTTGCTTAGAAATTCTATTAGGAGACAATTAGGACAATTAGGAGGCCTGCGTCTTGTGACCGTAGCGTACGTGTAGGTATGTATGGCAGGACCAAATCGGAAAGATAGGTAGGAGCAAGCCCATGTAATGCTTTGTAGGTTAGCAGTAAAACCTTGAAATCAGCCCTTGCCTTAACAGGAAGCCAGTGTAGGGAGGCTAGCACTGGAGTAATATGATCAAATGTTTTGTATATACTGTAGATTGATTGATTGTGTCATCCCAGCAAGGACGTACTGAGATTATCAGTAAAGCAGCTACGTAACTGATAATCGTCAAATAAAATAATTTTTTATTGATCACATACACATGGTTAGCAGATGTTAATGCGAGTGTAGCGAAATGCTTGTGCTTCTAGTTCCGACCGTGCAGTAATATGTAACAAGTAATCTAACAATTTCACACAACTACCTTATACACACAAGTGTAAAGGAATGATTAAGAATATGTACATATAAATATATGGAAGAGCGATGGCCGAACGGCATAGGCAAGATGCAGTAGATGGCACAGAGTACAGTATATACATATGAGATGAGTAATGTAGGGTATGTAAACATTATATAAAGTGGAATTTATTTATACATTTATTACATCCAATTATTAATTATTAAAGTGGCTAGAGATTGAGTCTGTATGTTGGCAGAAGCCACTCAATGTTAGTGACGGCTGTTTAACAGTCTGATGGCCTTTAGATAGAAGCTGTTTTCCAGCTTTTATGCACCTGTACTGACCTCGCCTTCTGGATGATAACGGGATGAACAGGCAGTGGCTCGAGTGGTTATTGTCCTTGATGATCTTTTTGGCCTTCCTGTGACATCGGGTGGTGTAGGTGCCCTGTAGGGCAGGTAGTTTGCCCCCGGTGATGCGTTGTGCAGATCTCACTACCCTCTGGAGAGCCTTACGGTTGTAGGCGGAGCAGTTGTCGTACCAGGCGGTGATACAGCCCGACAGGATGCTCTCGATTGTGCATCTGTAAAAGTTTGTGAGTGTTTATGGTGACAAATTTCTTCAGCCACCTGATGTTGAAGAGGCCCTGTGGCGCCTTTTTCACCATGCTGTCTGTGTGGGTGGACCATTTCAGTTTGCCCGTGATGTGTACGCCGAGGAACTTCAAACTTTCCACCCTCTCCACAACTGTCACGCCGCTGTGGATAGGGGGGTGCTCCCTCTGCTGTTTCCTGAAGTCCACAATCATCTCCTTTGTTTTGTTGATGTTGAGTGTGAGGTTATTTTCATGACACCACACTCCGAGGGCCCTCACCTCCTCCCTGTAGTCCGTCTCATTGTTGGTAATCAAGCCTACCACTGTAGTGTCGTCTGCAAACTTGATGAGTGTGTTGGAGGTGTGCATGGCCACGCAGTCATGGGTGAACAGGAAGTACAGGAGAGGGCTGAGAACGCACCCTTGTGGGGCCCCAGTGTTGAAGATCAGCGGGGTGGAGATGTTGTTTCCTACCCTCACCCCCTGGGGGTGGCCAGTCAGAAAGTCCAGGACCCAGTTGCACAGGGCGGGGTCGAGACCCAGGGTCTTGAGCTTAATGACGAGTTTGGAGGGTACTATGATGTTAAATGTTGAGCTGTAATCGATGAACAGCATTCTTACATAGGTCTTCCTCTTGTCCAGATGGGTTAGGGCAGTGTGCAGTGTGATTGCGATTGCGTTGTCTGTGGACCTGTTGGGGCGGTAAGCAACTTGGAGTGGGTCTAGGGTGTCATTTAGGGTGGAGGTGATTTGATCCTTGACTAGTCTCTCAAAGCACTTCATGATGACGGAAGTGAGTGCTATGGGGCGATAGTCGTTTAGCTCAGTTACCTTAGCTTTCTTGGGAACAGGAACAATGGTGGCCCTCTTGAAGCATGTGGGAACAGCAGACTGGTATAGGGATTGATTGAATATGTCCGTAAACACACCAGCCAGCTGGTCTGCGGATGCTCGGAGGACGCGGCTAGGGATGCCGTCTGGGCCGGCAGCCTTGCGAGGGTTAACATGTTTAAATGTTTTACTCACGTTGGCTGCGGTGAAGGAGAGCCCGCAGGTTTTGGTAGCGGGCCGTGTCAGTGGCACTGTATTGCACTCAAAGCGAGCAAAGAAGTTATTTAGTTTGTCTGGGAGCAAGACATCGGTGTCCACGACGGGCCTGGTTTTCTTTTTGTAATCCGTGATTGACTGTGGACCCTGCCACATACAGTGGGGAGAACAAGTATTTGATACACTGCCGATTTTGCAGGTTTTCCTACTTACAAAGCATGTAGAGGTCTGTAATTTTTATCATAGGTACACTTCAACTGTGAGGACAGGAATCTAAAACAAACCCTCAGAAAATCACATTGTATGATTTTTAAGTAATTAATTTGCATTTTATTGCATGACATAAGTATTTGTACATCAGAAAAGCAGATCTTAATATTTGTAGACAGAAACTTTGTTTGCAATTACAGAGTTCATTGTTTCCTGTAGTTCTTGACCAGGTTGGCACACACCTGCAGCAGGGATTTTGGCCCACTCCTCCATACAGATCTTCTCCAGATCCTTCAGGTTTCGGGGCTGTTGCGGGGCTATACGGACTTTCAGCTCCCTCCAAAGATTTTCTATTGGGTTACGGTCTGGAGACTGGCTAGGCCACTCCAGACCTTGAGATGCTTCTTACGGCGCCACTCTTAGTTGCCCTGGCTGTGTGTTTCGGGTCGTTGTCATGCTGGAAGACCCAGCCACGCCCCATCTTCAATGCTCTTACTGAGGGAAGGAGGTTGTTGGCCAAGATCTCGCGATACATGGCCCATCCATCCTCCCTCAATACGGTGCAGTCATCCTGTACCCTTTGCAGAAAGCATCCCCAAAGAATGATGTTTCCACCTCCATGCTTCCGCGTTGGGATGGTGTTCTTGGGGTTGTACTCATCTTCCTTCTTTCTCCAAACACGGCGAGTGGAGTTTTAGACCAAAAAGCTCTATTTTTGTCTCATCAGACCACATGACCTGCTCCATTCCTCCTCTGGATCATCCAGATGGTCATTGGCAAACTTCAGACGGGCCTGGACATGCGCTGGCTTGAGCAGGTGGACCTTGCGTGGCTTGCAGGATTTTAATCCATGACGGTGTAGTGTGTTACTAATGGTTTTCTTTGAGACTGTGGTCCCAGCTCTCTTCAGGTCATTGACCAGGTCCTGCGCGGTAGTTCTGGGCTGATAACTCACTTTCCTCATGATCATTGATGCCCCACGAGGTGAGATCTTGCATGGAGCCCAGACCGAGGGTGATTGACCGTCATCTTGAACTTCTTCCATTTTCTAATAATTGCGCCAACAGTTGTTGCCTTCTCACCAAGCTGCTTGCCTATTGTCCTGTAGCCCATCCCAGCCTGTTGCATGTCTACAATTTTATCCCTGATGTCCTTATACAGCTCTCTGGTCTTGGCCATTGTGGAGAGGTTGGAGTCTGTTTGATTGAGTGTGTGGACAGGTGTTTTTTATACAGGTACGAGTTCAAACAGGTGGCAGTTAATACAGGTAATGAGTGGAGAACAGGAGGGCTTCTTAAAGAAAAACTAACAGGGTCTGTGAGAGCCGGAATTCTTACTGGTTGGTAGGTGATAAATACTTATGTCATGCAATAAAATGCAAATTAATTACTTAAAAATCATACAATGTGATTTTCTCTGGATTTTTTGTTTTAGATTCCGTCTCTCATAGTTGAAAGTGTACCATGATAGATTACAGACCTCTACATGCTTTGTAAGTAGGAAAACCTGCAAAATCGGCAGTGTATCAATATCTTGTTTCCCCACTGGTACCGTCTCGTGTCTGATCCGTTGAAATGCGGGACTCTAAACTTTCTTGTCTCTATACTGACGCTTAGCTTGTTTGATTGCCTTGCGGAGGGAATGGCTACACTGTTTGTATTCGGTCATGTTTCCGGTCGCCTTGCCATGATTAAAAGCAGTGGTTCGCGCTTTCAGTTTTGCGCAGATGCAGCCATCAATCCATGGTTTCTGGTTGGGGAAGGTTTTAATAGTCACCGTGGGTTCAACATCACCAATGCACTTGCTAAGAAACTCGCTCACCGAATCAGCGTATACATCAATGTTGTTGTCCTATGCTATCCGGAACATTTCCCAGTCCACGTGATCGAAGCAGTCTTGAAGCGTGGAATCAGATTGGTCAGACTAGCGTTGAACAGACCTGAGCACGGGCGTTTGCTGTTTTAGTTTCTGTCTATAGGCTGGGAGCAACAAAATGGAGTCGGAGTTGCAATGTACTGGAGATAAACTTATAATTGCGCTTCTTAAATCTCTGTGTTTTCATAATTCGCAAGTGGCTGAATCTCACCGGAGAAATCATCCAAGTGAAGTTAGCAGCGACCCCCAGTCTCAGTATGTGTAGCCAAAGTATTTGATGCTGTCTGGAACAAAAGAGTATGACATGTTGCCACCTTGGCATATGCCAGCAAGCATTTGGCCTACCTTGATATACACATTATAAAATAATTAGCCAATCAGACCTTTGGTGGCATGTCTTGTGGGGTATGCATGAGCTGTATGCTAGTAGCTTGAACAGACACCTCTTCATGTCAACACTTCTTACAAAAAAATTTGTGATGAAATCAATCTCTCCTCCACATACATGTTAGCTCTCCATGTACATTTATGGGCCAGTCTTGCTGCCCTGTTCTGAGCCAATTGTAATTTTCCGAGGTCCCTCTTTGTGGCACCTGACCACACGCCTGAACAGTAGTCCAGGTGCAACAAAACTAGAGCCTGTAGCTGCCTTGTTGATAGTGTTGTTAAAAAAGCAGAGCAACAATTTATTATGGACAGACTTCTCCCCATATTAGCTCCTGTTGTATCAACATGACCATGACAGTTTACTATCCAGGGTTAATCCAAGCAGTTTAATCATGTCAATTTGCTCAATTTCCACATAATTTAATACAATGTTTAGTTCAGGTTTAGGGTTTAGTGAGTGATTTGTCCCAAATACAATGCTTTTAGATTTTGAAATATATGGTACTTATTCCTTGCCACCTATTCTGAAACTTACTGCAGATCTTAAAGTGTTGCAGTGATTTCACTCGCTGTAGTAGCTAATGTGTATAGTGTTGAGTCATCCGCATGCATATATACACTGGCTTTACTCAAGGCCAGTGGCAGGTCATTAGAAAAGATTTTTAAATGTAAGGCGCCTAGACAGCTGCCGTGGGGAATTTCTGATTCTACCTGGATTATGTTGGAGAGGCTTCCATTAAAGAACACCCTCTGTGTTCTGTTAGATGGGTAAGTCTTTATCCAAAATATAGCAGGGGGTGTAAAGCCATAACACACGTTTTTCCATCAGCAGACTATGAGAGATAATGTCAAAAGCCGCACGCACAAGTCCAACAAAACAGCTCACACAATCTTCCTATCATCAATTTCCCTCAGCCAATCATCAGTCATTTATGTAAGTGCCATGCTTGTTGAATGTCATTCCCTATAAGTGTGCTGAAAGTCGGTTGGTAACAGGCTGATTGGTTAGCAATTTGAAACGGTAAAGTGAGCTGTACTATTCTTGGGTAGCGGAATTACTTTTGCTTCCCTACAGGCCTGAGGGCACACACTTTCTAGTAGGCTTAGATTGAAGATATAGGAAATGGGAGTGTCAATATCGTCCGCTATTATCCTCAGTAATTTTCCATTTATTTGGTTATTCCAAAATATAATAGATGTTAAAATGTCAAATAGAATGTAGTTAAACTTCTAAATAATCAATAATTTAAAGAATAATTAATCAATCCAATTTAAATT
Source organism: Salvelinus sp. IW2-2015 (assembly GCF_002910315.2). Classification (NCBI taxonomy): domain Eukaryota; kingdom Metazoa; phylum Chordata; class Actinopteri; order Salmoniformes; family Salmonidae; genus Salvelinus; species Salvelinus sp. IW2-2015. The sequence continues at coordinate 31,637,019 of NC_036875.1, read as the reverse complement.
AATCAAATCAAAAGAAAAACAATTACCCCAGAAAACAAAAAAACAAATGCATTCCAACAAATAACATTTAACAATCATCAGTCAGTCAGTCAATCAGTCAGTCAGTCAGTCATGGTTGGTCTGATGGAGTGGTTCACTGTGTCTTTGTGTTGGGGTAGGGGAAGGTGTGGGGTCTGAGCTGGCAGTTGCTGGATGAAGTTGGCAGTTGTGGTTGATCGGTGCTGTGTCCAGGGTTAGTGCTGTGTCCAGGATTGATGCTGCATTCAGTGTTGGCGCTGGAACTGGGAAAAATTGGGTTGATGTTGGAACCCGGATTGAAAATCATACTGTACCAGGGCTGGAAAACCAGGGATTGGTGCTGGGTCTAGTGCTAGGACTGTGGGCCTTGGAGAAAAACAGGAACATTGGCTGGTGCTGGGTTTGGGATCTGTAGAGGGAAGGAAAGAACCTGAGGAGCAAGCAGGCACACATGGGAGCCCTAGACCCATATGGTCGTACTTCCCTGTGATCTTTTGTACCTCATCTGGTGGTCTGATGCTGGGACTGGCCAGTGTTTTAATTTAACACTGGTTCCAGTTTGTATATGGTCCCACTCTCTGTGTTGATTTAACCAGTGGTGTAAAATACTTCTACTTGGTCACAATCCCGGATCCGGGAGCAACCTCATCAGTAAAAAAGCTGACTAGCATAGCCTAGCATAGCGCCACAAGTAAATACTAGCATCTAAATATCATTAAATCACAAGTCCAAGACACCAGATGAAAGATACACATCTTGTGAATCCAGCCATCATTTCTGATTTTTAAAATGTTTTACAGGGAAGACACAATATGTATTTCTATTAGCTAACCACGATAGCAAAAGACCCAACTTTTTTTTTTCACAATTTTTTTACTGCATAGGTAGCTATCACAAATTCGACCAAATAAAGATATAAATAGTCACTAACCAAGAAACAACTTCATCAGATGACAGTCTTATAACAGATTTATTGTATAGCATATGTTTTGTTAGAAAAATGTGCATATTTCAGGTATAAAATCATAGTTTTACATTGCAGCCACCATCACAACTCTCACCAAAGCAGCTAGAATAACTACAGAAACCAACGTGAAATACCTAAATACTCATCATAAAACATTTATGAAAAATACACAGTGTACAACAAATGAAAGACAAACATCTTGTGAATTCAGCCAATATTTCAGATTTTTTAAGTGTTTTACAGCGAAAACACAATATAGCATTATATTAGCTTACTACAATAGCCTACCATACAGCCCTATTCATTCAACATAACGTTAGCGATAGCGAATAAACCAGCAAAAGATATTAATTTTTTCACTAACCTTCTCAAACTTCATCAGATGACAGTCCTATAACATCATATTACACAATACATATATGGTTTGTTCGAAAATGTGCATATTTAGCGGCACAAATCGTGGTTTTACAATGTGAATAGTAGCCAAACTGCAAACAAAATGTCGGGAGAAATCTTGGAGAGGCACCTAATCTAATCAATAACTAATCATAAACTTGACAAAAAAATACAGGTTGGACAGCAAATTAAAGATACACTAGTTCTTAATGCAACCGCTGTGTTAGATTTTTTAAATTAACGTTACTACGACATACAGCTTACGTTATAGCGAGACCGCGCCGAAATTAATGGCGGAATATTAGTCTAAACATTTTCGACAGAAATACGAATTAACATCATAAATTGTTCCTACTATTTGATGAGCTTCCATCAGAATCTTTTACAAGTTGTCCTTTGTCCAGAATAATCGTTGTTCGGTTGTAGAATGCCGTCTTCATCTGTGGAATTAGCTAACGAAGCTAGCCATGAGGCACATAAGTGGCCAACCCACCATAACGCCAAACAAAGAAAATACCGAAAATCGCATTAAATTGATATAAACTGATATAACTTGGTTTAAAATAACTACATTATGATGTTTTTAACACATATATCAAATTAAATCAGAGCCGGAGATATCTAACTTATAAAACAAAAGTTTTTCAGAGCGCAATGGAGAGGTCCTTCTTGCGTCAGGTCAAACCATGAAAAGACCAGTCCTTCCGTTCCAACAGGTCTTGTTCGGCCTCAGATCTAGCTAGACACCCCATTCCAATTCTCACTGCCTACTGACATCTAGGGGAAGGCGTATGCAGTGCATGTCGACCCATAGATTACATGCAAATGAATAAACTGACCCTGGAACAGAGCCCTCGATTTCAGATTTTTCAGTTCCTGACAGGAAGTTTGCTGCAAAATGAGTTCTGTTTTACTCACAGATATAATTCAAACGGTTTTAGAAACTAGAGAGTGTTTTCTATCCAATAGTAATAATAATATGGATATTGTACGAGCAAGAATTGAGTACGAGGCAGTTTAATTTGGGAACGATTTTTTACAAAGTGAAAACAGCGCCCCCCTATTGAGAAAAGGTATTTATTTTTATTGAACCCTTTTTTTACCAGGTAAGTTGACTTAGAACACATTCTCATTTACAGCAACAACCTGGGGAATAGTTACAGGGGAGAGGGGGGGATGAATGAGACCATTAGAAGTTACTTTAACATATTATTTAAGTAGTTTTTTGGGGTATCTGTACTTTATTTTACAATTTTTTATTTTTGGTGACTTATACTTTTAATTCACTACATTCATAAAGAAAATAAAACCATGTTGTAACGATTCTCGTCTGGTGAAGGAGAAGAGGACCAAAATGCAGCGTGGTAAGTGTTCGTCATATTTTAATTTAAAACTGAACACTACACAAAATAACAACTATGAGAAAACGAAAACAGTTCTGCAAGGTGAACAGACACTACACAGAAAATAAACACCCACAACCAAAATGGGGAAAACAGGCTACCTAAGTATGATTCTCAATCAGAGACAAATGATCGACAACTGCCTCTGATTGAGAACCATACCAGGCCAAACACAGAAATATAACCACATAGAAAAAAGAACATAGACTACCCACCCCAACTCACGCCCTGACCAACCTAACACAAAGACATAAAAAAGGAATTAAGGTCAGAACGTGACAGTACCCCCCCCCCCCCACAAAGGTGCGGACTCCGGCCACAAAACCTTAACCTATAGGGGAGGGTCTGGGTGGGCGTCTGTCCGCGGTGGCGGCTCTGGCGCGGGACGTGGACCCCACTCCACCATAGTCTTTGCCCGCTTAAGTGGTGCATTTGGAGCGGCGACCCTCGCCGCCGACCTCGGACTGGGGACCCTTGCAGCGGGCCCCGAATAGATGGGAGACTCCGGCAGCGCCGTAGTGAAGGGCGACTCCGGCAGCGTCGTAGTGAAGGGCGACTCCGGCAGCGCCGTAGTGAAGGGCGACTCCGGCAGCTCCTGACTGACGGGCGACTCCAGCAGCTCCTGACTGACGGGCGGCTCCGGCAGCTCCTGACAGACGGGCGGCTCCGGCAGCTTAGGACAGACGGGCGGCTCTGGCAGCTCAGGACAGACGGGCTGCTCTCGCTGCTCCGGACAGACGGGCGGCTCTCGCTGCTCCGGACAGGAGGGAGACTCTGGCTGCTCCGGACTAGAGGGCGACGCTGAAGGCTCCGGACTAGAGGGTGACGCTGGAGGCTCCGGACTAGAGGGCGTCGCTGGAGGCTCCGGACTAGAGGGCGTCGCTGGGGGCTCCGGACTAGAGGGCGACGCTGGAGGCTCCGGCCTAGCTTCCTTCGTTGGAGGCCTCGTGCCATAACTCCTCACAGGAGGCTTCGTGCTATGGATCATCACAGGAGGCTTCGTACCATGGAGCATCACTGGAGGCTTCGTGCCCTGGATCATCACTGGAGGCTTCGTGCCATGGATTATCACTGGAAGCTTCGTGCCATGGATCATCACTGGAGGCTTCGTGCCATGGATTAGTCTATGTCTTTTTTCTATGTGGTTATTTCTGTGTTTGCCTGGTATGGTTCTCAATCAGAGGCAGTTGTCGATCATTTGTCTCTGATTGAGAATCATACTTAGGTAGCCTGTTTTCCCCATTTTGGTTGTGGGTGTTTATTTTCTGTGTAGTGTCTGTTCACCTTGCAGAACTGTTTCGTTTTCTCATTAGTTGTTATTTTGTGTAGTGTTCAGTTTTAAATTAAAATATGACGAACACTTACCACGCTGCATTTTGGTCCTCTTCTATTCACAT